>NW_025766960.1:0-492500 GCF_003918875.1 Haliotis rubra | reverse complement strand
GAGTTACCTCCCTTTCATTAACTTTACTTATTTTGAACTGTCTGCATGTCACATGTTGTGGGCGGAATGAGGCAATATCATGTTAATATGAACACATGGTTATATGGTCTGTATCAAACTACTTAGAGGATAGTTTTGCTTGTCAGATTCACACTTATCTCATGGAGAACTTAAAAAGAGATATACTGATAAAATGTCAACTTTTTAAGTAAGGGCATAGGAAAAAAATTTTTGTTGGACAATGGTTCTATTTACCATATATACTGAGAGAAACAAATAAAGGGACATAGGAAAATTCAAGCGTTCCTTTAATATTGTCCAGTTTTCGTTACAAGCTTTGAATAGCGCTGTGTAAGGAAATCTGAGAATAAACATAGGAACACTGCCTTGAAGTGGTGTTCCCTTTTTTGTTTCTCTCGGTATATTTTTTATATAGTGTGGAGTTGCGCCCCTTTGTCGTACGATGATAGTGTGTAACATTCGTCACCACTCGCCTCTTTCCGTAACCTCCAAGAAGGCTTGTCCCAGAATAACACGAGTTGGTCACGAATGTGTGTGTAACTGTTAGATTTTCTTATGAAGATTTTCGGTTTACAAACATCTTACCTGTGTTAGTTGGGTGTCATTACCATCGAGTTGAAAGGACGATTAACAATATTCAAATCAGCGTCATACCTAACTTACTCTTACTAACTAACTCTTATCTACGGTGGAGTAGCCTATTGCTTAAAGCGGTCGCTCGTCACGCCGAAGACCCGGGTTCGATTCCCCTCATGGGTACAATGTGTGAAGCCCATTTCTGCTGTACCCGAGATATTGCTGAAATATTCCTAAAGGCGGCGTAAAACTGAACTCACTCACTCACTCACTCTTATCTTTGTGACACATTTGTATTGACTGTTTCTCCTGACATTCAACAACGTTTGTTATCTATACTGAGAGGCAAAAGAAAGTGCACAGTGGTCGTTGCTTATGGTATTGATAGTTGAAAAACTTGTTTGATTTGATTTTGTCTATTTCACCATCACTCATTCCAGTAACAGTTTGTAAAAAGTAATCTGCGGCTAGGTATTTTTTGTACAATAGAATTGGTTCAATAAGAATAGGATAAGAAACGAATTTGCAAACACATAGTCCTTACCACGTTTTGAAATGTAAATTTCTGTAAAAAGAAAATCCCAAACAGATTGATTTTCGATAATATTTCGATTCTCGTCAGCAATTGTGTATTAGGCAAATCTTATTTGTTAAAGTTTGAAATATTATTATTCAAAGTTTGAAATATTATTATTCAAACTTTAAAACATGCCAAGCACCAATACATTCGTTGTATAAAAAGATGAAATCAACTGGTTTAGTTTCTTTTTTCTCCTTACTTTATGTGATTTATTGGTTTGTAGTTTAACGCCGCACTCAGCAATATTCCAGCTATATGGCGACGGTCTGTAAATAATCGAGTCTGGACCAGACAATCCAGTGATCAACAGCATGACAATTTATTTGAAGCGAAGCCTAACTTTTCGTATGTATTCATGTGTACATATCCTTTTCAGCATGAAAACCACATGACGCTATCCCACCTGAGACCCACCCACGGCCAGTAGCCGCCCGGCGACATCGGCATGGGGAGCGGCTTCAGCACTTGCAACGGCCCGGCGACGGTGGCCGTTAGGTCAAGCATCTCCAGGCATGACCAGGAGGGCTTGGCGCTGTCCGATTCCCACGACTCGGGGATCTCCGAGGTCGGGAGGGGCCGCCCTGGGGGAGTGGACGTGAGGGAACTGGAACGCCACTTCTTTGAGTCGAACCAGGAAGTTCCTGGCACCCCGAGGTTGTTGTACGGGTCGGGGACGCGACATCGACCGGAAATGGCGCCGTCGGACCATGGCAACAACTACCGCCTTCATCTAAGGCGGAACCACAGCTTGTCAGAGTTCGCCATCACGGAAGAAGACGAAGAGTCCACGCCCACAAGAACCCGGATGGTGAGACCAAAGAGTGCTAACGTGAGGAAGAGGCGTGGTCTGAAGTCCGGGAGAAGAAGATCCGGTACGGAGAAGAGCCGGAAGACAGATTCCCCAGGTGGTCTGAGCAGTGACGCTACTGACAGTGACCTTGACAGTGAAGATTCCGACGTCCTGTCCATACCGGATGAAACCGGTCCTTTCCAGTATGGACAAGGACCTGGATTGAACGATGACTGGTGGAGATTAGACTCCAGCGTTACGCGTGACCCACGTGACTATGGCAGCTTTAGTGTTCGCAGTGTTCACGATGTGAACATCGCCAAGAAAGCAAGTGAACGCTCAATATCCAGTATAATCTTGTTTGATCCAGTTTCTACTAATTCTGATTGGTGTGTCTTTACTAACTCGGATGCTGCTAACATTATACGAAAGGTAAGGTGAACAAAATATTTATTTATTCTAAGAAAGCAGTACGTTTTCTCAGAAGTAATTTGGTAATTTCATAAACTGATGCAGATCTATCAAATCCAAAATGTTTAAGTAGATAGATGATATTATGAGCACAATTATACAACACATTCATCTCAATGGAAGACAAGCCCAAAACACGTTCGATAAGGATACGCTACCCACCTAAGACTGGGGTTAGATGTAATCTTCGGCAACCCGTGCTTGTCGTAAGAGTCAACTAACGGGATCGTGTGGTTTGGTTGGTGCATGTCATCGTAACCAAATTGCGTGGTCATGTGGTTAATCACTGGATTGTTTTGTCCAGACTCGATTATTTACATACCACCGTCATATAGGTGGAATATTGCTGAGTGGTCAGTTAAAGTGCAAAGTCTGGTTTGCCAACAGTCTATTATGGAGCGAGGGTGGGGAGTTATTGTTGAAGTGCTCGCTCTATATATATCGAAAGCTCGGACACGGGTACCAAAGTTAGGTCATGGTGTCCTCGATGAAATACTGCTGAAACGGCTTAAATGAACCCATATTACTCATTCATGCACTGTTTGTGATTTTAAATCAAGACAAATGTTTCACAGTGAACGGTGTGTTTGTCCCGGATGCTGTGTGAGTTTGCATCAACAGCTTCATGCCATATTATATATAACCCATGGTTAAAAGACATGGAATGCCAACTAATACGCATGCCCAGTTGTTTTGAAGTGGTGTCACACTGTTCCGCCTTCTTCCATGCAGCTTTCTGAAACGGAGATCCCCTTTAAATGCCATAATACCCTTGATTCAAAGACTTGGAATGTCATCTAATGCGCATGCCCTGTTGTGAAGTGGTGTTAAATACTTTCCATCATTCAATGCACCTTCTTTTTAAAAGGAGACCTCTTTTAAATAACATCCCAAATATATCTTGTAACGAGTATGAGTGCATTAACAATGATTGGCGTGTTTCGCATGGCCCTGTTGTTTCAAAGTGTTCAACACCACCATTATAACATCTATTTTCAGGGTATTGCTCAATCAACACCAACATGTTTCTGAATATTTTCAGCTAGTTACCAAAATGCCACTTATATGTGAAGTGTAATACCGTTACTGTAAGTAGTTTTTCATGATCTGTACAAGCACTTCTAGGAATAAAGGCCACGGGTGGCCAAGTCGTCTAAGGCGCCGCAATTCGCTCTGCAGAGTTGGTTCCCTTGGTCACGCCAGGAACCTATGGTCATATGTTGTGATCCCGGTTCGTCCAGATTGTGTTTCTAGGTTTGGCACACCATGCTTATGGGCTTCACTAGAATGGTAAACGTCTGAAACCTACATGACTTCTGGCTTTCCTCCCTCGTCAGAGCTACAGAGAACTTTTGGTCATTGAGTTATGTACTCGCTTGTGTTCATCTCAAATGGGTATCCTAATATTCCTTTGAGTAATTGAGTAACAAAATAAATTGTACTCACCTCACTCAAACTCAATTGGGTATTTTGCTTTTCCATTCATTTTAAAAATATAATATTTAAATTTTAGTGTTTGTTATTTATATTTGATCTGTAATATGAGAAACGATAAGAAGGACTGCAAGTTGTCAAGTTCATGTCCTGAAATAGAACCTCTCAATATTCCTCAGTTATTTTATCTATCCACCGGTACGCAAGCTAAGATTTGACATTTTTGTGTGTGTGCGCATGTAAGATCAAATTTATTGAGTATTTACAAAAATTCAAGCGTATTGTACGCAATAGACCTAATAGGAATTGAGTTTTAACATAAATATTTGCGTAATTTACGTAGATACGAAGCATATCTGTACCTCTGCCTCGTCCATATACAACTGGACTTGAAAACGGCGTTTAACTCTACTCACTCACTTCACACGTCGATTTCTTTAATCTCTCTCTTCCTTCCTTCGTGTTCAGCAAACGTAGATATGAGTGAATTGTGGTAGTGGTCCACACACACACACGTTCTTTCCGAGTGTCGTAGATGGGCGTGGTTACGTCCCTTTATTTCCCTTTATAAGTAGCGAGCACATTTTCAACACTGATACTTTCGACTCTTTCTTACCAAACATATGGTCATATGATCGTGTACTTCCCTTTACGGAATTCTAGCCTCGGATTCGTTTTACGCAACAATCGTAACATACGACTGAGAGTATATATTACCTACGACAGAAATGGCGCAATGATTGTTATATGACACAATATCTTGTCCGAATTGAAAAACGGGAGTTTTTCCTATAGCTATTGCAAGTTTATGTTAAACCATAACGTTTAAATAGGGGTCATGGCGTTACGACGTTACATCGTGTTAAGTGTCTTGACTACGTTCCACTTAACAATCTTAACGCAACGTATGACAATATGATGAGTCTCTGTTGAATACATAGGTCCCTTCCCCTTTGTATAATTTGTAAACATAGCAGTTACGTCACTACGAGTCACTCAGATCGCTTTATGGACCAAGGTCCCGATTGTAACATTACGAACTGTCGTAACTATAGCTTATCATAGGCTACCCCACATGGGTACAAGGTTTGAAGCCCATTTATGGTGTCCCCCGCCGTGATATTGCTGGAATATTGCTAAAAGCGGCGTAAGACCAAACTCACTCACTCACTATCATAGGCTAACGAATGCCGTAGGATCGGGACACATGACTTACTTGCATCCTAGCGCTACGGCTATCGTAAGTGTAAGAGTATGTCAGTCATCGTTGCGCTGAGACCACTTTGAGCAGGTGGACTCAGGACATCAGTCTGAATGTCACATGTAATAATGTTTAAATGGGTTCTCCCCAACAGAACATTACAGAACTAGAAGAGGAATTATGGACGGGAGTTAAGGCAGCATCCGAGGACTGTCGTGGAGAGATGGGGGACTTTGTCCAGCTTGTACGGGGGTACCGGTCTAATTTCACTCGCCTCGTTCTGGAATACAGGCAGGCGTCGGAACCCGCCTCCAGCTGGACGAGGGACCCGGATGAGGAGGTAACTTTACCAGCGCTGACACCATTAGGACATGTAGTATAACTATCACTAATTATTATAAGTTTGATCACTGTTCTGCAGTCTCACTGAAATGTGATCTGCTACTCCGATATGATTGCTCTGCGTGAAGATCTGACGTGATCTTCATAGAAGGTTTTGGGGTAGGTCAAATGAGACAGACCTACCCCATCAGATTATTTTTAATGCGATATCACCAGCGTTTCATATGCTGAATCAGAATGAAAACTCTTAATTAACTTCATATCGAAATCAGGAAACATGTCTAAAACATATATCACGTAGTACATCTCCAAACATATCGAATGAGGTTTGAACGTCAGGCGTCGACAATGTTGTGTTTGATTAACTCAAACTAAATTGACAGAACAACAGAAATATGATTCTTGTTCTCGTTTGCCAAAAGGTATAGAAATAATTTGCAATTTCCAAGTATCTCAAAATATATCAGTCCTTAAAGATCTAATTGATACTGCAAATTTAAGTTACATTATAAAAGAGGGTAAGTGCGTATATAAATGCATAGACATTTTGTTTCACTAGACACGACAAACTGGGTGTCTGCAATATAGGTTTTCTTTGTTACTAAGGAAATGTCGTAGCATGTATTTTGGTTTCACTGTTTCGGTTTACTTCTAAGTTCCTGAATCAAAGCATCCGATACTCAGCGGTATTGTGAAAAATATGAATATACATATTGAAACAATCACTTACTCACTTTTTCTTGCAGAAGCTGAAGACGTTCGAGGAGCAATTTGCCGAGGGACTGTACTACCGCCAGGCCACACTCACCCGGCAAGAGTTGTCTACCTTTCTAGCAGAACATCTGCAGCGGATAGAGGGCCAGTTAGAGGCGGAAGTGTCTGGAGCTGGACCTCTTAGTGAAAGCGGAAGTGACGTAATGGGTGCTAATGAATTGTTGTCGTCGTCTGAAATTGACAGCAGATGGGCTAAGGGCACCGCCTCAAAATTACGGGAGGTACCAAATATTGAACAGGTACGTGTATTTTATGTCAAATGAAATTCCAATGATATAACAATAACGAAATATTAAAAAGATCTTCAAAGGCAAACTTTAGTCTGTGTTTTTTTCTCAGATTTATTAGGAGGTGATCGCTAAAAATTATCTTTTTTTCTTTGGAGATTTTAAGTGTATTAGTATTTTGTTATTATAAGAGGATGGATGGTGTGTGTGTTTATCAGTTGTTTAATGTCGCACTCAGCAATATTCCAGCTGAATTACAAATATTCAATTGATGAGATGCTGGCAAAAGAAAGTATGCATCCAAGTTTTATAGTGGTGACAGTGAAATAAACAAGACATGGTTATACGGTGGCGTTGTATTTCATACCTAGTGTTTGCCCTTAACCCTGAAAACTGCAGGTCCTAAGGACCCAGAACCATAAAAAGTTGTGGGTCCTGATCAGAATGTGTAGGCTCTATATTTTAGCTACAATATAAGTAATTCCCTGCAAACCAAAATGTGGCAACTAACTTAGTTAAAGAGTTTAATTTAGAAATATAAACCAGAAATTAATGAATGGTATTTTCTGCAAAATGTTACTCTTAGTTATTGGGGGTGGAAAAGCTGTCGGCCATAAGAACCTGTGGAAAGCAAAAAAGCTGTGGGTCCTAGTGGTTTTCAGTCGGCTTCGGGCCTAAAGGCCAACGTTAATTTCGAACTCTGTTCATCCGGGTATCACTGATGTGTTTTGGGCCTTGAGTTTGCAGTCTTGATAATGTTTTGATAATGTTTGTAATTTTGTTTTATCAAACCTAAATTATTTCAAGTGTATAACTTTTGTCGGTTTATTTGTTCATAGAGGAGCATAGAAAATTAGAAATAACACACTGGATCGTCAAAGTTCACTTTATTTTTTCTCTTGCAGTTAACGGATGCTTTGTCCTTAGTCCTAACTCGGAATCGCGTAGGCGTGACCTTAGATGACCTTCTTCCGCTCATCCAAAGCCATTCTCCACGTGTAAATGTACTTGTGAGTATGCCGGATTTATATCACTCTCAGGCAGTCACTCACTAACTGTTGATCACTGGATTGTCTGGTCCAGACTCGATTATTTACAGACCACTGCCAAATATCTGGAATACTGCTGAGAGCACGTTAAACAACAACCAACCAACCAAACAAACAAACAAGAAAACTATTAGCTACACAGGCACGTGTTTAAGTAACACTCACTCAACTCGCGGCGGTGGGGTAGCCAAGTGGTTAAAGCGTTAACTCGTCACGCCGAAGACTCGGGTTCGATTCCCCACATGGGTACAGTGTGTGAAGCCCATTTCTGGTGTCCCCAGCCTTGATATTGCTGGAATATTGCTAAAAGCGGCGTAAAACTGAACTCACACAACCACCTATTCACTCAACCCCACCACTCCCTCAACTCATTCATCCAGTGTGACGACCAGGCCCATTGTCGTTGAGTACCGAACTCGCAGATTAATGGGTATACGTGATACCTCAGTCAACCGAGTTCACCCTGTCCTAATGTCCATGAAACAATATTCTGTCACGACATAGGAACACTTCTCACCGCGAAGTGTGGGTAATACGGCTTGATCCTCTTTAAAGAGGATCAGATCATCATGGACATAAGAAAGCAGCGAAGCCATACCGTCAATATAGACCCTCAAATAACCCCTGGCAACGCAGCAGTGCTAGGCACGTGGCTAAATGCACCCTCTTGCCCCGAACACTCTCCGTGCACTGATAGTCATTTAGCCTCGTACCAACTGCACAATGGGATGTTTACAAAGCAGGTGTAATTTTACTGTTAGTCACGACCGATTGGTGAAATCGCTTCCCCTGGTCACGCTCAATCTTACAATCTTACAACCATATTATGTGATCAGAATGACTGACGGGTGGCAATCATGTTTTTTTGTCATTCACCCAGTGGCTAGGCCCCACGCGGACTTGTTTAATTAGCACTGATCTGACACGAGGCTTAACCAAAGTGGTGTAGATGGTATTGTCAGCTGACAGCTGCTTTGAAACTGAGACTTCAGCAGACGACATTCCGAGCAGACGACACTGACGCAGTAACTCATCGCAGCATCGGGTAGAACACCTTTCGTTGTAATGTGAAGTTCGAGGTGTTCAATTGTGTTGTGGATAGTAATTCACTGGAAAAAGTGAGGTGTCGTAATCGTCATCTGATGCTTTGAAGCTGAGACTTCAGCAGACGACATTCCGAGCAGACGACACGGATACAGTAACTCATCACAGCGCCGGGTAGAGCCCCTTTCGTTCTGGTGTAATGTTCATACACGTTGTGTTGAGTAATTCACTGGTGTCATAATCATCATCTGAGACCATTCGAAGAAGACGTGGATTTTAAACTGCACATACACAAGAGGACATTTATTTGTTGTCTTGATAGTCCTCAGTGTGTTAGTTAATGAGACAGCCAGAGGAGCAAGACAGGAACTACATGTATGTGTGAGCACTAGCATTATATTCTTTATGACTCTGACCTCTTACGTCTTTCTTGCGCTTGATAAAGGCAGACGACACCCCTCAGACGACCTTGGTCAGCAGACGAGAGTTTTATTATTTTACACTTTGCATCTGGACACATTGTATTATTGTATTGTGGACTTCTATTTACTGTATACATTGTAGGATCATTGAATTCGTAATTCAGTGGGTTTAGTTAATATATTATCACATCGTGCAGACGGCAATAGACCCAGAACACTGTTCTCTGTCAAATTTAATTATATTCATTAGTCATAATCATGTGAGGTGAGGTGAAATGAGGTGAATGGGTTTATGGTCGTGCTTGAGAATATTTCGCTCATATGACGACGTGCATGCGTTTGTATGTGTATCTGCGGCTGCTTGTACTAGCCCAGACTGAAGCTGGTTTTATAGTGCTAGCCCACTGAGATACCATGCCGCAGTGAAGCATGAATACCCCACTCAGACACATTATACTGACTCCGAGCCGACCAGTCCTTGTTGTACCCATTAATGCCGAGCGCCAGGCAGGGACCAACAAGTACCATATTTTAACGTCTTTTGGTATGACGCGGTCGGGGATGGAACCCGCGACCTACCGCTCTCCGGGCGGACGCTCTAACCACTACACCACGGAGGCGGTTTCATGATCATGTATACTGAGTATAATGTATAATGTACTTTCTATATCAGACTCTACACGTATGCCTGTTGATTTGAACCGGATATGAGTTTTATTGTTTGAGAGTTAATTTATTGCTGTGCACGAAGATGTACCTTGCTTGGTGTTCAGGAACAGTTTAAATTTAAACACCAAGTAAATGTACCCGCAGGTGTTCCAAGATTACCTGTGTAGCCTACACCGATGACTCCTTTTCATCTAATGATTGAGATTAATAATCCGATACATATTAGAATTGTCATAATAGAAAATACCTCCAATTTAACGTTATAGGAATTGGGTGTTTTGACCAGACTATCTTTGATCTTGCTGTAAATGAGTTTAGTTCATCCAGTCAGATCAGTGTTAGACATTCAGAGCTCATTCATAATGTACTTTCCACAGTTTCAAAGGTGAGGCCGAATCAGCTGATGTTCAATCAGTTCAGTCAGTACAGATCTGTGTTCTGTTTGAGGAAACTGATTGAAACCAGGGCCATGCCCGAGTCAGAGGGAACGCCCAGAGGCTTCTGTGAAGATACCGATAGTTGACACAACTCTTGAATATTCTTTGTTGGCAGCCTCTTTGATCCTAGAAGGTAGCTTACGAACGATCGTATAGAACTTGTGATACCACTCGTTACTTGCTCTATCCTCGGGGAAATAGTTCAATATAATAACAGCCTAGTCAGAAATGCTTTATTCAATTGCAGATAGGTACAATGGTAATTTCTGTGGATGCTTCGAGGCATTATATTTTTCTGAAGCGTTTGTTTCTTGAGTGAGTGGGTGAGTGAGTGAGTTGGGTTTTACGCCGCTTTTAGCAATATTTCAGCGGGGTACACCAGAAATCGGCTTCACACATTGAACCCATGTGGGAAATCGAACCCGGGTCTTCTGCGTGACCGTTTCTTGGGGTGTGCTAGTGACTGGATCCTCGTCTCGTTTGCTGAATCCAAGTCTCGTTTGAGGGTGTTGCACACCGTGTTCTGACGTCATGGCAGTCAGCAGGAGGGCGGGGCTGCATCAGACTAACCAGAATTATAATGTAATAAACAAAAGCATCGTAGCAGTTCAGTGTCGTATGAAAAACATGATCTCAATCGATCATCTAGAACATTTCACAGATGGTAACCATTCCAGTGATATCGATAATGAACACTATTTGTGATCAGACTAGTTCCCTATGTATGTTGCGCAGTACGCACTCTACCAATGGAATCAGGCTGAATTGTAACCACTTCTCACCATAGTTGCCTCTTCAAACATGAAAGTTTGGATCCAAAGCAATCTCCGAATACCTATCAGTCAGACATGTATCTATCGTACGGTTATCTGAAAGTAAAGGCTCCATCCCTGGGTATTCCTTATATAGCCAGACCCGTGAAGATCCGGGGTAGAATAGGTCTTCAGCAACCCATGTGCTTGCCATAAAAAGGCGACTATCTTGTCGTAAGAGGCGACTAACGGGATCGGGTGGTCAGTTTCGCTGACTTGGTTGACACATGTCATCGGTTCCCAATGTCGCAGATCGATGCTCATGCTGTTGATCACTGGAGTGTCTGGTCCAGACTCGATTATTTACAGACCGCCGCCATATAGCTGGAATATTGCTGAGTGCGGCGTAAAACTAAACTCACTCACTCACCTTATATAGCCACAATCTTGTGGCTGTATAGAACCTCGGATAACTCGAAGTATTTATGTAGGCCCCTTCAACATCGAGAAAACAACTGTATATCAATACATCTACAGTTATATTTCAGAGCTCCCCTCAAAGGAGAGATAGCTTTAACGCACACCATGCCTTGGGTTACATGAGTTCTCAACGTGCCTTTAGGGATTGTGCAGATAGTATAATTTAATTTTCATGATTTCAATAACAAGACCCATGGGTTTTGTATATATATATATATATTACATATATATATATATATATGCGAATGATCATTGATAGTAATGCAACATGGCTGTTGGTTTTATTTGCTCTGATGATCGGGGTTACAGTTTTAACAAACTTTTTTTCTTGTAGGGCGTGCGTGACCCAAACCTGGAACTGGCCAAAAGCTTGGTAGAACGTTCACGGCGTGGTCAGGTGTCACGGGAGGAGCTCCAGTCGGCAATAGACGTCCACCTGTCCGAGTCACCAGCTGGGCCGCGGAGGGCGGTCTGTAGCGCCAAGCCTGGAATCCAAGTGAGTCTTCTACAGTTTCTAGATCTGGAGTTGAGAGACACGTTCACTCACTCGGTGTCTTCCTCGACACTCAGCAGTTGAACAATATCCAGCTTTGAACAATATTTAAGTTTTATTGCGTCGTCAAGAAATGCGCCAAATAACTCAGGATGCCAAAATAGAGAAACAATACCAATGATTCGGGAAAATCAGGGTTGAATTTGTAACGGATTTCCAAATTGATGTACGAGGTGTAGACCCTTAGAATATAGGTGAAGCCCAAAATAGATGCTTATGCTGTCACAAACCAAGGATGATAATCAGAGCTAAGAGATTCGAAGCAATCATAGATAGTGGAGACTGTCACAGCAAAGGGACGCATCTCTGGCGTTCAGCCAGAACCATCCAATCCTCTCTGACATTAAGAGAATGCGAATATGTTTCTGTGGTTAAAGCTGACTGCTGACTGGCTGAGTATGGTTTTACGCCGTTTTTAGCAATATTCCAGCAATATCACGGCGGGGGACACCAGAAATGGGCTTCACATGTTGTACCCATGTGGGGAATCGAAACCGGGCCTTCGGCGTGACGAGCGAACGCTGTAACCACTAGGCTACCCCACCGCCCCATTGTGGTTAAAATCATCGTGTTATCGTCTGTGAGGAATGGCAAGACTCTTAGATTCAATAGTATTGAATGGGTGGACAACCAAATATGAAACATACTCATAAATATATGTCATGATGTAACACTTATGTTTTGATTATCATTTTCCATACGTTATGATATTTCATTGTTACTTCTATTTCCATCAAAGACATTAAACTGGAAATTGCTCGCATTTTCCAGCGTTAATTGCAGTCTGGTCAATATTGGTCAAATCTGGTTTTCATGTTGACAGGTCGGTGGCCATGTTGACCTCCATATGGATCTGACCAGTGAACGGAGCAGCGTGAGGTCATCTCGACCTTCCACCGTGAAGAGTCAGGCCAGTACCAGCCTCATACAGACTAAACTAGTGGAGGTGAGTATACACAGACTAAACCTGTGGAGATGAGTATACATAGACAGACTAAACTAGTGGAGGTGAGTATACACAGACAGACAAAACTAGTAGAGGTGAGATATATGGACAGACTAAAAGAGGTACAGGTGAGTTTTATGGACAGACTAAACTAGTAGAGGTGAGATATATGTACAGACTAAACTGGTAGAGGTGAGATATACAGACAGACTAAACTGGTAGAGGTGAGATACATAAACAGACTAAACTAGTAGAGGTGAGACATATGTACAGATTAAGCTAGTAGATGTGAGATATACAGGCAGACTAAACTAGTAGAGGTGAGATATACAGACAGACTAAACTAGTAGAGGTGAGATATACAGACAGACTAAACTGGTAGAGGTGAGATATACAGACAGACTAAACTGGTAGAGGTGAGATATACAGACAGACTAAACTGGTAGAGGTGAGATACATAAACAGACTAAACTAGTAGAGGTGAGACATATGTACAGATTAAGCTAGTAGATGTGAGATATACAGGCAGACTAAACTAGTAGAGGTGAGATATACAGACAGACTAAACTAGTAGAGGTGAGATATAGAGTAAGAATATACAAGTAGAGGTGAGATATACATACTAAACTAGTAGAGGTGAGATATACATATACATACATACTAAACAAGTAGAGGTGTGATATACAGACAGACTAAACTGGTAGAGGTGAGATACATAGACAGGCCCTGCTACCTGAGGTGTCTGACTGAACTAGTAGAGGTGAGATATACAGACAGACTAAACTTGTTGAGGTGGGATACGAAAAGAGTCTAAACAAGTAAATTAATAGATGTGAGATATATAGACAGACTATACTAGTAGAGGTGAGATATACAGACAGACTAAACTAGTTAACCAGTAATGCATTTTAAAGATTATGATATTACAATATTTGAATTCCGCACTACGCGCTAATTCCACATGTTCCCTTATATTTTTCGATGAGTATATTTTCTATCGATATAAGTTTGTGATTTTGAAATGTAGTCACTGTTTGACCTAACAAAACTGACATTTTGATAGCTCTAACCCTATCAGGCATGTTTACAAGACCATAAACGACTGTACAGAGACTAAATCAATATTAAAACCACTTAAAAACGATTAACTCTTCTTCTACAGCCGTAAGCGTGACGTGGACAAGACTTAAATTATGACGGCGCCACACACGTAGGTGTTTCATGGGCCCGAAATAATTTTGGCGCAGAGATTCGGTTTTCATTCAGTTGTAGAACAACGTAGATGCAGGACGTATTTGGTTCGATTTCAATGCAAAATGACGTCCGAAGCACACAATGGAAGGTTTTAGTGAACGATATACAATACCTGGGTAGGTCGGAGTTATTTCGGGGTAAGAATGGATCTTAAGTGCCTCGCCACACCAACGCGGCTATCCGTGGAGCTGGAGTTTATACGTATAAATCTCATTATCTGTACACAAAGGGTCGCTGCTTTGGTGGCTTATAGTGAACTCCGGCCTCTTGGCGTGAGACTACCAACGTGGAATGCCACTGGACGTGGTATGGAAAAGACTTGGCCTTGAATACAATCGGCAATGTCCAATGCTAATAAAATGACACGAGTTGTCAAGAATGATATGTATGTGTATATGCATTCGCAGCGGAATAACCCGATTGTGTCCGAATGAGTGTGTTTCTAAGAAGGGCATTGCGGTTTATGTTGAAGGCAGTGTGATATCGGATTGAATTGTTAGCCATTGCGGAAGTGATGATCGAGGACACCTATTATGATTGTTAATAGCTTTGTTAATGTGTTAATTCTGACATGGTTGGTTTAATGTTCTTTTGGGTATAGGGATATGCTGTTAACAAATAATCACAAATCTATACAGTCTTTGAAAGGTGAAGCGAATGTTGTTTTGGTGGACGATTAAGCGTTGATTAAAGTGGAGATCGGAAGATTCGTATTTATCGTTTGAAAGCATTTACCCTCCTGAAAATAGGCCGCCATGATATAGCTCGATGTTGGGGAGTGCGGCGTAAAACGACAGTGCTTTTAGAAGGAATGAGTGAAAAGTGAGTACTTGTTACTGAACGCTGAATCAGCAGTTTCGTAAACTTCAATTTTGATACAAAAGCTTTTGTTTTACCTTTTAACAGCTTGACATTTGCAAATCGATATGTTGATGTCATAGAATCCCTTTCTGCGCAATGGTTAAAATGTTCGTTTCGATCAATTTTTAACTGAGTTAGCGGAGAATGAATGAATGAATGAATAGATATATGAGCAACGAAACCTATACTATTATCATAACAAATCTCTGAGAGTCCATTGTACACTCATTCTGTATTATAAGCATGGGTTTATGGATCACAAACACAGGCAAAGGCACGTCAATCCGAACAACGACAGTAACATACGACAGAAGTTAAAAAAGACAATTGCATCGAATATAATTTGGAGCACTGATATTTGGAATCGCCCATCACACGTTCTTAAATATATAGATACTAACTTGTAAACTTTCGTACCGCACGAGAGTGAAGGTTTAATAATACCGTTAAATAAACAGGAGGTAGGATGTGTCCAGTGACGGGTCGCCCATGGTTGTCGGGGATGACAGGGTACTGACACGGTATCTGTGCCACCGAGTCCGGGAGGGTGGGATCCCCAACCGTTAGACAGACATTGAATTATAACCACGACTTAGCAGGGGGTCTGGGGAGCGATCACACACTTTCCCAGAATGTTATTCAGATTTAAGTAGATTTTAGTCCACAGCACACTCGGGTTTAATCCTCAGTTATGCTGGCGAGATTTGTCGACTACAGCAGAACGTCCTGCTTCACTCACGGCGATATACCTCGCCCAACCGTAACGACTCTTTTGTTTAGTGTGTGTACTGATATGTATCGTATAGGTCTATGTACGTTGGTGTAGGTATTTACAGGGTGGACACAGGTCAGGTAAATGTTCCTCGAACCCCCATTCCGTGATTTACGCCAGTTTGATTCAGTCTGTGTTTTCTGTTGAGTATGCAGCGCACGTCCGTCTGTTTCAGTGTTCTGTAGTGTGCTATGTCTATGGTGTCGGGTTTGTATTGTCTCAAACGTTTAATTCTGCGACATTAATGGATATATTTTGTGTCGTATAAGTAACATGATATATGCTTACATTGTCTCACTTAGGCAAACGAATGTCTATTTGAATGTCCTGTGAATCAATATCTGAGGCCGTTCACGGTATGTTCCCATTTCATTTAGGAACACATGTACTTTATAAATCCATGTCGTCAGCTTGTATTGAGGCGATAGTTGACATGTATTGTGTACCGGTTTCAGCGTAGTGTGTTTGGACATTAATATTCTAGTTTGTCTTTAGACGCAGAACAGGTGC
Organism: Haliotis rubra; assembly: GCF_003918875.1. Taxonomy (NCBI): domain Eukaryota; kingdom Metazoa; phylum Mollusca; class Gastropoda; order Lepetellida; family Haliotidae; genus Haliotis; species Haliotis rubra. The sequence continues at coordinate 476,335 of NW_025766960.1, read as the reverse complement.
AACATTGACGGACTTATTGAGGCAGGGAACCCTCATGGAAGTGCATATTAAGGGTTATGAAATGAACCCAATGTGTGGGTGTTTCAAGCGTTTATATAACATGGCCAGTTGATCAGCGTAGTGTGTTTGTACATTAATATTCTAGTATGTGTTTGGACGCAGAACAGGTGCCACATTGACGGACTTATTGAGGCAGGGAACCTTATGGAAGTTCATATTAAGGGTTTGAAATGAAATCCAATGTTTCAAGCGTTCAGATATCAAGGCCAGGTAATTTTGAGACACTGCATGTGATACATGTGGGTTGTGTGTGTGTGTGTGTGTGTGTGTGTGTGTATTTAGAAGCAGTGGTTGTTGTTGCTAGAAGTGTGTAAAATCGTTATTCTTTAAAGTGTATATATTTGTTGTTTGTTTCCAGATGGACGTCAAGCAGAGGTTGCGACCCGACAGCGGCGTTGTGGTGACGTCCTCGTCGTCAGGCAGCTACTCCAGCTCTGAGAGGAGCCGAGACAACGACGTGGACACAGCGTCTCTGGACTCCTCTTGGATCTCAGCCTCACTACAGCTATTGGACGGGATACTTAGGGTAAGACAAGGGAGGGGGTCGGGATGTGATGGGAGGGGAGTCGAGGGGGTGGAGGTGGGTGCGTAGAAGGTTGTATAAAGAAGGATGGAGAGAATGTATAAAATATAAGTCTTTGTGGTGTAGGATGGTATAGGTTTGAGTGATCACATAAGTCGTGTCCCTTCCTCTCTTCTCTCTTTTACTTTCCTATCTCTTCTCTGTATTCTTTCCTAAGATGTATAAAATTGAAATTGCATGTATGTAAATATTAGTGAGAGGATATTTTAAGTTGGATAACTTGTCCCCAATCCCTTTCACATTAGTGAATAAAATATGTTTATATAAATCAAATAGGTTTGAGAATTGTGCTTGCGTGCGTGTGTGAGAGATTGCGTGTAAGTTTGGGCGTGGGCGTTTGATAACTCAAGAGCCATGGGGTGGCAGAAAGTGGATGAGTATGATGCCAGTACATGGATGTAGATGTAAGTATTCGAGAGTTGAGATACATTTATAAAGATGATATGATGCAGATTGAGGCATGGGGGGGCTGTTGGCTCGTTGGGGTGCACAAACTGATATAACAGTGTGAGGGATCTACACTGTTTAATCTCAATATTCGATTATTCAGTGAAACACTGGGAGGGACATGCTTTTGGATCGGTAACAACATCATAGCACGTTTAGGTCTAAATAAACTGTATTCACATAAGTGAAGCGGATTGTGGCCAGGTTCTTACAACTGATAAAACCTCTCTTCACACACACTATATACATGAATAATAAAACAATGTACCAGAAACTGAAAAAGGTGATAATGATGAAAGCGCGTTTGAACATGACCTTCCTGTTCTAGTGGGCAAAGGATGCTTGAAAGCATCCGTGAAGGTACTCCTCAGACGAGAAGTCATCTTCGAGCCAACAAGTCTATATCCATGGCCCAAGTCCATGGATCTGGTCATACTATTACAAGAATTCACGTCTCCACCACTTCTCAATCTGTTTTAGGTTCGGACCGAGCAGCATGACTCGATGAAGAGTCTCGTGGCGGCCATAACACGTGACTGTGAAACACCCCACGTGAAGGCGCACGCCCTTTACCGATGGCTGGCCAGCCAGAGTCTAGAGTACTACAGCAAGTCGACACACAAACCCAGCACCCCCACAGGGAAGATGAAGCAGCTGGCTGAGAAGAAGATGACGTACGCCTCGCTCTACCAAGAGATGACAAGGTTAGCAAATGATGAAGTCTTTGTACGCAGGTGTTTTCCAGAAATTACCATTAGGGTGAAGGGTGACGTGTTAGCTAACTGGCTTAACATCCCGAGTTTGGTTCCGCATATATGCCTAGGTTTGAACTTAAAATGAAGAATATGTGTATCTAGCAAATGTTAAGTTTCTAGTTTCTGTTTCTGTTTGATCTATATTAATCTAGCTGAATATCTATCACATAGAGCTATCCATTAACAGCCTGTCAGTAGCGCCCGAAGCTGAAACTGAAACAGTTGAACTTCACAGAATCTCGTACCGACCCTCCAGAACAGTATGGATACAACGAAACCTCACTAGCTTGGGGTTTAAAACTTATGTAGTTTCTCAAAGTCCTTGTCGGTACTATGTACTGACTCCAGGACTCTGAACTATGGATAAAACTACGAATAGGTAGAACATTATATTTCTTCGGACTCGATTCTTTTCCATAGGCACTTGAACATCGAAATTTGGAGGATAACTTACGAATCTTCTACAGGATACCAATTAAACATTTAGAACCAAACCACAATGACATCGTTTCGGATGCCATTTATGATTTTCGCCATTGATGCCTCAATAATGTAATGTTCAACCATATCTTGTCAAATCCTTTACAACAAACTGATAACCTATCATGTTTCGTTGTTAATGTTTAGAAAGGGTATTATGCGTATGACATAATCAATTTTGCATGTTTGTGAGTTAGACGTTTTGCCTTTGTCAATTAACCATGTTCTGTGGTTGTTGTAAGGGTAGAGATCTTTGTCCGTGGGAATGCAATCATGACTCATGTCATCCAGATAACCTTTAACTATATGTGCAAGGAAACCCAGCACTGAACCCCCTAACAAATGAATACTGCTTTGTAGAATATTTGTAACATGGTTAGCAGTGGCAATAAGGCAGGCAGATTGTGTTCTACCCAATATAATATATTCAGAAATACTCGTTTTAAGAAGTGAACACGAATGACCAGTAATAGAAAGCGCAGGGCTGGCAGAACCTTTGCTTCACGACGCACTGGAGGTACAGGTAGACTAATGTGAGTGACTGCTCAGAGGTGCCTTCTTATAACATGGCAGATTGTGGGATCAAATCCTGATTCGCCATGGCTACATCTCCCTCGCCATACCCGTGTTCGTTGGTTTTATTAACGTTGTAAACATTTGAGACATGTATTACCAGAGGTTTCCCTCTCACAGCAAGTTGATATAACTGAATCATGGTATCTCTCTGTCCTAATGTGTAAGTCCCATTTAATGCATACAAATAACAAATCAATCTATCCAAAGTAAATAACCCAAATCAATCAAATCAATAAGGATGAATAAACCTTATATCCAAGCCTTTTGTTTGAGTATAGTACACTGGGATTGATCTGTTGTGCTGACCATGGTCCATGACATTACATATTGACCACATTGTTTACCTTCCAGGTGTGCGGGTTTGAAGTGTGAGCTGGTGGAGGGTGTGGCCAAGCATAGGGACTACCTACCAGGCGACCCAGTCACTGTACAGGCATGCCGGCATGTGTGGAACGCCGTTTTACTGGACGGTCAGTACCGGCTAATGGACGTCCAGTTTGGGGCTCAGCCTTTTAAATATTTCGTGGAACATTTTTTCCTGGCTCCTCCGGACGAGTTCAAACTGTCCCATCTCCCGAACAACCGGAAGTGGTCACGAATGTCACAGACTACGACAATGGAGGAGTTTGAGGGGACACTGAAGACGTGGCCAGCGATGTTTGCTTTCAACATTCGCCCTTTGAGCATGAAAGCAGTGATGCGGACATATGATGGGAAGTTGAGTGTGACGGTGTTGCTGCAGAACGTTGCCGTGACGCCAACGTTGCAGTATCTAGGTCCTGGTCCTCCCCAGGATTCAGAATCGTTGTTGTATTACATTGATCAGGAGATCCGATCTGTGGACAATGCGGAGACGTTTCACCTGAATCTCCCCAAGGAGGGGACCTACTACTTCACCCTCCTGGTCCATGATGTGGAGGAAGATGCGGACATCCCGGCCCTTCAGTACAGGATAGATTACACGGATGAACTACTGTAAGCTGACAGGCTGTGATACGATAAAAACATCGTGAAGTCTTCATTTTTACACCGTGGTCTAGTAAGGCTTACGTTATAGTCGGGACGACTGTGATAAGATAAAACATCGTGACGTCTTCATAATTTACACCATGGTCTGGTAAGGCTTACGTCTTGGTCGGGAAGACTACTTTCACGTAAGCAGTTCTTGGATGACGCATGTTGGAGCGATACATATTTCGTTGGAAACAACTGTGCCAATTAGAGCCGGAATGATGGTTTGTAATGATGGTGCTCTGTGACCACATGTCGGCAGGAACATTTGGAACTGAAAGTGTACATTGGCTCCATTTACGTAAGCACGTTCTTGGGTGCCGAAATGCATATTGGAGCGATTGTCTTCGAAACTATTTGGTCCAGTTAGATTCGGAATAATGGTATATAATCAAGATGGTGCCTTGTGACGGCAAGGCGAGCGTGGACTAACTTGCAACTGAAAGTTTACGTCGATGCCATTACGTTCCGTACTCCAGAAGACGAATGCTGAAAAGTGTCCGCGAGATTCTTGTTCTACCCAAAACCTTTGGTCAGTTGAAGCCAGAATTGTTTCTGATGTTGATGGTACAGGTGAGACCTCAAAGTGGTCGTGAAGAGATTTCTGCTGATCTGTTATGTGTTAGGTTGCTACTGCAGGACAGTGCTGCTAGTTATAGTATATCTGGTCCCGATTTCTCGAAACAAACTTAAGTACTCAAATTTGAGAAAACACAGGAAAATGCATTTCCCAGAATGCACTGAAATCGATATCAAACTCAAACATGGTAGATAATTTGAGTTTGGTTGATAAATTACTTAAGTGTTGTTTGGGCTTATTTATGTTAAAAATGCAGTTGAGTTAAAAATTCATCTGTTTGAAATTGTCAAACTCAGTTTGAAATTTGAGTAAAAACTTAAGTTTGTTTCGAGAAATCGAGGCGAGATTGCCCAATGAATGACCAATGTGCCGAGTAATGTTTGGATTTAAGGACGGCTGTTTGTGAGAATGCATGTTTGTGGGATACGCGCCAGTGGTCTAGACATGTTAGGACCTAGGTTGTGGTGTTAGACGACATGGTTCGATGCCAGTTAGCTTTTATTATGCTGTGTTCACATATATGATTATACATGTTTGAAGAGACCAAATATCAAATGTTTCGACTGAAATGGTTTATAATACGAAACACGTTCCAGGCAGGGAAATTGTCTTTGAATATATTACAGACCCTGTTGTACTCATTTGACTCAAGCTGTCAAATCATCAATTCTTTGAAACGTCAGTAAAATCTCCGAGAACGCAGCACATCGCTCGAAACAAGGAATGTTTGTTTACCGTAACTCATCCCTCGATAATCTTCAGGGTATACGTTTCAATTTATCGTAGCTTATACCCTGTAGATAATCGAGGATGGCCGTAACTGTGGTATCTACAGTACTGACATATAATCAAAATATAGCTTTGATTGTAGGGCTCCAAGAAGTGGTTCGTAGTTCATGTTTTTACATATTGATGAATGCTCAGAAACATGCCCGGTTTTATATCCTGGATTGGATAACGTTTGTTATGTTTAGTCAAATTAAACGTGCTTGAATTCATATAGACAAGAGTTAAACACTTTATAAAATCTCTGAGAAAAAGCCAACTGCACCAAACGTCTGAGACTATGTACAGGCATGTGTTTTTCTGAATTACTAGCAATGTCAGCTGATGTTATATTAGCTTTATAGCCAGTTAAATGCGCAAGGGGAAGTTGTCGATGCCATATATTTTGAATATTGTTCTCTTGTTTCTTGATCACAAAACGTTTACATAAGAGGTCTGGTGGCTAAAGGTACTAATTTACCTCTTCCTTTTTCAAAGCAATTTGATAGTAAATGGCATTAGTTGTTTTATTAAAAGACTAATGGTTTTCGCTTAAGTACATTCATTATATCATATGCTAAATATCTACGTAAAAACTCTCTTGTGATGAGAGGGCAAAGGTGGCCCAGTCCTGTAAGACATCATAATTTGTATTGCACAGTTGCCGCCCTTATGCGTGCCAGGAACGTATGAGCATTGGTTCGAATCCCATATACGCCGTGATTATATTTCCGGCTTTGTCAGCACCATAGCAGTTCTTGTGGATTTTACTAAAGTGGCAAAGGTCTAAGACCTGTTCAGCTTTCCTCCAACCTGTTCCTCCATCATTCTGTGATTTTAGCGCGAAATACTGTTGAATGCGCCTTTAACAAATTCACTCGCTCTCAATCTTGGGATTATTTCTGAATGATTGGCAAAGGTGTTTTTTTGCAATTGCGATTTTATGTCCACTTCACCATTAATTTTCCTTTCATACAAGACTGTCTCACAGCAAACAGCGTCAGTCTAACTCTCGAGTGTATTTAAGCAAGGTCCCATATCTTCAATATTGACCACACTAATGATAAAGACGACACTTTCTCGAGCATTGCTTTCCCAATGCTTTACTCAAAGCTTTGTATTTTTACAGTCCACTTACAACGTGTTTGCTGTTTATACAATCTTGACATATTGTGCTCTTTTTACGACTGATTTCCAGTGTGTAACAAAGATTCCGTCCAAAGTTATATATATATATCTAATTGTTCATGTTTGTGATTTGTTTGTTTATTACAATATACATCCGTCCGTATTAAGAAGTCAATACAGCATGCCGTCCCGTTTCAGCAAATATGCGCCATGTTAGTCTCGATTGTTCTTGAATTTTCACGTTCATGGCAAACCTCAGGTTACAACGCCAAAACGTAACAGGGTACATTTACCAGCCATTCTGTTGCTAGACCAAAGTCAACTTAACACCAAATTTGTCAGATGATTTATATATTTTTAACCGTTAAAGTTACCTACATGGAAAATATACGTTAACATTGTAGATTTTCTCAACTATTCGAGTCATTTTCATGTGTGACAAATTGTTAAATATTTTATTTTGCTATTTGCCTCAACAAATGAAATATTTGTAATGGAAATAGCAAAGAATTCATGATGGTTCTATGAGATGATACAGACAATTTTTCGCCCTTGAATCAAGTTCATACGCTGGTTCATTCATACGAGCCGAGCATATGGAACTGGTTCATTCTGACCAAAATTGACACTGCCTGGTATCAAACTCATAATCAAAACCTTCAATAAACTAGCACCTCAGCAAGCAAAACCAAAGACGTAGCATTTGTGACATCCTCGATAATGCAGTGGGGTATATCGCCATTCTACTATGGTAAATGCCTTCGATCTCTTTGTTGTCATAGAAAACGCAAATTATATCTCATATATTGAGACAGTTCAGTTACTTAAATAAAAACGAAATACGTGAACACGCCTATAGAGGTGAAGATATTTACAAAAATAGTCATGTAAACAGAGACAGTGTTGGGCTCTCCCATGTATAGGCGGATCCAGAGGGGGGTTGGGGGTGCGCACGCCCCCTTTTGTGCCATTGAAACTCAGGTGAAAATGAAGTATGCACCCCTCCTTTTCTCAATAGTGCCCAGCCCCCCTTTCTCAAAAAGCTGTATCCGCCCCTGCCATGTATCACATTGTGATAATGTGGACTGGATGGAAATGTATTTCTTTGGGTAACCCTATTTACAGGTAAACAATCCGATTTGCTGACTCCGACCGTTCACGTGTAAGTCGGCACTGTTTGTATTACTTGGTAAAACTTTTGAATATTATTGAATATTGATATATTTACCGTATTTCCCCAAACAGACGCCACCAATAGTCAGGGGTTGTTAATTGTTTTGTGATCTGGAATAATCAATTTCTTGACCCAGTGTGTATTAGAAACCCTGCCCAATTAGTTGTTTACACGGGTCAATTTTCTCTGTAAGGCGTCTGTTAGAGTAAATACGGTAAAGAATGTGTATGTGGTAACACTGCTTCAATACTTCTACCGTTTTGTCTCTGACATGGGCAGAGAACTATCTATTCCTTGCCAAAATTGGAGAGTTTTCGACCTTCACCTTCTTTGTCTGAGTGGCAGACCTGCACGTTCTTTATTATTATTATTATTATTTATTGATGAGTGTGAGTTATTGTTATACATTTCGTCCAGTGTTTTGTTCAGAGCACAGATATAATAAAACATTGAACACTGCGTGTTTTTTCCCGTTTTGTTTAAACTATAATTCAAAATATAGCGACACGTCACACCAGTGAGTGAGTATGCTTTTACGCCGCTCTTAAAACTATTCCAGCAATATCACGGCGGGAACACCAGAGTTGGGCTTCACACATTTGTTGTATATACAACACCCATTGTACCCATATTGGGAATCGAACCCGGGTCTTTGGCGTGACGAGCGAACGCATGAAACACTGGGCTGGTTAACCACCCTTCCAATCAGATATTGGACGAGGAAAGAATAACAATTCAATGATACGAAAGTCGTTTGCCATCACAAATATTTAAACACAAATGTTACTATCTTAAATTAAGACCGATGGTTCCGATCTTATCCGGATTCATGTTTCCTTTCTCTTTTTTATATCAAGATTTGTTGATCCACTCAAGGTGTGGGCCTACAAAAACATTTCTCTCGAGTGTTTGTCGCCAGAACCCGATTCCGGAAAATGACACTTCAGATGGTTTGGCAATTTCACACGTGTACATAACATCATCATTATGGCTCTCAAAGGGATGGGGGTAACCTAGTGGTTAAAGCGTTGGCTCGTCACGCCGAAGACCCGGGTTCGATTTCCCACATGGGCACAATGTGTTAAGCCCATTTCTGGTGTCCCCCGCCGTGATATTGCTGGAATATTGCTAAAAGCGGCGTAAAACTAAACTCAGTCAGTCAGTATGGCTCTCAAAACTTAAGAAATTTCGTTCTGTCTTGCATCGAGGGCGGTGGGGTAGCCTAGTGATTAAAGCGTTCGCTCGCCAAAGACCTGGGTTCGATTCCCCACATGGGTACAATGTGTGGAGCCCATTTCTGGTGTCCCCAAGGGGACAAGCTTACAACTTACATTGTGCTCTCACATCTGTTTGTATTCTGATAGTACACTGTGTGAGATAATTGACTCTCGACCGTCAATCAGTAATTATGAAACAATTGTCTCGCTGTTAGACTGGCTGTCTAATGAGGAAGCATGATTATAAAATTACTGTCAAGCGTGAAACAAAGAAACTGTGATGTAGAATCCAGACACACGCAACTCTGACATTACAGGCAGTTTATTCATCTAACAAGGTGGCCTCGGTTCAACATACATACATTTGTCTGATTGCATATCTTCGCAGCACGTGATCCGTGAATGTACTAAAGCCTAATGCTGCCACTTGAAGCATAAATATTTCTTCAGCAAAATTTCAAGTTTTTGAAGAAGTTTGAAATAACGAGAAAACACTCCCAAAGTTCGACGAATAATCGAAACAACGGGAAAACCATTAAAAAATATTTGATGTTTCAAAAGCGGCAGCATCAGGCTTTCGTATGAATGGAGGTTAATGTGCCAGAACTATTCATTGAGCATGTGGCAGTTTTGAGCATGATATAAACATCAACCACATTTAACATGTTTAAAAGAGAGTAAGGGATGATGAGTTTACGCCGAATTTCTTCCTTAAGCATCGTTTTGCAACTTGCGTGAACATCTCCATGCATTTCAATAGCTTTCTACAGAATGTCTCTTGCAATGTGGTTGGACGTTTTTTGACGTGGTGAGCATTTCATCGGATTAAATCCAAGGTAAACTTGCGATTGGGACATGGGTACGCAATAGAATGGGAATAAGACCAATTTGACAATCGAAGATGAGCTAAATCTTGGTTTAGTAAAGTTTCAACCTATTTTACATTTTCTCCTCATATACTCTGTACTGTTTTCTGTCAATATATTCCTATACAATATAACCCCCTTCACAACTACATTAAGATTAGTGATTCTTAGTGTGAAACACTTAATATCTGAAACATATCCCTAGATAGGCTTGTCCCTGTTTACCAATGTACAAAGGCACAAGAAATCTCATGGAGTGGAGGAAGCCATCGAGCAATACAAAAAGACCGAGAGCAACATATATGCCCAAATAAGTCGCATTGGAATTCCATTTTTGCACACGCACTTGCACGTTAAGTCTTAAGGATCGGGGAAAAATGACAATAATTTAATCATTTTCGTGGGATTAAGCAGCGCCTTGAATGTACGCTCGATAACTGCCTTGACTTCATAGCATCAGATCAACGAGTTGTCATGTATCCTTATGAGTAGCTGTTCCGACTCATGAGTACAATGTACGGCACATATCCAATAAAAACCGGACAATCTTCCGGCGCCAACTCCATGTCCCCGGTATAACAATACCCGTATTCATCAACCTGGACATTGGGCAATCCAAACTTCTCCTTATAGAGACGGTCGTACTCTCGAGCCCCTAAACGTTGGCGACAAGCGTTCATCACGAACACCATGTCACCTTCTATTACACAGTCTCCGTTCGGGTATATCTCCACTTGTTGGCGAGGTCGTGTGTTGAGAACGTAGTCGTCGAAGAGGCGGTCGTAGTCGCTGTGTAAGATCCAGCGACAGTCAAGTAGGTGGAGGGTCTCCCCTAATATGGTACAGTCACCATTTGAGCTGAACGTCACCTCGGAGCGCAGAGAGAAGTCGTTGTTGAAGGAGCGGTCGTGACGATTGGGCACTGTTGGACATAGATTCCAGTGTATATGTGGGGAATAGTTCCCAGGAATAACGTCTTAACTATTGACTATTTTCTCATTGTTAAGGAATAATCTGTGCTGGGGTCATCAGTAGGTTTGGTTCGGTTCGTTGTTTAACTCCGCACTCAGCAATATTCCAGCTGTATGGCGGCGGTCTGTAAATAATCGAGTGTGGACCAGACAGTCAAGTGATCAGCATAAACATCATCTACGCAAATGGGATACGAAGACACGTCTGAACCAAGTCAGCGCGCCTGACCACCCGATCCCGTTAGTCACCTCTTACGACAAGCATGGGTTACTGAAGGCCAATTCTAACCCGAATGTTCACGGGTTCTGGGCTTGTAAGCTGAACCACTAAGATGAGGCCAAAAGCACAGCCGATTGAAGAGTTAGTAAAGGTGTTAGAAACTACACTGCAACGTCGCCCCTGTTGTTCGTCCATACATCCTACTCTTCCTGTAGTGTGGGGGCGGTGGGGAAGCCTAATGGTTAAAGCCGTTGGCTCGTCACGCCGAAGACCCGGGTTCGAATCCCCACATGGGAACAATGTGTGAAGCCCATTTCTGGTGTCCCCCGCCGTGATGTTGCTGGAATATTGCAAAAGCGGCGTAAAACCAAACTCAGTCAGTCAGTCAGTCCTTTAGTGTGATATACAAAAGGTATTTCCTTACCTTCCTTGGGTACGATGGCTGCTCTGGTGATCACACCCATGGTCTGGTGACAGTAAACGAGATACGAGGTTAGAGGTTAAGTACCAGTCGTTGCATGAGTGAGTGAGTTTACTTTTACGAGGGGCGATCAAAACGTATGTAGAATCACCAAGAAAACGATACAAATGCAGTTATTTTTATGTTTTATTTTTCTACATATTATCTGTCAAGCTCAAGCAATTTGGTTTTGCTATGTTCCAGTTTCACGATCCCCATTTTGTTTGACCTTTTATCTTGGTACCCTCAAAAAACGCAAAATCTACAATAAATGCATCAAAAACTTCAGGAAACAAAATATGCAAAAAATATGTTGTGTGTTTGAGATTAATAGAAGTCCCCTAGAATCACACTTAGATATTAAAGTTCATAAAAAAGCAATTTGAAATTACAATCGCTTGTTAAAGTGACTGCCCCCTTCATGTTGACTAAAAGAGCTTGTTTTGGAGACACTACCCATCCCCCTTTCAGATGACGTAATCATAAGGGCATAGCTTATTCTAATGTTTTCACTTATGCATACATGATGCCAAGGGTTCAAACTAAATACTGAATGGTCACACAAATGTCAGCTCACAATATATTGTAAACAGAGCCAGCTTGAATATCTGGACACGATGTTTTTGAAAGATTAAAATGGGGGTGTCCTTAAAAAATAGCCCCCGACTAAATATATATCAGGCAATCCAAATCTTTGACTGCCAATACTATACTGAACATATTTTATATGACATTATCTGAGGGCATACCATTATCCAAGAGGTACCAAAAGACAAATCGTTTTTCATTTTCTGTAATTTTTTAAGAAATATTATACCCCAATGTGTTGTGATGACAAATATAATCTTCATGGGTAGGGCGTTACATGAAATAAACCATAGTATAAACATGTATAAAAAAGTGGGCAAAATAAATGATACACTCATGATTGGTTAGGGCTAAAATATAAAAACAAACAAACAAAATCACTGATGATTGGTTATTCCATGTTGATGCACTTGATGCGGATGTAATGCGACTAGACGAATCAAATCAGTGAGTATCTCACAACAGGTTACGTTCCCTGGAGTGAGTTTAGTTTCTCGCCGCACTCAGCAATATTCCAGCTATATGGCGGCGGTCTGTAAATAATCCAGTCTGGACCAGACAATCCAGTGACCAACATCATGAGCATCGATCTGCGCAAATGGGAACCGATGACATGTGTCAACCAAGCCAAGCGAGCCTGACCACCCGATCCCGTTAGTCGCCTCTTACGACAAGCATGGGTTGCTGAAGGTTCATTGAATCCCGGACCTTCACGGGTACGTTCCCTGGAAGTCTCATGGAAAATGGTGTCACAATTTCTCAGTGAGTGAAGAGTAAACTTTATTTTGCCGTACACTTTAGTATGTTGATAAGCGATCGTAATTTATGACGTAGCTATGCTTTTAATCGCCGGTTTGTCTGATCCAGATTGGCTGTTGAGGTACAGCTGAAATACTACTGGGAGTGGCGTTTATCAACATTAATTAACTACCTATTTCACAACTATTCGCAAACCGAGGCCCCCTTGTGTAGAGGGAATAATTCATTGTGAAAAGGAACATCATGGTTCAGCCATTGATTTGAATTTCGATAATCGGGTCCGTATATATACATTGTCACCGTGGCGAAGTGTATGTAGCCTCGCCTGTCGCGTTGTGTGAGTTTCTACATGAGGTACAGGCAAGGGAGGTATACCTTTGTTCACCCAGAAGCAACATCGAGAGAGTGAGTATGGTTTTACGACGCTTCCAGCAATATCACGGCGGGGACACCAGAAATGGGCTTCACACATTGTACCCATGTGGGGAATCGAACCCTGGTCTTCGGCGTGACGAGCCAATATTTTTACCACTGGGCTACACTACCGTCCCTAACAACAGCGAATGAGAGACGGGTAGTTTGGGCTGTATACTACCAAAGGAGATGAGAAAGAATTTCCCGGTGGGGGAGCCAGCGAATGGGACTTCTCCAAGGAAACGCTTCCTAGTCGAACCAGCCCGGTTACACTCATCATCAGCTCATGTACCCTAGCCTCTACACCCAGCGAAGGGGTACCCGTGAAGATCCGGGTTAGAATTGGTCTTCAGCAACCTATAGTCTTGTCGTAAAAGGCGACTAATGGGACCGGTTGGTTAGTCTCGCTGATTTGGTTGACACATGTCATCTTATCACATATGTGTAGATTGCTCATGCTGTTGATCACTGGATTGTCTGGTCAAGACTCGATTATTTACAGGCCACCGCCATACAGCTGGAATATTGTTGAGCGCGACGTTGAACAACAAACCAAATAACCAACCCTTCGAATGGGACTTCCCCGGGGAAGCGCTTCCAACTCGAACCCATCAAGAGGTGAGGTGAGGCGAAATTGGGTTTAACGTCGTGTTGAGAATATTTCGCTCATATGACGACGTGCATGCGTGTGTATGTGTATGTGCGGCTGCTTGTACTAGCCCAGATTTAAGCTGGTTTATAGTGCTAGCCCACTGAGATACCATGCCGCAGTGAAGCATGAATACCCCACTCAGACACATTATACTGACTCCGAGACGACCAGTCCTTGTTGTACCCATTAATGCCGAGCGCCAGGCAGGGACCAACAAGTACCATATTTTAACGTCTTTTGGTATGACGCGGTCGGGGATCGACAGTCCGGAGACTCTCTGAAGGGCATTTAGAAGTGATACACATAAAGGCAAGAATTTTATGGATGTCAACGTCTTTATTGTGATGGACACGACGTTTCGAAGTATATTCTTACTCCTTACTCCGGAGACTGTTGCCTAATCCAGAGCATCATAAGGGCTGGCAGCAAACTCGGGTTTCCTCCTAATGTCAGCCATGCATTAGGGCTCAGTTTTGCGTCATCAAACGGGGATGTTATTTTTGTTGCCGAAACAAAAATGAGTAATTGTTTGCTGTTTTCCAGCCAACTCACCCCTAAATCTACCAAACATGAAATATATCCCTTTGAACTTAAGACCCCCATCCCCTCCATCAGCTCACTCATTACCCCCTACTTTCCTGTCAAGCCAATACGGACAACCGCTAGTGTGTCTGCCTCGCATTCCAGGCTAAAGTCTGCCACAGTTCAGCGAGGTGTTTGTTGGTGGCCTTGATTAAAGGACTTTCTTGAATAAACACCAGGTCTGAAAGACTTGCGAGGATAAACAAATGCTCTGTCGCGAATACATAAAGCGCTGGCCGTGGTCCTAGGACAAAAACAACTTTTACCGTATTGCCTTTGTTACACAACCAACTTGAATAACCGCTCATTTCAGAACCCAATCATCAATTAATGACATACTTAGCATTGCCGTTTGGCATTAAACACCAAACAGACCAAAGTTTAGTACACAGATTTCATTTCGTTATCTTGATAGTGTACAAAGTACTTCAAAGGCAAGTGAAAATTGTAAAAACGATTTAGTATGATATTACATTGTATATTAGGATATACGGTATATTGCGTTGAACTGAATTCTCTGCTGACAACAGCCTCCATAAAGCTCAATTGGCACAAGTATAGCTCCACAACGGTAAATTTACGGTAAATTATACTACTAAATATTTGTTTATTCCTTAATGTGTGAATAGCTGTTGAATAGCTGTAATGTTATAAGACCAGTGTCATTCTAAACGGTAATAATTCAGACGTAACTGAAGGCTTGGACAATGGTAATTATACCAGTGTTCAGAAAATGCATGAATTCACCCATAACCACTCTACACATTCCTGCATATCTGATTCTTCATATCAATTTCACGCCGAGTAAAGGAAAACGTCATCATTCGTACAGGACGAGCAAGTAATCAAAGCTTCAATGAGGAAAACAGATCGCAAATTTATAATAGTGAAAAGAAACGAAATGTGAATATTTACTTACCAGCAGGAGACATACTATCTTCATGACAGCAGATACTGTGCAGTCTAAAGGAAGCTGAAGTATTATTGACGATGCGACAACAGGAACTTTCGAGCTTTCAATGGTAGTTGGAAACTCTCCTAAACACAAGTTGAACTATGCTCCCAAGATACACGGATGTTCGACTGCTCGTTAACTCGTTGGTTAAGGGACGCGCAGTTTGATGTCATCCGAATGGTGAATCTGAATGTCATGTGTCAACATTTTCCGGTAATGGCATTTTCATCGTTTACGGCGATTATCATGTTCAAATTAAAAGTCGCATTGCCTTTCAACGTTGAAATATCTATTTCGATAATTGCCTTTATGTTGATATGATTTAATTGCCTGATTATATTTAATAACCGACTTTATTCACCATCAGATCAATTTCTATGTCTTTTAGAAATTATATTTTTTTGTATGTTGATAATTACATACATTGTGTAACTCTTTGACATGAAAAAGGAAAGTATGTGTGACTGAGTTTGTTATAACTTAACTTGGATGAGTAGTGCAGTTATATATCGACCTGGAAGCTTGACAATGAGTTGTCGTTTCTATTCATTTGAACTTTTTCTGCATTCACACAGCTGAATGACATCACATTGTCAAACTAAAGAAAATACTTGAAAGAAATTAATTTGACAAAAACTTACACACACATATATTTGAAGAGTTAACTGATTTTAATGTCGAGAGAGTACCTTAATAAAGATATATAAAGGATGAAAGTCAACCAAATTGGCCATAATTATTTAGGCCAGAAATTACTTATATCAGTACACGTGAACACCCAGGATCTGATGGTCAGGGACACTGACTTGGTTAACACATGTCACCGTATCCCAATTGCGTAGATCGATGTTCATGATGTTGATCAATGGTGGTCCAGACTCGATGATTTACTGAAAACCTACATATAGCTTGACTATTGCTGGATGAGGCGTTAAACAACAAGTAAACTTAATCAGTCCCGGAACTGTTGTCGATGACTCTAGTTAATGTTTTTACCAAAGTTTATAATTTGATATTCGACGATGCGGGCTTTCAAGAAGACTATAATGTTATATCCGTAGATGAAGGTATCTTTTGCATAGATTTAAGTATCTTCTACGTAGGCGATAATCTTGTAGACTGGCACAAATGTGCTTCCATAATCCTAACCCTACACCACTAACGTCAGTTACATGCGTAAGAAAGATAATAATGTCTTCATTCACTTTTGCATGTTTGATTAATGTGCGAATAGTGTTGATATGTGTGAATAGTGCTGATATGTGCGAATAACGTTGATATGTGCGAATAGCGTTGATATGTGCGAATAGTGTCAATCATCGACACTGAGGATATTGGACTTATTCTGGAACGTGGTCTTGAGTACTTCGCATAGGCCACAAATCAGGCGACGTTGGGTATTGGAAGAGTGAGTAATTGGAAGGGTGGCGTGTTCTGGTGCTTAACCCTGAGATTCCCTAGGGCTTGTACAAGTCGCTAATCAAGACAGACAGACAGACAGAAATATTTTATTTAAGTGTCGCAAGTCAGTTACATAAGATATGTACCTACATAAAAACATTCATGGATAAAGAAGAAACTGACATCCAGCCATGAATTGGCTTACGAGACACTGGACTATAAAAGCCAACATTATCGTTAATATACATTTTTAAAATAATTAATTATTGCTGAAGTGCGCAGGCTTAAAATTCGGTTAAACTACGAACAGAAGCGGACCTAACATCGTCTCGACCACGCTAAAGATTATTCAACAGGGGAGAACTGATTCGGAGTAAATGCGGTGGGCATGCGTGCGTGCCTGTGTGCGTGTGCGTGGGTCGCTAAGTTGATTTTTCATATCTACTCATCAATCACAACCACTTCCAAATGATGTCCATTCAAGATACATTCATTACCACAATGGTGCAATTCCTGTTCTAGTTGAAGTTTTGTATAGTTTAATAATGCCAATCACGCTGTCATTATATCCTAGTATGCGGCACATGTCTGCTATCAATTATATTGTTTCCGGGTAGGAATATTTAGGACGGTTGCTTGTCGTAATGGAAAGGGTCGTCCGGCTTTGTGACACGGTTGATTGAATGTAATCGCATCACAATTGAGAGCATAGATGATCGTGATGTGATCCTGACCGCCGTTTAACAGCAGGAATATTGCAGGTGTTGAGTAAAACACGCCACCCACCCAGCCACCCAAAGTCTTTAATATCACCCACTTTGTATATATTTATCGTAAATATATGACTATGTGCCATGGAAACTCGAAATGGATTTTGATGAAATCACAAGGTATCAAATAACACCATTACACCAATAGATATATCCATGTGCCAAGGTGGAGAAATACTGTACGGTATTCAAGATCTGTTCCGACACCTGACACAACTAGAGATCGATAGGGTATTTGGGTGCATGAGTGCGTGAGTTTAGGTTTACGACGCTTTTAGCAATATTCCAGCAATATCACGGCGGAGGACCCCAGAAATGGGCTTCACACATTGTACCCATGTGGGGAATCGAACCTGGGTCGTCGGCGTGACGAGCCAACGCTTTCACCACTGGGCTACCCCACCCTTTAATACGAGAGAAGGCACGTGTATGAGATCAAGACATAAGAGAGAAGTTGAGCTAATGTTATACGCATTCTGAAAAATATATTTCCGTATATGCTGAAAATATAACCCTTCATTTTACGATAAAGACTCGCTTGTTTGACAATAATGATTAGTGAAAACAAAGAAACATATATCCAGAATGTGTCAATTTTAGTAATTAGTAACATAATTAGTGTCAAACTATGTTATGTTATGGTTTATGTTCATGAAACAAGATATGATATTTACGTTTTATTCAGTGACAAGGAAAATGAAATCCGAAGATGTTTCCCTTCCCTGTACGATTATATTGCTAAAAAATAACACACTGATATTCGTAGCTATATATCCTAACGAAATGCGTCATAACAATTAAAAAGCAGATAAAAGTGGATTCCATTGTGATTTTGCACCATGTTCTATTAAGATTCACAGAGACTTAAAATCGCAGTGAAAACCTCTGATGAAAATAGGTACAGTTGTTTTGATTAAAAATAGCAGGTCTAGTCAGTCTGTTCTTTCAGATCCATGGCCTAACAGAAGCATTTACCGTTATGACGTCAAAATGTTAAACATGCAGAGTTATATTATCGTACTTTGTCAAAATTGAAAGTTTACTTTAATGTTATAAACAGTCTTATGAACTATGAAATCAGATCACATTGAAATACGAAGTACCGCTTTCCAAAAATAAGACCGAATGCATCTATATCTACCGCACCTAATCCCACCCTGTACACACAAAGAGTGTTCTGGGGAAAATGTGAGTGTGAAGGAAGTGGACTTGCTTATTAGAATATTTAGAGAATGTGCCGTCGTTTCTATTTCATCCCTTTTGTGATGGAGAATAGAAGCACAAAGTGATAGACTGATACCTTCATATCGTCCAAACATTTATTATATACCCATGTAAACTTAGGATAGTAGTACAGAGGTGCAAGACGATGACCTGGTCACATTCCGTATTATTGAACCCCCACCGCTACGCTATGATTTCTTTTATTAAAAAGGTCACATGCAACGTAAAACACAACTTTGCAGATTCTGATACCCTTCGGTATGGACTTACCGAAACAAATCATCAAAAATGCAAATTCAACATATAAAGTTGAAAAATAACGCGATGAAAAAAACCGCGCGAAATCGTAGTTCAAACGATTCACTAATTTTCCCCCCGACTTTCCGGGGGGAAACTGGTTTCAACAGCTGGGATGCGCTCATAGCACGTGCGCAGTGAAATAGGTTCGCGCAACTTGGAAGCGGGTTGTCCGGTGAATACTCGGTGAAGGCTTTGGTGTGAGCTATTTTCCTAATGTTTTGTTGATATCTCACAGGCGCGAGCTTTTTATATGTTATGACAGTAAATAAACTGTTTATATAATTTCATTTGTCTATTTCACCACACGTTCTTCTTACCGAGTCACTTTCTCAGTTCGATACTTAAAAGCAATGTCATTATTTAGCGTTGATAGAATTTCTAACTGTGATATAGATATGTCGTTGTCACAGACAAAACTCAATGTCTTGTTTTATTGACACCTGTGTGTCTGCCTGCCTGTCTGCTAATGACAATATTCAATACACAACTGCGATCACTGACCACATGCAATTTGAACTTAACACCAATCAGGCTATACACCATAAACAAAATGCATTGATTTATGGCCCGAGTTCGGTCTCTGTCACATTATGTAATTACAGACAGGCAGGTGTGATACTTGAACACATGACATGTTATGATGTCTGTTGATTGCAAAATGTTATACACAAAAAATGAGCATGTATTTACAAAACCCAACATCTCTATATATACACACACAATGAGCCGTGAGGGCATCTGCAAATGAACCAGCCGTTACACTTGAGTGCACACCCACCCGCTCTGACTGGGTTCGGTATCCTGGCTGCTTCGTTTCTTGGGAAGCAAACCCAAGTGCACAATATTGCACTTTTGATTTGCGATTGTACGCTTATGATTTTGTTTATATGTTTTTTCATAACCAGCAATGTATATTATATGTCATGAATAAGTGATAATTGTGTTTTAATTATGTTTGATGTTTTGGTTGCATGTGACCTTTAAGTAACAGATTAATGCAAGACAAGAGGGTATATAATAAATATAGAACGTCATACTAGTGCACTTCGAACTCGTTGTTTCTCTGCTCCCATGACGTCTTCTTGTTCAATACAAAACATCCAAATGCACCAGTATGACGTCCTATATATATATATATATATTTAGTCAGTTGGTTATCGAGCTTACACTGTTTTTACAATGTCTACTGTGCAACGATCAAGGGCAAACGGAGATTGTATTAGCCACAATATTCTCATCTTCAGACCGAAACATTTGTGGACGGATATATGAAAACAGGGGTCCAGACGATCTCAGCTGACACTACAACTGCCTTTCTACGGTAACTGGGGTATCATTGGGTGTGGACAGCACCCGCAACTCATTCTTACACTTCACCATGAATGCGGAAGGTTATACTTTCCCCGCTACTCGGAACATTCTGACCAGCAAAATACACCCCCTATATCTACTGACTACGTTCTTCACAGGGAAAGTCCAGCATATCATGGCTTTCTGGGAATGGAGCCCACGTGACCACGGAAAGTTGTAGTGTGTAACCCATGCCCAGGCACCTTGGTCGTCTAGGTATAACTTACTTGTGAAACAGGACGTGTTTCCATTAAATTCAAGTCACTATCACTAAAAGAAATAGCCCTTACCCTACCACAATGTGTTGTGTAATACAATATAGTTTTGTCCTGAAATATTATAGTAGAATCCTATGGATGTATTTTGTCGAGATTTAGGCCAGAAATATAAAAATGCATAAGTTTGCTTTGCTCGATAAAGTATTCCGTGTTAAAAAATAATCCTTCAAAGAATAAAGATTATATGGCTACAAAATGGTACCTCATAACATTTTTCTAAAATTAACACCCTAGCGTTTTTTTTTTTTTCTTCAAGGAAAGCTGATAAGAACAACACATAGCTGTTGGAAGAAGCAAATGTTTTATCAGGTCTGGGACAACACTAAACTATAAATAGATGTATGAAAAGTCCCCATCTCCCATTCAGTACAGCCAACACGAAAAGATTCCATAATGACAAGGCACCATGACATAATGAACAAACGCTGCATAACAGTCTACATTACTGCTAATAGAGAGACAAACACACTACAAGATATGCGTTCTTCCAGTTCATAGGCTTTGGCTTCTTGCAGCAATACGACATCAATTCATATATAAATGTGCCTTCCACATCAACACGACGTAATAGTGATTCCAGAACGTTAGTTCTGTGAGGAAATCTACTGAATGTACAACCACAGCTGAATAATATTAATAAAGTTATTCTTTTGCTTAGAATAATTAATATTGAACTTACACATAAATAGCGACTTGTATGATTGATGATTCGAATCTTTCATCTGTATCAATCATTATTTCATGACATCACATTTGTAGGAAAAAGAAAATCTATCTGTCTAATCTATCTGTCTACCTACCTTATTACTTCACTGTCTGTCTATCTGTCTATCTATCTATCTTACTGTATGTCTATCTGTTTAATGTATCTAATCTTTCCATCCCGACTATAGATACTAGCTGCCATAGTTAGGAAACTGCATCAGTTGTTTATGTCTTGAAGTAACAAACATAACAATAAGAATCACACTTCTAAGGTCTAGCTTGATGTCTGGAGCTTGGCTTTATAAGCGGATCAATCAAGGATAGGCTCAATTCTATCCGATATCAATTTTGAGTGAGTGAGTGAGGTTAGTTTTAAGCCGCACTCAGCAATATTCCAGCTATATGGGAGCGGTTTGTAAATAATCGAGTCTGGACCAGACAATCCAGTGATCAACAGCATGCGCATCGATCTGCGCAATTGGGAACCGATGACATGTGTCAACCAAGTCAGCAAGCCTGACCACCCGATCCCGTTAGTCGTCTCTTACGACAAGCATGGGTAACTGAAGATCAATATTCTAAAGCGAACCTTCACGGGTGATATCAATTTTGTCACTGATGCAGCAAATCTTGAAATATCATCAACATAGGGTAATAATGCGATACACGCATTGCGCTACAAAGATTCCAAAACACCATCTCTTCATACCCTACTGGCGTTAAACCCTTAGTCGCTCTCATAACCAACAACAGAGAAAAGGTTTTCTAAAAATATAATGTACGCGATATGACCACAAACACGTTCTTTCATTACATTTTTATACGTAAATGTTCCTTACAATATGGAAGCATGATAGTAAATCGCATTTGAAAACGTTCCTTCTTGGAGAGCTTTTATTATTCACACCTGAACATTTCCGTTTATTGAGCTCATAACGTACAAAGTAGAAAATCTGTATCTAGTGTCTAAGGATATTATAATTTCAGAATTAAAGGAATACTCACCACGTTATTTGAAGAAATATCCTCCGAGTACTGTTGTTGAATATGTCACGTCTGCTTCCTGGAGTCTCGAAGTAACGCGCACCAAAAACTCGTGCAACGGAAGTCAGCTCTGATTGGTTAAACTCGTATTCACGACACCACGTGACATTGCCATGAACACCTGCGTGAAATATACAACGCCTGAAACCCGACCTGACACTCGTTAACGTCAATATACTGCGGTGCCTTATAGGAACGGTAAGTGTAATGTTGGATATGGTTTTGACAGCTTACTGTAAGCGATTTTAATTTCAGGGACAGTTATTATTGGGTGACCCAGTCGCCCTTGGAAACGGTTGACGGTTCAGATGAGCCCCTTTTGGGTGTTGCCGATGTATATAATCCTGGGTTCGAATCCTGGAATTCTATTACAGTTTGGTGTCTTAGTGCCATATCCATGCTCGTAGCTGTAAGGAATTCCGGATAACTTTGAAATATTGACACTAAAATGTTAATTGTTTAACAGCTCGCCTTTTCCGTTCTTGCACTTTGAATAAGAAAGGTTAATTTTTACAACTTCAAATTAAAATCTAACTATGAAAGTTGAATTTGTCTTACACGCTTGTACTTATCTTCTGTACATCTATGAAAATGTGCTTGTGTAAAAGATTTTATATAAATGCTTCATACAAACTCGAAAAACATTTTGACACATTTTTACCTTAAACAACAAACCAAACCAATCCATAAAACAAGTGGTAACATCAAGTCTAAACGTCATCTTATCGCTTTCTGCCCACAGCAAGCCGACACGTTGTGTTATAGCTGAAATATTGTTAAAACGAACCAAAATCAGCTCTCTCTCTTATAAAGTGAATAACTATTCCTGTTCGGTACTATCGGTATCCCATTATTGCCAACAGAGTCGGCTACTGTTTGTACCGAATGGCAGTTTCTGTGATTTGACTAATTGTGTGGCGATGGAGGATATTGATCATACCAGGTCCTGTTATGAGATCGGAGGTATTTTGCAGCCTTTGTCTTACAACAAGCCTTGGTTTGATTTGTTTGTGTGACACCGCACTCAGCAATGTGACAGCAGCCTGTAATGGACCAGACAATCCAGTGATCAACAGCATGAGCATCGATCTACGCATTTAGGATGCGATGACATGTGTCAACCAAGTCAGCGAGCCTGACCACCCGATCCCGTTAGTCGCCTCTTACAATCACGGGTTGCTGAAGATCAATTCTTACCCGGTCCATATATACAACAAGAAGCAAATCACCTGACAGTTTGTGCAAGTCGGCGGTCTGTAGAAAATCGAGGGCGAACCAGAAATCCAGTGATTGACATCATGAGCATCGATGTACGCAGTTGTGATACGATGGCATGCATCAACAAGTCTGCAAGCCTGACCACCCGATTCCACCGCTATATATGCTTTTCGTGAACATCACTGTGCTGCTGATCTAACGTTTTATTTGGGAGTCAGACAACTGGTAGTCTAGACCACGGACTTTGTGTACCCCTCTGATAATTGTAAATTGGCAAGGCTCCCACGTTCTAAATGGCATTGTGTATTCATGCTATTGATCTGTGGTGCATATCTCATACCTTATGTGTATACTATGTGGTGCTATGTATCATGTGAAGTCGCAGGGGAGACTCAGCAGCTGAACGGGGCAATACGCTGTGAAGGGTCGTTCCTTTGGCCAGCCAGACCTCTGGGACTGGATGCGAATCCCCGTTCTCTGTTTCAATGTCTCTGTCAGCACCAATTGCTCCTGGCTTTCGTCAGTGAGTGAGTGAGTGAGTTAGTTTAGTTCCACGCCACAAGAAATGGGCTTCACACACTGTACCCACGTGAGGAATCTAACCTGGGTCTTCGACATAACAAGCGAACACTTTATCCACTAGGCTATTCCACCTGGGTTTCGTGAAATACCTGCATCACTTACAGCAACCTTCTCTTATTAAGCCAGAATACAGTTCAAGACCCGATTGGTCAAAATCATTCCTTGTCTTGAACAGGTTACCACAGGAATTCTGTTCCAAATTGACGATGACATATTTTCTGCTTTGGCTGTTTGCGACAGAACAGCCTACACTTAAGTCTGTCATTAACACTGAATGTCCAAATGCCAAGAATTTTGCTGCTGAGCCGACCTATTAAAGAAGAATCATTGATGGGGGTAAGGCTCATCTGAAATTGAGACACAACTGGTACTGCCTGACTACATATACCAAGTGAGTGTGGTCTTACACTAGTGTTAGCACTATTCTAGCTGTATCACTCTTTGTACTCAAGGGAACCTGTTACTTTGATGTGATGAGCCAATGCTTGAATCTGCCTGACAACCAATCTACTTAATCACCTCCTATAACAAGCAGTAAGACACCAGGGCCTAGATTTTCGAAGCCCTTTTAGCGCTAAGAAAGTCGTAAGTTAATGTTAATGTATGGCACTTACGACTATCTTATCGCTAAGAGAGCTTCGAAAATCTAGGCCCCGGGTCCCAAGGCACAAAGTGATCTTAGCGCTAAGATGTCATAACTCCCATACTGTAGCATAGGCTCACGGACATCCTAGCTCTAAGACTACTTTGCAGAATGGAACCAAGGGATTTGGTGATCACTTCCATCTCAGGAGTGTGAAGCCCATTTCTGGTGTTCCCCATAATGATATTGCTAAAAGCAGCATAAAACCCAACTCGCTCACTCCAACTGAGGTGTAGTAATCCATGTAAACAAGAGTTCAACTCAGCACAAGCTTAGTACACCATAGTCTCCTTTGAAACAGCATTGAACAAACACATTGATGTCGTTATAATTATTTTTTTAATCATTTAAAAAAATGCATCCCCAATCTTAATATTGGGCTAGTTACATGAGTTTAGTCTTTATCCCATTTAACCCATAGTCCTTTCACAGAGAACTTGAGACAAAATAATTTACAATTTATATCATACTTTGATCGATGATAAACAAAAACAAAGGAGGGATACAACAAAATCAACACAAGGAAGTCTGTACAGTTACCATGGTTACGTGAAAACACCAGGGGGTGTGGCAGATAACATAAGTTGACTTATTTTGAACTTCTGCCCAAGAACTTAACTGAGAAAGGACAACTAACTGTCATGGACTTTGACTATTAGAAGTCGATGGTTTATTTTCTCTATGGATGAATTTGGGCTATTAAAAGAAATCAAACATGAGTCTTATATCACTTATCAATTTAGAATTTAGGAGTGTCATTTTCAAATATCTTATCTATAGCAAAGAAATTATCCTATATATTCCACAAGTAAACATTACTTTACAAGTCTGACATTGAAACATGAAATCTTCAAATGTTTAGTAATCAACTGGAAGAAGACAGCAAGTTCAAAATGAGTGAACCAAGGTTTAAGACCATCATTAAAAAAGGAGCAGGAAAAAACAAACAAACCATTTTACAAGCATGAAAATTGAAAAATTTATCCTTTCATCAGAATCACAAGGTAGAGAAGTCATTAATTATAAATACCTCTGATAGATCACCTGTGATTACAAAGTATCTACATGTGCATGATTGGGAAAGATATATAAGAGTATTTCCATCAAATTTCATTGCGCAGTGCAGCAAATCGGTACAAACACGAACATGTCATAGACCTGTCGGCCAGCCTACTTAGTCGATGCTATCTCTGTGCCTTCCGGGGGCCGCTGAACTGCAGACTCAGCATATCAGTATTATAAGACAGTCCACAGACTTAAAGAAATTCATGACAATTCTGTATTTTTACAAGACAAATTCTTTAGAAGCATTCAACTGAACATTGCATAAATCGTTCCAAAATAATCTGGGTGAAATCTGGATGGAAATAGCTTATTTTTTAACATTTGGGGAAAAAATATAATGCAATACAAGTCCCCTTAACTGGCAATGCTAAAACAAAACGGAAATCTCGACACTGGCTAAGAGATACAAAACTGAACATGGATCGTACTTAGCATACAAAATTAGATTGATTACAAAAGTATTAGCGATGAAACATAATATTGATGAGGCGAGGTCGACCCCAAGGGAGCAGGTCCGAGGGTGATGCGGCAATGTCCATGACGACAGCATGGGCAGCAGGAACGGCAATGAGTACAGCGACGACGAGGACAGAGTCACTCACGCATTCTTGAGCTCACCACCTATCTTGTAGCCAGATATTATGATCTTGTTCCAGTCGATCTTGGTCCTGGTCACGGGCAGCTGACGACGTAACGCCTTAAAGGTTGTATCAGACATGGTCTGGTAATTCTCAGACAATGCTCTCTGTGGAAACAAACAGTCAGTAGGTTTGAACATCAACTGTGTCAAAAACATTTGAGTCATCTTGCCCGAACTTTACTCTGTCAGTAGGTTTAAGCTTTGACCGAGACAACCATGCTTTTTTGACCGAATATTTATTTAATGAACTCAAGCTCTGACTAGAGGCTATAGTAGAGTGAATTATTGTGCTTTGTTTATTGTCTAACATTGCACTCAGCAGTATTGGGTAATACAATAAATGAATCTGGACCAGTAAACAAGCGATTTATTCTGTGAGCAGCAACAGATGCCTCTGGGTATGATGAAATACAACCATCAAGCCTGATCAACCAATCCTGCTGCAGAGCTACTCTAACTGAGAATCCCGAAAGGGATCATCAATGCGATTCCCTTAAAACTCACCTGGTACTCGTTTTCAGCATCAGAAACTAGGCTTACAAAATTCTTGGCTGTTTGCTCTGCATTCTGTAGGGATAAGAACAATAAACATGATGAATCTTGGATAAATGGAGACAATAAAACGCAATCAAGAAGTTTGAAATCAGTTGAAAGAAATTTAACTGTCAATCAAGTCACAAAAGAACAACTTTACTGAAGACACTGACTTTAGAGAATTGAGTCAACTTACTGATATATTTAACTTTTCACTACATTCTTTGGAGCTGACTAACTGCACATTTCCATCTTCGTAATAATGAACCTGAAAACATGAAGAGAGCCATTAGTTCATCATGTCCATACTGCGATGAAATGTTCATGAACATCACCACATCTGATCACGTAACCCTTGAATTCATTTACCAGAACCTGTTGAAAATGATAGACAGCTAGTCTAGTCATTCAAAGTTAAGTAAAATTCCAAGTGCTACTAAATGTAATTGGGCTGTATTTCCAGGTCTGGAATGTATATTTTTATACTTAACATTAACATTCACACTTATGTAGGTATCACTGTAGTAAGACTACATATGTATATTGAATTCAGTCCTTTACTGTGTAATATTTCAACTCAGTGTACAAGGGAGATAACTATTGATAATCCAATGATGACTATACATTTCTAACTGCCTTCTCTAGGCCCCATTTCACAAAGGGACCTCAACTGCTGTCATTTTTCCCACATAAAATGCTTTGAGGACAAGGTGAAATAGGGTAATTTACAAAAAAATTCTGAATAAGAATCAAAATCCACTTGCCACTGTTATTTGAAAAATGACATTATATGCTAACAGAAAAATATCATTGATTGACAGAGATATTTATGAAGAATAAAAAGGGATATAAGTATGACATACACAACTCTGCCAATCATCATGATCTAATTTGTCTCAATAAACATTGTGTTTATTGTTGTTTGCTCTCAGCAATATTCCATGTGATGGAGGTCTGTAAATAATCAAGTGTGGAACATCAATCCAGTGATTGACCTCATGAACAAAAATCTGTGCAACTGGGATAACAACAACATGTCCAGCAAGACAGTGACGTGGACCACCCGATCCAGCAAGTCAGTGAGGTGGACCACCCAATCCAGCAAGTCAGTGAGGTGGACCACCCAATCCAGCAAGTCAGTGAGGTGGACCACCCAATCCAGCAAGTCAGTGAGGTGGACCACCCAATCCAGTAAGTCAGTGAGGTGGACCACCCAAGTCAGTGAGGTGGACCACCCGATCCAGCAAGTCAGTGAGGTGGACCACCCAATCCAGTAAGTCAGTGAGGTGGACCACCCAATCCAGTAAGTCAGTGAGGTGGACCACCCAATCCAGTAAGTCAGTGAGGTGGACCACCCAATCCAGCAAGTCAGTGAGGTGGACCACCCAATCCAGCAAGTCAGTGAGGTGGAAGTCAGTGAGGTGGACCACCCAATCCAGCAAGTCAGTGAGGTGGACCACCCAATCCAGTATGTGAGTGAGGTGGACCACCCAATCCAGCAAGTCAGTGAGGTGGACCACCCAATTCAGCAAGTCAGTGAGGTGGACCACCCAATCCAGCAAGTCAGTGAGGTGGACCACCCAATCCAGCAAGTCAGTGAGGTGGACCACCCAATCCAGCAAGTCAGTGAGGTGGACCACCCAATCCAGCAAGTCAGTGAGGTGGACCACCCAATCCAGCAAGTCAGTGAGGTGGACCACCCAATCCAGCAAGTCAGTGAGGTGGACCACCCAATCCAGTAAGTCAGTGAGGTGGACCACCCAATCCAGTAAGTCAGTGAGGTGGACCACCCAATCCAGCAAGTCAGTGAGGTGGACCACCCAATCCAGTAAGTCAGTGAGGTGGACCACCCAATCCAGTAAGTCAGTGAGGTGGACCACCCAATCCAGTAAGTCAGTGAGGTGGACCACCCAGTCCAGTAAGTCAGTGAGGTGTACCACCTAATCCAGCAAGTCAGTGAGGTGGACCACCCAATCCAGCATGTCAGTGAGGTGGACCACCCAATCCAGCAAGTCAGCTCTTACTCAGAAACTGGGTAAACTCTTATGGCAAACAGTGCGAGTTTAGTTTTACGCAGCTTTTTAGCAATATTCCGGCAAACGGTCTTCACACATTGTACCTATGTTTAGAATCGAACCCTGGAGTTCAGCGTGATGAGGAACGCTTTAACCACTAGGCTATCCCACCATCCCATTGGCATACAGGTTGCTGAAGACCAATTCTAGCCTGTATGTTCACAGGGTGTGTATGTTAGAGACTTAGCTGTTGCTTACCTGCACTTTAAGTATCCCCGAGAGCTGTGCACTGCCACCTGAAGAGGGGAATGTGACACTCCACTGTGACCGCCACCGGCCATTCCTGAAACACACAAACATCTGCTCAAACACCCTGGACAAAATCCAGTAATGGAATTAGTCAAGCGTCAGGATTTATACATGTCTTTTAATTTAATTCTCTTCACACGACTATCACATCCCTCCAGGTACCCATTTACTGCTGGGTGGACAGAGGAATATTTCAAGCATCATTACCTGGAGAGAGCATGTTGCAAAACCTTAGAGTAGTACTTAGATATAATATGAATATTCAAAACTCTTTCTTTTCAAACTGCATCCGAGCATCTCCTCTTTACCTCTGTATTTAATAACACATCAGCTCGACTTGACTATTTAAAATATTATTTTGATGGATTTAATGCAAAAACCTTGAGAAAGTCTTCGTGTAAATGTTCTAGAGAAGATGGCCCTGTGATCAGACCCAACATAAGAATCCTGAACGCTTAGGAAGCCATCAATACCGCCAAAACTATCAATCAATCAGTGAACTGAACCTTAAAAACTTCATTTTGATAAATGACTTCGTTATTCGTACAATATCACTGCACAGACAATCTAGTGGTCAAATGAACAATGTCCTCCACCATCTCTGTAGCATGAAACCTAGCTGAACCTGACTGACCACCCAATTCAGTCTAGTGACCTCCTGTGACCACCAACAGTGCTGGGGATCAGTTGTAACACACGTTCTACAAGGTGTTGAAGCCTATTGCACCAACAGATGGTAAAACTACAGTTACATAACCTACACCATTCACATACCGATAGAGATATTCTGTGAGTCTATGTTGGCACTGTTGGGACCTACTGCATGTAGTCACACAGACCTCGTTCAAAATTGTTGGTTTCTTGTTCAATCCCATGCTTAGTAATACTCCAGCAATATGCTGGCAGTCTGTTAATGATCATGTCTGGATGAGAGAATCCAGTGAATGACATTATGAGCTTTAACTTAATAAGGAAACATTGCATCCACCTAGTCAGACAACCTGACCGCTGGATTCTGGTAGTTGCCTCTTACTACAAGCATAGTTTTCTGAACATAACTATAACCCAGTTCTTCACAGGGGTCTAAAATGTTGATAGAATTTTATACATTAAGTAAAATTCGAAATTAATGTCAGCATAAATCATTTATTATTATAATCTAATTATATAGTGCCGTGTTCCAGCGAGGCGCTTTGTTTTTCCCTCGATCATAGGATGTTGATCTCAACGGCACTTTGTATTATCAATCTCAACTCCCTGGGGGATCATACAACTCTTGCCGCACAAAATTAATATCGCTTTCCCATCCTTATGAGGTATCCATTCACAGCTGTGTGGACTGGGACACATAGTCACAGTACTTTGTTTAAGTTTACTGCACGTTGCCAGGGGCGGATACAACTTTTTGAGAAAGGGGTGGGAGGTGCACACTATTGAGAAAGGGGGGATGCACACAAATTTGAGGACAAAAGGGGGTGCACCCCCCCTCTGGATCCGCCTGTGTGTTGCTGTACCCGCAACTAGGTGTTTGCACATATTCATGTGGCCACCATCCGGTCATTTACCAACGAATTCGTGGGTTCTTTTAAGTGCACAGGGTTGTGTACTGTACACTAGGGGTTGTGACAACACTGAAAGAGTCAGTGTTGACTCCAAGGTTTTTTACACCCGCTCACTGGTGGGCTCGATCCCGGCACCTCAAGCTCGCTGGATCACGAGTCTGGCTCCTCAGACAACTCGCCCACCACGCCTCTTACTGCATGAAACATCTCTTACAAATGAAACACATGCTGACAAATGTTGAGTCGTGTGTAGGTGTACGTACCACCAGTTTCTGGGCTGGAAGTGATGGCTCTCTATACAGGCAGTGATGGTGATGTCACCTCCAGAGCTGCTGCTGTAGACGCTGGACACACCATACTTATAGTGGTTCTCTACGTACGACGTGATTGCCGCCTCGATGGCTGCCGCCAGCTCTCAGCTTTCTGATCCACATTAGCTGGCTGGAAGTCAGAGCCCTCCTTCCTTAGATGGTCATATCTGTAGACAGAGGAATACAGTATCATAAAACTGATGTTTGGTGGCAGAGCAACAATTCTGACCTGGAATCTTTATGGAGTCCATCAATATGTACACAATCAAATCTTGGCCTGTTACTGTAAATCAAGAAATTTTTGCGTCACAATATTTTTGCGGCAGACATTTTTGCGTTATGATATTTTGGCGATTTGCCCAATTCTTAAAATATATTGCAACTGAACGTTCTACCTAAAGTAAATCCAATCACATATTAAAGGTTGCCGCTAATCTTAAACTGAGCTCAGTAGAGTACTTTCGTGTGTATGCAATCATTGATGTTTTCCTAAAAACAACACATGATGCATTGGCCAGATAAACTAAAACAGTTCAAAGGGATCATATTAATTGGATGATGTCGGCCTATCAAACGGTCTCAAAAGACAAAGAATGTGTGTTGTGTGGTTGGTGCCTGTCTGGACTACCAGACGTATTGATTGAGTAACTTTTGTTCAAGTATCCCTTGCTTGCCATGTGACATGAGTAAAAATTTCGTAAAAATGACGTAACCAGTGATTAACATTATGAGCAATGTCTATGTCTCTTGGAATCAATGGCGCACACACATAAACCATGATCATGATTCTGACCGTCTGATTCCTTAAGTCACATCCAATGAGTTGTATATGTTCGAAAGGGACTTATTCTAACATGGATTGTTATCAAGGTTATTGGAAAGTTGGGGGGACATTACGAATATGCTTCACACATTCCACAGATGTCTTCCACCTAGGGTCCTTGTGGTTGTACATATTAATCAAAAGCATCCAGACAAACATTATCATTATTTCGATTCGATATTTGAGTACCTATCTAAATTATTTCCACACAGCCTGAACATAATTTTGACTCAACTCGAGCAGTTTCAAGCGCTGAAACAAGGCGAAATGTAACTGGTTAACGCCTGGCCGATTATCCAATGGGAATTGCTGTTAGTAGACATCGCCAAGCTGACAATGGATTTCACGCTAAACAAGCCGACTCTGAGAGTTCAATGAATCTGATGACTTTACTCGTATGAAGAATTGAATCGAAAATGATCAACTTGGGGTCCAATATCGAAAATCAAATTGAATCGAGGTCTGGTTGAATCGTTGCAGCCCTAATAGATACCTATTCTTCTTTAATCTCTGCAGGGAAATATGTAGATAGGGCTGTGAAATACAACTAGTGATACTTCTGTATGAAGTATTGACGACAATGGGCAGGGAGCCATATTTGGACATTCGTCAAAGATTTCCATATAAGTTTTTCAGAAAGCTTCAAATATTTATCATACCATCCTCGATAATCTCAAGGGTATAGGTTACGATCAATCTCTACTATACCCTGGATGCATCCGCGGCTTTGCCCTATGATTTTATTACCTCCCTTGGCAGGCTCCGCATTCTCACAGTAGCCAATCAGCTAAGCCGCCATTACAACCAAGCTTGCCAGTGTCAACAAAGATAGCGGTCGCAGTCGCGAAGGGTTGTTCACAGTGCCACTCAGGTTTTTGGGAAATAATACAGACAAATTGACAGATCTTAAACTTTAAAAAATATATGAAAGAACTCCTTCTACCTCTTTCAGAGTATCTCTACATCAATTGTGTTGCCAAGTTTAAACGGTTAAATAATTTAAGAAGCGAAAGTGAGTTGTAATTGGTACGCTCAACTTCCCAGCGTAGACACCTGATTGGATAAAAAGTCAGCCAAGGGAGGTAATAAAATCATCGGGCCAACCCGATGATGCATCCAGGGTATAGTGGAGATTGATCGTAACTTATACCCTGGAGATTATCGAGGATGATATCATACAAGCATATTCAGTATCAGTTCAGTTTTTCAACAAATTCCTGTATTCATATTGATCCCAGAAGTACACAATGGATTACCTGAAAGACTGCTTTGTTCTGGGATCAAGGAAGCGGTTTTCACCTTGGTCGCTGAGCTCTGTGATCAGGGCCTGTAAACAAACAATGAGCATGTAGTGTTATAATTCAGAATACAGAAAAATAGTGAACTCATAAGAGCTGAGAATTGTTTGAAACCTGACAATACAAGTCATGTTTGACATGAATACACAATCCTTTTTAGAAAGTGGTCAAAATGTTATATTTGGCATTACAATTTCTCAGTGAAGTACCGATTCTCGTAAGGTGAGGTGAAATGGGGGTTATATCATCGCACTTAAGAATATTTCGCTCATATGAAGACGTGCATGTGTGTGTATGAATATGTGCAGCTGCTTGTACTAGCCCAGACATAAGCTGGTTTTATAGTGCTAGCTCACTGAGATACCATGCCGCAGTGAAGCATGAATACCCCACTCAGACACATTATACTGACTCTGAGCCGACCAGTCCTTGTTATACCCATTAATGCCGAGCACCAGCCAGGGACCAATAAGTACCATATTTTAACGTCTTTTGGTATGATGTGGCCGCGGGGAGCAAACCCGCAGCCTTCCTTCGCCGGGCGGACGCTCTAACCACCTCACCATGGAGGCGGTTAAGGATTCTAGTACTTAGATTGAGTCCCATCCGGGATTTGAGTGAGTGAGTGAGTTTGGTTTTATGCCACTTTTATCAATATTCCAGCAAAAACATCGTAATGACCGATGACACGTGTCAACCAAGCCAGCGAGCCTGACCACCCAATCCCGTTAGTCGCCTCATACGACAAGCATGGGTTACTGGAGGTACATTCTAACCCGGACCTTCAGGGTTTCTCTGACAAGTGTAAATGGGCACGCATCCGAACAATGCCTGAGTGGGTTATAACTTCTACAGACTAAAGACTGACAGTCAGTCTAGAGGCAGGACTCACCTGAAACGCTGATCCTTCCACTTTACATGGTGTGAACTGGTCCTTGTTGTATTGGGCAAAAGCACTGAGGACAAAACATACCAAGGGATCAACACAGGCAATTTGCTGACATTGCTGGTATCATGTCTGTACTCAGGGATAAACCTAGGAATTATTTTTGGTGGGCCAATGCCCCACCTGCTTAAATTTCGGTGGGCCCCAAAGCTTGATAGGAGGGTCCAAGTGCCCCACCAGGTTAATTTTATGTGGGCAGCTTTTAGATTTGGGTGTTTGAAGTTTTCAGCTAAATGTATTTACTTAATTTGTATGTTAATAAACTGTTTTAATAAGCTCATAATTTTTTTCTGAGACATGATAATTCATGATCATGAACGAAAACCGAAACCAAAATTTACCAAATGAAAGACACGCTTTCATTGGCTGAACTTATTACAACAACCAATCAGGGATATTGCTGCATGTGGATTAAAACTGGTTCACTTAATAGTCTTTTGCGAGATTGCGGCGAATGATAACAATATTTATTGCATTATATTTATTTAGGCCGCACTTGTATTTTTTGGATGCGGTTTTCAAATACTTTGTGTCCACAGGATGCAACCCAAATTTCTGTCTGCGGCAATTCATATTTTGATGCGGAAATGTTGCAGAAACGCATCCTAGGTTTATCCCTGTGTACTATGTCACCAACATCAGACATTTCAGGAAACTAGGTTCTGTTCCTCTATTCACAACCAGTGTGACAGCACAAAGTATGGACCTAAAACACCCAGAACCTGGTCAAATTCAAGTTCTGATAACATTGGTTCCCTTATATTACAGGCTATTGCTGCCCAAACAGCTTGTCACACTGGAAATACAACTACTCCATTTAAGGGATAAGATTAAGTTTACACTTCAATCTCACCATGTCAACTTACAAAATGTTTTCAGCTTTGCAAAAGCTGTGCTTGCAATGACATTGATGAATAAACATGAATGAAAAATAGTACTGCAATAGAACTTGATTCCTAACCTACATAGCTAGAAACATGATGGTGTATAGAGAGTGCTTATCTTACTAGCTGGATGTTTACCATATGTAATGGGCGTCCTCGTGTCCATGAGGCTTGGTCCTATAGTATGTGAATCTTGAGACCCTCTAAAACTTTAACTCTTATGTTACGGTTACGACAAGGACCTCTTGCATAGTGATTTTGTATGATTTGAATTTTAAACTCTTATTCCATCAATATCATAACGGGGTACACCAGAACAGGGCTTCACATATAGTTCCTGTGTTGGGATGGAACCCAGGTGAATACTTGAAGCATTTGGCTTCACCAGCCAATCCTTAATTTTGAAAACTTTACACTATTAACTTTCACCATCTTTAAAGGGAAAACAGTATTTTTTTCAGACTGGCAAGTGCTGTGTCAGATACTACACTCCATGCACTCTGGGAAATAAAACACTTAGCTTAAAGAATGTCAAGGTCATTTGATAACATACCCGGAAGCTTTGTCTTTCAGCAGGTTGTCCTCATTCACAAGAATACGCACATCTAAACACAAAATATATCACCAGATTAACACTTTGTGAGTCAATTTAAACACAGCATTTATAAAATCAGCTTAATCAATAGCATCTCTTATGGAAGGAAGGGTGGAGGTGATGCGGATCTCAGATATTAGATAAAAATAGTTTTACTCAGGATATATTGGTGCTGATCAATCCATGATCATGGTGTCCTGCTACTATCAACTGATGCAACCCTAATATATATATTGCATCATGAGGGATGCACAGTTATGTTCTTTGTACCAATCTTTTAATATTAAATATAATCATATTATGCGATAATTAAATTAAAAATGAAATCCTGAAATACAGAATCCTAAAGCCATTCGTAACTTTTTAGAACCCTACATTTCTTGTAAGACTGACTGACTTAGCAATATTCCAGCAATATCAAGAACACCAGAAATGGGCTTAATTTCTTGTAAGAATGGAAAGCACCCTTGAAATTAACAATGCAGGATCCCCTGAATCTCTAAGTTAGTAGGTCAAGATAAGTCCCTGTTCATTTCTACAGCCTGTAAGAAGGAAATCAATTGAGCATTTATAACTTAGGTGAAGACTGATGTGGGGTATCAGCGAAAAGTGTCACCTTATAAGTGCAACAACATATATTATTCCCAGTACATTTTCCAGAATATTTCAAAATATCAACATGACAACAAGCAGACAAATTACAGCCTACTGACACGAATATCATTGGGTGGTTGGAACAAACCCATAATCATCATCACCACCACCACCACCACCACCATCATCACCACCATCATCATCATCATCATCATCATCATCATCATCATCATCATCATCATCATCATCACACTGTAACCAGTGAGTAACTGTTATGCTTGAACTGTCCTTACCATTGAAGACTTCATTGAACTCCCCGGGAGGAGCATGCAAGATGAAGTTGGAAGCAACGCGGACCTGAAACAAACAAACAACATGAATCATGGAAGAAGTGATAGTCATTGATTTAACAGCTAAAGGAGGAACAAATTAAAAATTGAAATAAAAATTAGTTTATTTGGCCTATTCAGGGATTTATCTGAACCTGCCGAGAGACCCATATTAGGCCCTAGGTCTCAGTTCTCGGTATCACTACAGTGAGTGAGTATGGTTTTATGCCGCTTTTAGCAATATTCAAGCAACAACACGGTGGGGACACCAGAAAAGGTCTTCACACACTGTACCCATGTAGGGAATCGAACCTGGGTCTTCAAGGTGATGAGTGCACGTTTTAACCACTAGGCTACCCCACTGCCCTGTATCACTACAGATCTGAGTACATCCTATTGTGGGTCGGGTCAGAACAACATACTTCATACTAATTGGCATGATCAGAGTGTTACTTATCAGACTAGGATCGTAACACTCCTGAAGTGTTTTCTAATCATACAGCCTCAAGGTGAGGTGAGGTGAGGTGAAATTGTGTTTAACGTCGTACTTGAGAATATTTTGCTCACATGACGCAGGCATGCGTGTGTATGTGTATGTGCGGCTGCTTGTACTAGCCCAGACTTAAGCTGGTTTTATAGTGCTAGCCCACTGAGATACCCCACTCAGACACATTATATGGACTCCGGGCCGACCAGTCCTTGTTGTACCCATTAATGCCGAGCGCCAGGCAGGGACCAACAAGTACCATATTTGAATGTCTTTTAGTATGACGCGGTCGGGGATTGAACCCGCGACCTTCCGCTCTCTGGGCGGACGCTCTAACCACTACACCACGGAGGCGGTGACAGCCTCAAGGTGTTAACAAAGGCTATACTGAACAAAAGTTACAAGA
Organism: Haliotis rubra; assembly: GCF_003918875.1. Lineage (NCBI taxonomy): Eukaryota > Metazoa > Mollusca > Gastropoda > Lepetellida > Haliotidae > Haliotis > Haliotis rubra. The sequence goes on along the minus strand of NW_025766960.1, from coordinate 438,779 downwards.
TATATGACTGATTCTGTTATAACAGCTATCTATCTTCTGCTTTAAAGGGGTATACATTTGAAACAGAAAAGACTTGCCCCTAGTACTGCTAAACAATCTCAGCTACCGATTTCCTTTAGTTAATAGTGTTGGGAATTGGTTAAAATCTCATAATTGATGATTGTTTCATTACAGCCGATCAATCATCGAAAAAAATTGGTTAGCATCATTTTTCAGATTTTTCTATTCAGGTGATAACTGATATATCATGAAGATATATTACTTTTCAGTTAGTCAAGTGAGTTTTCTAACAATTAAACACATTTTCAGGCCCTGACAACTTCAAAGATATGTTCCGTCGTCAAGTGTTTCAAACATTAAACCAGTAGTTCCAAAATCATTTGTGTTTGATTTTGAGAAAATGTGATCGATTGCTTGGTCGTTTGGTCACTGCGACCAATCTTCGATAATTTCAATTAATCGGAACACCACTATTAGTTAATATGGTTAACTTACAAATTTTGAATTAAGGACTTGACAAAATATTTATTTATTATATATATAAAGCCTTGAATGGAATTCACATTGAAACTAGTGGGGTAAATATTTAGAAAGTTTTTTCATATTGTTGACTTCTTGTGAATCATTTCACTGGAATGTAAGAATTTAGTTCTGACAAAAACTGTCATGTGCTGTCATAAGGTGTTTGTGTAGAGGTAGTGAGCACAAAGAATAAACTTAAATTAGATTGCATCACAAGAAACATGAGACATTTATGTCTTACCTGAAACAGTATTCTAAGCAGGACAATTTTTGAACATAGTGCTTAATTAGAGAGCCATGGCACAGTAAACATGGTAAATATTGAAAAAACACGGATGAAATATTAACTTATACAGATAAAACTCGCCATGATTCATTTCATTGAAAATCCAATAAATCTCATCTAACATTTTATCTGTGATACTCTCCATCTCACAGCTTAACATGGGCATGACCATATGAATGACATTGCATATGACAGGAAATCCTGTTTGGGATGATAACATTGTTTCTGGATTGGTTCATAGGTCCAGGACAAATGAAGCTAAACTGTTGTTGCATTCTTGATAGTGTTCAGGAAATCCGTCTTCTCAAGTCCACAGGGGTTACATGATGGTTACTGATTAACAATAAATTGAAATGACATACTTATTGTAATGTTTTAAGTCTGGTTCATGAAAAGATATGGGCACACTTATTTTCACAAAAGCCAGTTAATTTATAGTTTGGTGCCCTATGGTACCCTATGAAAAAGTTACATTTCTATCCCTGGTTGACAATGTCAGTCTGGAAAACCCAACACATTGGAGTGAGTGAGTGAACTTAGTTTTACGTTGCTTTAAGCAATATTCCAGCAATATCACGGCTGGGGACACCAGAAATGGGCTGCACACATTATACCCATGTGGGGAATCAAACCCCTTAGAACAGGGGTGGAAATAACCCATTGCCCGACGTCGGAGTCCAGTGTTTTTTTCTGTCGGGCAAGCAAATTTCTATTTCACACTGTACCGGTGTCCAGTTGACTTTTCAATGTTAATTATGTTGTTTATTTTAAAAAATCAACAAGAAAATGGCCGGTATAGTGGAAAAATTATCAGGGCAAGAGATTTTACTGTTCCGGAGTACACTAGCAATTTTAAAGTTATTTCCACCCCTGTAGAACAAGTGGCACCTTATAAGTCAATAAGGTTTCACTATATGCATTACAAATAATGAATTTAAACAAAATCATAATGAAAAAAGCATCCCTATCTGACACAAAGACAGCATGCAGTTTTCTTCTTTCCATAAATCATTAGCAGGTGTTTATGCATTAGTAATGATACAAGTGTTTGGTAAGAGCATCCTGTGAAAATGGGGACACATGTCACAAACACATGCAGGGGCAAGGAAAATAAATAAATAAATAAAAAATTTCTAGTCATTTCTACCATGAGCTTCCATACACGTGCCCTGAAAATGACATCACACTTTATACGAAGAAACAAAACCTAAAACCCTGGCATTCAGCCAAGTTTTAAAACAATGTCATTAAGTCACCTTCACCCTGCCAACAACACAGACCTGGGTAAATATGAAATCATGAAGATATTTACTACATGCTAACTTGAACAACCATTCTTAGCTAGAAACGAGGGAGAACATTCCTCATGCTTTAAAATACTTCATCTACAATTTTCAGCATGATCGATTGTGTTGACAAATTCCAACTCACGATACCTTGGTTAATTGATGTACAAAATATTCCTGACACAACGCACTGATATTAATCAATGAGGCCACAACAATCATGATACAGGTATAAAGATGAATCTTACTTTCTCTAGTTTCTCAGCCTTACTCATACTCAGGTAGTAGTCCTTGTCGAGATCTAGCAAGACCGGCTATGGAAAAGTAAATATTCTACTTCCTGCTAAAACTTATCAAAACTGAATCTATCTGAAGCTATATCATGATTTAGGGCCCGGCTTCGCTGATAGCCTGCCCCGACCGTGAAAGCGTTTCTATTGACATTTAGCTACTACTTCCTGGTAGAATCCTAGATCAACGTGACCATGTATATCCAATAATCTGCCATAGAGGAAGTAGTTAGGGAGACCCAGTTCATCAAGAAACACTGGTTTAGTCATTCTCAACGGATACATTAACATGCCCTCAGGTAAAATAGATATGTCTGTGTCGGATTTCATTTTACCAATGGCTATCATGGTCTGTTGCATTTACGTTAGTGGTTGTTAATGATCGTGTTTAACAATTTCCTATTACACTGTGCCATGTTTGGTGGCTGCCAGGGCTCCAGATAAGGGCCGTATCGGCGTATGTACGGATAAAAAATATGCACGATACGGTAGGAAATAATTTAGAAAGCGTAGCAGATACGCACCACAGCAATGGTGTACGGTCTTAGAATCATTTACAGACGTATTTATCTGAAAAAGTATTGTTTTATTGTTTATTGACCTGTTTACACAAGAGCAGCAATGTTGTGGTGCATATATGAAACGAAACACAAGATTATTGATACTCAATTAAATTCCATTCAGTACTCTAAATTTACATGTTTTCCAGTACTCCTATATTTGGAAAATGAAGAGTACGCACTCCTGAAGTTGAAAAATTATCTGGAGCCCTGCGCTGCGTTTAACTAAACTGATGCTCTTGTTATATCTCAGACTATTATAAACTGATATTACTAATCCAGAGTAATATAAACTGATATTACTAATCCAGAGTAATACAAACTGATAAAGTTGAACATGTTTAATGATAACAGCATGTGACGATGTGTCCTAAACATGTCGAAAGCTCATGTATATATTTTGTCTATTTCAATAATCAAATGTGGAACAGGAAAAATAGCAGTTTCACTAGGTGGAAAATCTACCTTGGATATACTGACTCAAAATGTTGGAAGCATCAAAACACATTGACATGTGTATAGTTATGAGTAAACTATGTAGATCTCCATAATTAATCTCATGCTAACTTCCAGTCAAATTGAATTTTCAGCTTTCTCATTGTCCTTCTTAACCTACATAATCTTCATGAATGTAGATTTTACTGTTTCTGTGGCAGCTGGGGGAGCCAAGTGGTTAACACGTTAGCTCGTCACGCCAAAGGATCAGGTTCGTTTCCCCACATGATTACAATGTGTGAAGCCTATTTCTGGTGTCCCCCGCAGTGATATTGCTACAAGTGGCATAAAACCCAACTCACTCACTCACTTTTGTGGCAGTAAATAAATAATTTTGCATCACTATTAATAATAATAATTTACCAAATCAAAGATATCGCGGAATAAACTGGTAACCCTGTTTTATGGGATGAAACTGAGGCAAAGCAACAAGCTCTGGGGCATTTTATGTATTTATGTACCCTGGAAACTCTACAGCATGCATAGGCTTCATCAGGGTAACTTAGAAATCAAAGAACAAAGGCATAGTGCAGGGTTCCACTGTGATGTATGAAAGAAGGTCTAGGGGACCCCAATTAGTAATATTAAGGATCATTATAGCCAATATAAGGGTCCTAGAAAGTAATGGTCGGTTGGTTTCTTGTTTAACGCAGCACTCAGCAATATTCCAGTTATATGGTGGCGGTCTGTAAATAATAGAGTCTGGACCAGACAATCCTGTGATGAACAGCATGAGCATCGTTCTCCGAAGCTGGGATACTATGACATGTGTCAACCTAGTCAGTGAGTCTGACCACCCAATCCTGTTAGTCTCCTCTTCTACGACAAGGATGGGTTACTGAAGACCAATTCTAGCCCAGATCTTCAAGGGTGGAAAGGAATGAAATGGTGTATTGTCCTGTATGCTTTGATAATTAGATTACTTTAACTGTGTATTGTCCTGTATGCTTTGATAATTAGATTACTTTAACTGTGTAGTGTACTGTATGCTTTGATAATTAGATTACTTTAGCCGTGTAGTGTACTGTATGCTTTGATAATTAGATTACTTTAGCAGTGTAGTGTACTGTATGCTTTGATAATTAGATTACTTTAGCCGTGTAGTGTACTGTATGCTTTGATAATTAGATTACTTTAGCCGTGTAGTGTACTGTATGCTTTGATAATTAGATTACTTTAGCCGTGTAGTGTACTGTATGCTTTGATAATTAGATTACTTTAGCCGTGTAGTGTACTGTATGCTTTGATAATTAGATTACTTTAACCGTGTAGTGTACTGTATGCTTTGATAATTAGATTACTTTAGAGCCTGGAATGAAGCAATGATCATGTGGTGATGTGTGATGGATGAAATAACACAGCCACCCTCCCTGTCCCCCATTTCTTCATATCCTCCTCCCTGAAATTACTGCTCTTGATGTGTTGTAGTTGCAACATCCTTGTGTCAACAGTTTCATGTTTGTCTAACAACAGATGACAAAGGACTATTGTTATCAAAGCAAAGGAAGTTGAGGACTCTAGAAATCCTTTGTATCCCATACACAAAGAATAACCACATATTGTACATACTAAGTGGCACTTAAAGGTCACATGCAACCAAAAAATCAAACATAATTAAAACACAATTATCACTTCTTCATGACATATAATATGCATTGCTGATTATGAAAAAACAAATAAACAAAATTATAAGCGTATAATCGCAAATGAAAAGTGCAATATTTTGTACTTGGGTTTACCTCCCTCGAAACGAAGCAGCCGGGATACCGAACCCAGTCAGAGCGGGTGGGTGTGCACTCAAGTGTAACGGCGTGTTCATTAGCAGATGCCGCCTTTACGGCTCATTGTGTGTGTGTATACTAGTATATAGACATGTTGGGTTTTGTAAATACATGCTCATTTTTTGTGTATAACATTTTGCAATCAACAGACATCATAACATGTCATGTGTTCAAGTATCACACCTGCCTGTCTGTGTAATTACATAATGTGACAGAGACCGAACTCGGGCCATAAATCAATGCGTTTTGTTTATGGTGTATAGCCTGATTGGTGTTAAGTTCAAATTGCATGTGGTCAGTGATGCGCAGTTGTGTATTGAATATTGTCATTAGCAGACAGGCAGGCAGACACACAGGTGTCAATAAAACAAGACATTGAGTTTTGTCTGTGACAGCGACATATCTATATTACAGTTAGAAATGGTGTCAACGCTAAATAATGACATTGCTTTTAAGTATCGGAACTGAGAAAGTGACTGCGGTAAAAAGAGCGTGTGGTGAAATAGACAAATGAAATTATATAAACAGTTTATTTACTGTCATTACATATAAAAGCTCGGCCTGTGAGATATCAACAAAACATTATGAAAATGGCTCACACCAAAGCCTTCACCGATGTATTCACCAGACAGCCCGGCTTCCAAGTTCGTGCGAACTTATTTCACTCTTGCGTGCTATGAAGCGCAGCCCAGCTGTTGAAACCATATTCCCCAGAAAAGTCTGGGGAAAATTAGTCAAAGCGTTTGAACTCCGATTTCGCGGTTTTTCATCGGCGTTTTAACAATTTTGTTTCATATGCATCTGAAGTTCCTTTTCAAGAATGTTGTGTGCCAGATTATAGTCCTTACACTGCGTTGCGGTGCATGGTGTGGCGTGGCGCGGCGTGGCGCGGCGTGGCGCAAGGTGTGGTGTCCCTTTAAAAGAATGTTGAGTGCCAGATGATAGCACTTACACAAAGGTGTGATGTGTTGTGTTGTGTTGTGTGTTGTACCACTCGGTCACTCTGAGATGACCAGTACTTGTTTTAGGCAGGGTAAGAACAAGTACCTTTTCTCATAGTGTTTTGGCATCATGTGGATGGGGGGAACAAACAACCAACCTTTTGCTCCCTAAGTAGACACTCTATCCATTCGACCATGCAGGAGTGAGTGAGTGCGTTTAGTTTTACGACGCACTTAGCAATATTCCAGCTATATGTCGACCATGCTAGTCTGTACAACTTGACGTGACAGACCTGCTCTAAACTTTACAGTAAACTATGGTTATAATGAACAAAAGGGACCACAAAGTTTAATTTGTTATAACTGAAGGTTTTTATACTTATTTAGATTGTCAGGCATCTTAGATCAAGTCATGTGGCCTTATCATATGACTATGAACATGAAGAATAACAAACTTGTGCTGTCTATCATGTCTAACAATATAAACAGTTTCATGGAGGCTGAACACTTTTAGTTTGTGAGGTGTGTCTGCTCATGCAACTAACCAATACTGAATTACCTCTCTCTTGTTGTCACATTGTAGACACAATGCATCCTGATGTCAACATGACAACAGATGAAAATCTTTATTAACAGAGTGAGAAATATATTGACAGCCAACTTCACTATCTCCATAAAAGCTCACATGGAATCAGGTGGTCAGGCTCGCTGACCTGGTTGCCACATGTCACCCATTCCCAATTGCGCAGATCGATGCTCATGCTGTTGATCACTGGATTGTCTGGTCCAGACTCGATTATTTATAGACCGCCGCCATATACATGGAATATTGCTGAGTGTGCCATAAAACTAAACTGACTGACTGACTGACTCACATTAATCCATGTCTGAAAAATTTTGATACATGGTTGCTTTTTAACTGACATTTTCATTAATAAATTTAACTTCTTTTCCACTCTGTAAAATGAAATAGTCCACCATTACAAGTGAGGTATCAATGTCACCAGACTGAGTACACAGTGTGTGATCTACATATCTGATTTATGAGCATGAAAATAGACTTGTTTGTAAACATGTTTCACTTCCGGTAATTGATTCACACAAAAGAACTAAACCTATTTCAAATAAATAATACAGGAAGTTTCTACCAATAACACTGGTGTCGTGAAATGTTGGAGGAAAATGTAACCAGCACTGGGTTCATCCTGACAATATAAGTTACCTGCCCTAGCAATATTTTACCTCACTGGTGCAGCCTGGGTTTAGCAAAATCGGTCCCTATTAACGTAATGGCAAGTCATGCAAATCTTATGATCAGTAACATAAGCAGAAACATACTGAATCTTGGATACCAGCAGAAATAGTTTCAAAACTTTTTGTGTCAATTCAATAAAAATGGAATATTACTGTATTATTAATTGTTTCTCAAATAAATTCTTTATTTCTGTGAATGATCTCATATAATATGCATACGATTTTGTTTGTTTGTTGTTTAAAGCAGCACTTAGCAATATTCCACCTATATGGCAGCAGTCAGTAAATAATTGAGTCTGGAGTAGACTATTCACTGATCTACATCATGAGCATTTATCTATTATCTATTCAATAGGGATACACTGCTTTTGTAATAATAATGAATAATCGATTCTAGTGACAACAAATCAGAGGTACAGATAAGCTGCGTATCTGTGTAAATTAAGCAAATATTTATGCTAAAACTCAATTCCTATTAAGTCTATTGCGTACAAGTTAGTGTTGGGAATTTGTTAAAATCTCATAATTGATGATTGGTTCATTACAACCGATCAATCATCAAAAATAATTGTCACTGTCATTTATGAAATTTGTTCATGAAAAAAAAAAAACAATAAGGAAAAAAACATAGTTCTTTGGGGTTTTTTGGCAAAATTTCACATCTTTAAAGGATGACTAGTATGTTAGGAACATACATTTCTTGGAGTCTTTAAGATAAATTCAATCATGACTTGGAACGAGCTTGTAGTCAGTGTTCACGAATGGTGTTTCAAAGTAACAGGACATTGGGTCCTGTAAGTTTCAGATGTCTGTCTGACCCATTAAAAATTCACAGGACCCATGGAATAAATTTAAACACACATTTCAAATCTAACATTTCTTATAATTGGCATTGAAATTATAAACAAACATAAGATGTATAAACAGCAACCAAGTGTGACATGTCACATCTAACAACTTCAGTCAAAGTCATTGTGAAATATACAGTCAGACACTGGGGCTGGCAGGTTGTACACTTCTGTCTGACTGTTTGCGAATCTGCCAGATTAGTCAGAGGGTCAGACGCTATTCGTGAACACTGCTTGTAGTGCTTATGAAATGTAACAGACAAAACCCACCTTGTGAAAAATATTGTTAATGAAAACAAGTGTTCCAGAATTGTTTGTGTTTGATTATGAGAAAACATGGTCGATTGATTGGTCGTTTAGTCACTGCGACCAATCTTCGATCATTTCAATTAATCGGACCACCACTAGTACAAGTACGCTTGAATTTTGTAAATACTCAATAAATGTGATCTCACATGCGTACACACAAACATGTCAACTCTTAGCTTGCGTACTGGTGGATAGATAAAATAACTGAGGTATATTGAGAGGTTTTATACCAGGACATGAACTTGGCAACTTGCAGAGTCTTTCTTATCGTTTCTCATATTACAGATCAAATTTAAATAACAAACACTAGCATTTAAACTTTATTATAATTTTAAAGTTAATGGAAAATGACAAATACCCAAATGAGTTTGAGCGAGGCGAGTACAATTTATTTGGTTACTCAAAGGAAAATTAGGATACCCAATTGAGATGAGCACAAGCGAGTACATAACTCAATGACCCAAAAAGTTCTCTGTAGCTCTGACAAATAATGAATGGAATTCATAATGGGATACGGTATACGGAAGATCAATCATAACAAACAGTAATAAAGATTACCATATTTGTGGATAACAACTTTGTGCATAGCGAAGTGTTTTAATGCAGATTCTTACATCATTATCAAGTAGAAGTGATGTTATCCATCAAGTTGCATGCTTCATTATTCGTTTACCAACTTCTAGAATGATGATCAAAGAAATATTCTGGGTGTTCTTACACTTAAAGATGTATCGCTTTACCAGTATATTGGTATATGGAAATTGTCTGTAAGCATAAGCATGTATATGCATAGTGGTACACATATTTACAACTGATTATCGGAAAATGCCAGTATATTGTGTGTTTTCTCAAATTCATCCTGATTTTCTTCTTCTTGAAAACATTTACATTAATAACAACAAACTGAAATTATGAAATGAGCACCTGTTTCCTGAGATTGAAACTATCTGCAACCAGTTTCCTGTATATAATGTGGTCTCTAACGCATCTGTTCTGACATCTGCTATATCAATTTGTCAAAGATTTCCAAGGAAAGTTTTTACTACTCAGGTTCATGGCCAATTATGCATGTTTGGTATGTCTATTTCCCTTGCATTTCCGATGTAATTTGTAAACATGGTAAACTTATTGGTTTCTATGTAAACAGATGATGGATGGCAGAAATAATTGTAACTTTTGATACAACTCTATCAATTACCATTGTGATACTAACATTTAAGATGTTTTGATTTCAAAATGCGTTCGAATAGACAGGAAAGAGATGAAAGGACAGCATAGAAAACATTGTGATGTTTTGAAAAAATAATCAAACAAACTAAAAAGCATCTAGTGACATGTCTGCTACTAACTTTATAGCTATGTCTAGTAATGTAGTAAAAGAATACTGGAGGTGTTCCTAGTATTATCTCTTAACATGCTGCATAGAGCGTAGGCGATAGTAGGGTGACTGTGTACTTCCGATTGACACTTCAGCCACTTTGGCTTGATGATGTCATTGACACCGAATACAACATTACGCGTTGACTTATGTATCTTCTCATATATATGCATAGCATCTTCGTTTTGGGGGCCTTCATTCTAAATTTTGGAATTTAACAGACGGTATCTTGCTTAGAGGTCCTAGCCCTGTGTCCGGAAAACAATATTTAATGAACACGCCCATGATAAAGTAAGCCGGTCGAGGCGGAAGTGCAGACCAGTGGGGTCGACCCCCTGTCATATGCGGGTCTCTAAACCTTTGAACAGTGCCATGGATTACAAAACCCTTTACTTATATTCATTTATGTCGTTTCGATGAATTTAATCACGCAATTAAACGTAAATCAAATTAAATAATTAGTTCTTACACGTTCTTGGTCAGAGATCGGCTCATCATAGTCGTCCGCCATTTTGGATAAAAATCGTACACACCCTGCCGCGATATTTCGAGAAAATATAAATAACTAAAACAAAATTACCAAAATATCACACATCAAGTTTATTCGCGGAAGTAACCCTAACACATCCATCAAATGTGAGTTAAATTAAAAAAGGGGCTTTTCACACAGGTGCGTGAAATTCTTTTTAAAGGGAGGCAACTCTGTTGGTCAAAGCTTCCCTGACAACACGGGAGATTGGAATTTATCGTCTGACACATTTAAAAACAAGTAAAATTCACAATAATTGCAACAAAATGACGGAGAAACCATTGCACAGTAATGTTAAGAACCCAGTGATGTTGTTTGTTGGTGATCCAAAGGCTGAATTTCATTCGGGTTGCAAGGTGTTCGACGTGACGTTCCCAAATGTTATTCATCCAGAGGTAAGTATACCATTATTGATAATATTATAATATATTTGTACAGGAAATGCAAACTTCGAAATGCGGGTATCTTGAAACAATTAAAGCATGACAATATCAGTACTGTTCAGCTTGTTGATTAATAAAGTTAGTGCACAGGCCCCCACTGCGGGTCAGAATCGATAATTAGGCCCCGGTTTAGTATCAACACCCCCTACTATTGGGGGTGTCAGAAACAATAAACTGGACCCGCGAGCTATTGGTGAAACAAAAACAACAGCGTAACGGCATCAAAATGGTGCACTTGAAAGTGGATCATCGAACGATATTTTCGGACGTCATACGTTCTCGACAGTGCTAACACGGGTTGTAACAAGGAATTTCCATCACCATGATCACACAGAAATTGTAAATTCTTGAATGATGGCTTTTATTTTGTATAAAGTTATCTTTTATATGTTAGTGTCATGTTTTACATTTTTCATGCGATAATCGAGACAAGAACAGATTTCTTAAGAGTTTGAAAACCTGTGACACGAGGATGTATTAGATTCTTAAAAACATAGTTATTGTTAATGCGACACTCGCATATGTGTCATATAATTGTACTAATTATCCTACATTGTCCAATGCATTAACGCTTCAGAGAGTTTTGTTTTTACGTCCTGGTGTAAGCTTGCCATAAAAACATAATCTGTCCCTGTGGTTTACTACATTCATCTAATTATTATAAATATCATGTTATGTCCACAGGGGATTGTGATGCAAAACAACTGGCATCAAGGTGTATACTGTCACTAACTATATAAAATTGGGGTCCTGTTATATATTGTTAAGACTACCTCAGTAACAGTATATACCTTGATGCCATTTTCTTACGTTACAAGACTCTGTGGTTATGTCTTAGTTCTGTCAGTGGGATCATTCTGTCTAGCCAGTACTACTTTCACATCACTCGACATTTTGTATTTTTCAATTGTTTGTTGTGATTTGCACACATAACTTGTTGTCCAGTGCTTTTAAAATCTTAATATTGTGGCTGTTGTGTGTATAGCAACACATGATATTAACAAGTCTGTGTGCACTTGTAGCCTGATATCGACATGATCAAGGCCATGCCAATTGCCTTCTCTATGTTGCTAAATGTCCATGTTGGTGTGTCTTTCATGCATCACAGGATGAGGAAGTGGTATGTATTACAGTTTTCCTGCAATGAGTGAATTTTACAATGCACGTAATTTTTTACAGTTATGTCAATATGCAATGATATACTCTTCCCCTCCATATTACAGATGCTACAGTGAAGTTGTGTAATCACATTTTAATTAGCAGCAATGATCAGGTTTGATTCTAGTACCTTTACAGCCGTTTTGTCTTTTACCTAAATATTATGATGTCAAGGACTATTCTTTGGGAGCCAATTTGTTCAAACCCCTTGTTTCGAAATAGGGTTTGTTTTAGTGTGTTTCATTATTTCTGAGGTATTTTAACACTGCATTTGCTGCAATAATGTGAACTTAACGAAAAAGCCACATCCGCTTAATTAACCTGGTTGTCATTAAAATGCAAGTGTCCTCAAAGTCACCATTACATGTACAGGGACATTTTGAATTCTCATTTGGGAATTCTTAGTGATGCTGCTGCAGCTCTGGGGCTGAATGGCAAGCTATTTGAAGGTGTAGATAAACCTTAGAGCTGTTTAATGTAGAATTTACTGAAAACCCATAATTATTCTAGATGACTATTTCATCTTGATAGAAAATTGGCAACAACCCATGGAGAAGTATGCAAGATCAGATTTGCATGTTGATTTTTTAACCTATTTTTGTCACTCTCTTGGGATATGGAGTTAGAATAGGTCCCCAACAACCTATGCAGGTAGTGACCAAGTGAATATCGTTGTTAGGTTCAGTGACTTTGTTAACTGAATCCGTGCAGATCCGGGTTAGTATTGGTCTTCAGCAACCCATGCTTGTTGAAAGAGGCGACAAACGGGATCGGGTGGTCAGGCTCGCTGACTTGGTTGACACTTGTCATCGTATCCGAATTGGGTAAATTGATGCTCATGCTGTTGATCACTGGATTGTCTGGTCCAGACTTGATTCTTTACAGACTGCTGCCATACAGACCTAGTTACCTGCATGTCAACCACCATGGGATTGTCCAGTCCCGACTAGAATATCTACAGATTCCACTGTCATGGCATATTGCTCTGTGTCATGTTAAAAAATACAATAAAAGAACAAAACCTATTTGTTGCATATCATATTTTTTCATCTACACACCAGACCATAACAGTTTTCACTACCACAAAGTGGGTTTAGTTTAAACTTTTTTATTCAACACACAACTGATGTCAATAAGTTTTGTGCATTCTCCACCAAGCTCCAACCATATTTGTTCATGAATACATCTAGCTTAATACTTCACACATGCACTTAACAAAAGTGTTTGGTTTTGATACAAAATGTCTGCTGAGATTTGATTGATACACAAAGCCAGATGATTACTTCACACATGCACTTAACCAAAATTTTTGTTTATATTTTTCTTTGGTATAAAACAAAATTTATAAATTCTGCCTTGGTGCTGTTAATCTTTTTGTAGTTCTAAAATGAATTTATCAAAGTAATTCTACAATTCTCATATTTCTCTGATCCTCACTGATTTTAACCAAAGAGTTATTATGTAGACACCTCAGTTTTTATTTATATATTTAAATGTATCATTTAGTAATAAGCAGTTGATATGCAGTTTTATTTTAATTTATCTGTTTATTTTATGAGCTTGCAAAAACTTGGAAAATGTATGGATTGTACTTGTTAATGAATGACCCGTGAAGATCCGGGTTAGAATATTGATCTTCAGTAACCCATGCTTGTCGTAAGAGGCAACTAACAGGATCGGGTGGTCAGGCTTGCTGACTTGGTTGACTCATGTCATCAGTTCCCAATTGCGTAGATTGACACTCATGCTGTTGATCACTGGATTGTCTGGTCCAGACTCGATTATTTACAGACCACCGCCATATAGCTGGAATATTGCTGAGTGTGGCGTAAAACTAAACTCACTCACTCACTCACTTGTTGATGAACCCCAAAGAGAACTGTGTTCGAAGGTTTCTGTGTGAGACCTTAGAAGGTATTGTTGAAATACTGTCAACCAAATATTGATTCACATAGGATTACATGATGACCAGTGAAGATCCGGGTTAGATTTGGGCTTCAGCAACCAGTGCTTGTCGTAAGAGGCGAGTGTGTTAGTCAGGCTCGCTGACTTGGTTGATGCATCGCATTGTATCCAAATTGCGTAGATCGATGCCTCAGTCACAACATGCTCGATTCCCCACATTGGTACAATGTGTGAAGCCAATTTCTGGTGTCCCCTGCTGTGATATTGCTGGAATATTGCTATAAGTGGAGTAAAACCACTCACTCACTAGCAGTCACTCTGGAAGCCCTAAATGTATAGCCAAGAGTACCCAGGACTTGCAAATATTTTGACCAGGGTGAAACCAAGAATTCACATTTCAATGTCTGCATATCTGTGTGAAAGTAGATTATAAATATATGATGAACTCTATTCTTCAGACATGTTTCTATGAATGCAGTTTCCTTGTCTAGTGAAGTGCTTGTAGTGAATATTTGTGTTTTGTTTTAAGGATGAAGGGGTGAAGGTATGTAGATATAACTAGTTGTTCTTTAGATGGATGTGTATGTTAGTCTATACATAGGTTACATAGATCTTCATAGGTTCTCTATCCTTCCTCTGTTAGCTCACCTGGCCCAAAGGGCCATATGTGCTTATATTGATGTGTGTTGTCCGTCAGTACACAATGCTTAATATTTTCATCTTCTGTTATTGGAGTTAACCTGAACATTTTGCATGGAGTTTTGACAATAAGGGATGCTAAATATTTGTCAAGGTATCAACAAATTAAAATCCGTAAGGTGTAGACAGATAAGATTTCTTTGAGATTAATGAAGTATCCTGTAACACGACTGACACTGATAAATGCTTAATCAAAATTTCCGTAGGTTCTGAACTACAGTGTATGATTCGTATTGCATCAATATAGCATCTGGTTGATGAGTCAAGGTACTGATCATTTCATATTCTAGGATATTGATGCCCATGATTTTATCCCAAGGTTTATTGTCCTGGAAAATTCTTGAACCAATTATACTTCAGACCGTTAAAATATGAAAGGAACTTGTCTCCTGCCAAAACATTGTTTAAAGATCAGTTTTGTGAGTTTTTATTTCACAGTTCAGAACTTCAAATTGCCTAAATTATAACTGGCAGGGGTGGAAATAACTTTAAAATTGATAGTGTACTCCGGTACAGTGGCACATGTAAAGTCACTTGCCCTGATAATGTTTCCACTATACCGACCGTTTTCTTCTTGATTTTTTAAATAAATAACATAATTAACATTGGAAAGTCAACTGGACACCGGTACAGTGTGATATACAAATTTGCTTGCCTGACAGAAAAAAACACTGGACTCGAACATCGGGCAATGGGTTATTTCCACCCCTGACTGGTTTTAAAGTTGTTCTTGAAAACAGTATCCAGTCTAGATAGAAAATCCAGGCCCTCTGCCTTTCCAGAATACAAAATATCAAATGATCTGTGCGTAGGTGCAGTTACAAAATACATTGTATCATCCTTAACTTCAAGTTCAGTGTATGTTGATTTGTGAAAGGTGAGCTACAGAGCCCCTGGCTTAAGTTTCCTAGAAGTGATTCTAACTGTATTTGGTTTCTCTGTGTTGGTTTGAATGGGACCTGGTTTTTGTGATGGTAGTTAGTCTTCTACTGTGTGTTATGGATTTAATTCATTTGCTAGAATTATTCATTTTTTGAACTTTTACCAAAGCCGTGTTATCTTTTTAGTGAGATAGATATGATACAAAATAATTCTCAGTATGTGGTATGTGTTTTGCCTATTTGAAATTCCAGCTATTGAAGTATTGGGTTATGTTTGTCAAACCAGTGAGACCTACTGTAACAGCACTGTTGACAGGTGTTGGTATAATTTTTCTAACAATTGGGCCTTACACATGGGATGTGGATCCATTAACCTTAAATGTCTTAAGAATTTTTTATCCTGATGACGGTAAACATTGCTTTGATGATAAGAATAATCCACATATCTTTTTATGTCATGGATGAATGACATGAAGTTGAAGATAAGGCCAGACCAATTTTATTTCTTGTTTTACAGATTTTTGTCCTCAGAAAACCTAAAGGCAGGAGGGAACAAAATAAAAATAAAATCACCAGTCAAAGTAATATTCCTTCTAAATACTCAAAGTATTTTACTTTTGGCAATTTATGAAGTGTATATGGGGAAAAAACAATTTAAAAACAATTTTCTTGTAAGTTTACATTTTTGGCCCATAAAAACATTAGGATTTTATTTTTTGAGCGGGGAAAATTAATTTTAATTTTTTTTCTTATTCTTGAAAAAATATGACAGGCGGATCCATAAAACAAGAAATAAAATTGGTCTGGCCTAATAAGATCATGCAATGTGGCCAATGCAATGTAAAATTTGAACTTAGCCATTAGACCTGTCAGGAAGGTAACAGGCTGTGATTGAAAAAAAAATATTCTAATTGTTTTCAATCATACCTTAGCCAATGTTACTTCTTTGTGTAGGGATAGGATGCACTAAGACAGATTTTAATGATATTTTGAGTTGTTCCATATGCAATGAACAAAATCATGAAGACATTTTCTCATAGCTGTTGGTCAGGTAGGTAGTAACTCTTCATTACAAACTAGCTACTTTATTTAACACTGTTAACTAGATGTGGAATTTGTTTTTCATTTTGAGTTTCAGGTAAAGCATCATCATCTTATCAGTGTCGTATCTGCCTGATGTACCTCGTGACTAACACTGCCATGTTTATATTGTTGTGTGACACACACAAGTAGAATGTATCGTATTCTTAGAGCTTTGTTGTTGATGTGTATTCACCTGACACATTGTCCATTTCAGCTTCATGAGGAGAATAACTTATAGATATGAACCCATGAAGATCTGGGTTAGAATCGGTCTTTCTGCAACCCATGCTTGCCATGCTTGTTCCATTTGACTTTTTGATCGGTTGGTTGGTGTTTGGGTTGGGTTGTTGTTTAACGCCGCACTCAGCAATATTCCAGCTATATGGTGGCGGTCTGTAAATATTCAAGTCTGGACCAGGCAATCCAGTGATCATGAGCATCGATGTATGCAATTGGGATACGATGACATGTGTCAACCAAGTCAGCAAGCCTGACCACCCGATCACATTAATCGCCTCTTACGACAAGCATTATGGGTTTCTGAAGACCAATTTTACCCCGGATCTTCACGGGTCAGACTTTTTGAATAATTTTTTAAGATGATGTCAGATAATGCAGAGTGGTATTGCATCAGACTACACCTGATATTAATGAGATTCAATATCCAATAATTTCAAAGTTCATTTTAGGGGGCTGTAAACAAAAATTTTATTCACAGTAAATGTGCGGCTATACACATTGTGCTGATATCAAATGCTGGTTCTTATAGTTACCAATTTTTTTCAGGATCAAAAATATTTTGGTGGATATTATTTGAAACTCTTTGTACTCAGTCTACAGGACAAGATATATCCCCTCAAATATTCATGATTCCTAACCTTTTTCCTTCTGTATACATCAAGGTGCAACCTTTACAAACTCCCAAATACTGCAGAAATACACCTTGTTACTGTATAAAATCTTTGAACGACATTTAGAACTGATCCACATAAAGGCAAGCATTGTATGGATGTCAACTTCTTTATGTTGAGGAACACGTTTCGGAGGAACCGTTTGGAGTATATTCTTACTCCTTCATCAGGTGATATGATGATGTCAACTTCTTCATGTTGAGGAACACGGTTTGATGTCGTTGAGTATATATCTTACTCCTTCATCAGGTGATATGATGATGTCAACTTCTTCATGTTGAGGAACTTACGTTCATCAGGTGATATGATGATATTCTTACTCCTTCATCAGGTGATATGATGATGTCAACTTCTTCATGTTGAGGAACACGTTTCGGAGTATATTCTTACTCCTTCATCAGGTGATATGATGATGTCAACTTCTTCATGTTGAGGAACACGTTTCGGAGTATATTCTTACTCCTTCATCAGGTGATATGATGATGTCAACTTCTTCATGTTCTTCATGTTGAGGATATGTCTTCTTCACGTTTCAGGTGATATGATGATGTACTTCCTTTGAGGAACATCAAGTGATATATGATGATGTCAACTTCTTCATGTTGAGGAACACGTTGGAGTATATTCTTACTCCTTCATCAGGTGATATGATGATGTCACTTCATGTTGAGGAACCGCTTCATATATTCTTACTCCTTCATCAGTGATATGATGATGTCAACTTCTTCATGTTGAGGAACACGTTTCGGAGTATATTCTTACTCCTTCATCAGGTGATATGATGATGTCAACTTCTTCATGTTGAGGAACACGTTTCGGAGTATATTCTTACTCCTTCATCAGGTGATATGATGATGTCAGCTTCTTCATGTTGAGGAACACGTTTCGAGTATATTCTTACTCCTTCATCAGGTGATATGATGATGTCAACTTCTTCATGTTGAGGAACACGTTTCGGAGTATATTCTTACTCCTTCATCAGGTGATATGATGATGTCAACTTCTTCATGTTGAGGAACTCGTTTCGGAGTATATTCTTACTCCTTCATCAGGTGATATGATGATGTCAACTTCTTCATGTTGAGGAACACGTTTCGGAGTATATTCTTACTCCTTCATCAGGTGATATGATGATGTCAACTTCTTCATGTTGAGGAACACGTTTCGGAGTATATTCTTACTCCTTCATCAGGTGATATGATGATGTCAACTTCTTCATGTTGAGGAACACGTTTTGGAGTATATTCTTACTCCTTCATCAGGTGATATGATGATGTCAACTTCTTCATGTTGAGGAACTCGTTCTTCATGTTGAGGAACACGCTTGAATTCGAGTATATTCTTACTCCTTCATCAGGTGATATGATGATGTCAACTTCTTCATGTTGAGGAACACGTTTTGGAGTATATTCTTACTCCTTCATCAGGTGATATGATGATGTCAGCTTCTTCATGTTGAGGAACTTCTTCATGTTTGGAACACGTATATATTCTTACTCCTTCATCAGGTGATATGATGATGTCAACTTCTTCATGTTGAGGAACACGTTTCGGGAGTATATTCTTACTCCTTCATCAGGTGATATGATGATGTCAACTTCTTCATGTTGAGGAACACGTTTCGGAGTATATCCTTACTCCGTCATCAGGTGATAAGATGATGTCAGTTTCTTTATTTTGAGAAAATAAAGAAGTTAACATCCATAAAAATCTCTCCTTTAAATACTGTACGCTGGCTATCATGGTTGTAGTATTGTTGACAATGCAGGTATGGAACACAATTCACTCACTCACTCTATCACTGTCAGTATGTGCATGTTAGGTATGTGCTTGTTCATGTCTGATTTCATACTGGTGTGTATTTGAGTACTCTGTATGATCTTCAGGTGGGGGAGATACGCTTCAAGAATCACTATGTCGGCATCCTCACACTCAGAGCCAAGTTCCGCTCAGCCGAGAACAATGGAGAACCAGGTGAGTTGATATATTTCGTTTTTAAAAAACATTTTATTCCCTGCAATATGTCGTGCGCCCCGGGGTTGAAATTGGCCACAGTATTTAGTACAAATACTTTGCTTTCAAATTACATGTATGCCTGTAGAATTTCATTGTGCCAAATTGATACAGTCATTGCAGAAATATTCAGTGTTTCTTGCTCGTCTGACAGAATCTATCATCTATCTGCATGTGCTTCACTTGATCCAGGTGAACTGAAATGGCGGACATGTCTGCGTCGCATGAAGTTGATGCCCAGACCACACACAGAGTCCGGATCCCAGGACTACTTCAGCCTGACCCGTAAACATGTAAGTCAGTGTTTTGAGATGATGATGATGATGATGATGATGATGATGATGATGATGATGATGAGAATGATGATGATGATGATGATGATGATGATGATGATGATGATGATGATGATGATGATGATGATGATGATGATGATGATGATGATGATGATGATGATGATGATGATGATGATGATGATGATGATGATGATGATGATGATGGTGGTGGTGGTGGCGTGTTTGGCCAAGAACAAGTCCCATGTTAAAATATAGTCATGACTTTGAGGACTTATACAACTTAAAAAACAAAGTCCCATTCATAATATGTGCTAACTAATGTCCATCTGATATGTGCTAACTCATGTCCACAGATACTGGAGTCGTTTATAATTTTGTTTACAAGTCAAAGGGAGTCATGAGAGCGTTTTTCTATGTGATAATGTGCATTCAAAATTACATTGTCAAATAGAAAGTGTACATCATAATACTCTTTTCTGAAAACAATTAATGGACATCATCAGTTATAACTTAAACATGACTTTCGGTTGCAGTGATTTCTCCTGACGATGTACACCCTGTTAGTCTGTCTCACAGTCCCCAACTGAATTATTTTCCTTTCCGCCCATCCCTTTATGCAATGCTAAAGCCCAAAATGATTTCCTCAGGTTCTGAATCTCCTGTCCCATTGGGTCTTCTTTTCATTTAAAAAGGACTTATTTGTGTCAAAATTATAAGAAATTAAGTGTTAGTCTATACACCCTGCATTCTGTAACGAATTCTTTTCTCCCCAGCTTCTGTTTGACTTGGTGAACCTGACCGCACTACGCTTCATCCTGCAGCAGCCGTCGCCGGTGTGGCGAGACTTCAAACTAGAGGAGCTGAAGGTGTTCCGGACGTCAGCGGTGGGTGCACAGTTGTGTGTTGAAACTACTTTACTGTGTTTAGGCTATATAGGGATCACCTCCGTGGTGTAGTGGTAAGAGCCTCTGCCTGGGAGAGCGGAAGGTCGCCGTTTCGATCCCCAACCACGTCATACCAAAAGACATTTAAATATAGTACCTATTGGTCCCTGGACTGGTCGTGTGTGTGTGTGTTTTTCACCCTTGCACCCCCTTCTGGATCCACCTATGATATTACATGTGTCGATGACATCAGTACCTGTGAAAATTCGGGTTAGAATTGGTCTCAGGAACCCATGCTTGTTGTAAGAGGTGACACGGGTTGGGGTATGAGACTCGCTGACTTGGTTGACAATTGACGTTGTATCCAAACTGCATAAACTGATGCTCATGGTATTAATCACTGGATTGTCTTGTCCAGACTCAGTTATTTACATACTGCCACCATATAGCTAGAACAGTGCTGAGTGTAGCTTTAAAAAGCAAACAAAAACAATCTATGACACCAGTTGTCAGAGCTGCAACCTTTTGGCAAGCCAGGATAGAATGTTCATGGCTTTAAATCCTACAGTGTGAAAACAATGATTCCCCCTCTCACTTACTGATTGTACCTTGTGTCGTTTAGGTGCCAAGAAGCGTTCCCCTACCCGCCTGGCTTACAGAGGAACCAACAGAGCCGAGTGACAGAAAGATTCCGGTAAGATCACGGCCAATGTTTGCTTGAAGGTCACACGGCCGAGCTCACTGCAGGGTTAGGTACACTGTGATACCATCCTTTAACCATGCTGCCTCATGTACATGTTACATTTTTGGCTAATTGGCTAATTAGAAAGTTCACCAGTTATTGCCTTCTTCCCAGATCTTTGTATCAAGAGAAATGATTTTAATTAAAATTGATAAGAGAAGGATAAGTATGTTGAAACTTTTGGCAAGTTGATTTTGACTATTTAATTGTGGAAGGGGAAGTAAACATTCATGATTTTCCACATTTTCGGGAACTTGTATGATATATTTAACAATGCATTAGTATCTGATTCTACCATATTGTTTGAATGGGCAGATAACGCAGAAGTTGTGAAATCATTAATTCAGACATATATGCATCGGTACCATCAAGTATTCATAATATCATATCTCATTGGACAGTGTGTTGATGTTGCCTTGGGACTGGTTGTTTTGTTTGGCTGCAGGTTTTTCTGTATTTCAAGAAAGTTAATGTTCCACAGTTAGTTTTTCATGTATGTGAGAGTCATCTTTAACTGATTAAAGGGAGATAATGCTTGATATTTGATGCTATAAAGGGACATAATGAATTTGTGATGTTATAAAGGGGAGATAATTCTTGTGACCATGAGTCTTGTCATGATATGTATTGTGTTTAGAGGTTAACTGCACTTAATATCAGTATTTTGGTCTGGTTGCCATGGTGAATAGCCTGACCTCACTGCCTCATGCATGTCAAATCTTAACAACCCTTGACAGATGTTTTTTCGATTGCTTTGGGTCATAATTTTGACCGTTTTATTATCTTTCCTAGAATAGTGCATTTTTATCCTGCACAGGCTAGATGTGATAGAGCTAGAATATGAAGCACCTGATAGAAATATAATGATATTTCTTTAATATATTGAATACTGTCACCAGAAAGTTAAATGTTTTGCAGAAAATGTGGCATTATATTTAATTTATTTTACAAAATGAAATGAAAACTGTAGTTTCACAGATACCCATTTTGATCACCTACCACAAGGTTGGTCCCCCTATTATTTCGCATCCCCCTGCTTGACCCACTGCTCTACTGGAAAAAAAACCTTCTTCCCACTTCACCTCAGCGAGACACCTTATTTAAAACTAGGCCCTATTAACTGCAGGAAAACTACCCAACTGCAAAATAATTCTACGCCCAAAGTTTCTCCTTGCCTTTTCTCAAGTGAGATACCATATTGTCAAGTAAGACCCTTTTTGACTTGGGCTGTCACGATTCACTCGCGTATTCAGTGAATCTAACCGTATCCTTCTATGAATTCAATTCAATATTTGCGATCACTAGAATTGAATGTTCATTACCAGGTATTCGGCACAGATACTACAGATGTGTACCTCAGGCATGTTTCTGTATACAGAAATGTATCTTAAACAAATCTGATTGTGAGTGGACAGTTGTGCATCACAAAAAGTTGATACTGTGTATGCCTATATCTTATGTAACACAATCAAATATATCTAATACAACAGTATGACAGTTCAGATCAAGAAAATAACACAGTGCAGAATGGGTACGTCTCTGTGTTCACATTTTGGCTATAAGGGTTCTTTTCTGTATGCAGAAACGCACCTGGGGTACAAATCTGTAGTACCCATGCCGACAACAACCCGTTCAACCCCAATAGGAATCCTGCTACTTCATAGACACCAGTATTACCACCCCCCCCCCCAGATTTTAACAAAATAGGGCCGGTGGGGTAGTCTAGTGGTTAAAGCGTTAATTCGCCACCAACACCCGGGTTCGATTCCCCACATGGGCACAATGTGTTAAGCCCATTTCTGGTGTCCCCCGCCGTGATATTGCTGGAATATTGCTAAAAGCGGCGTAAAACTAAACTCAGTCAGTCAGTCAGTTTAACAAAATAGGGCCGATGTTGGACGGTTTGAAGGTACACATGTACCGAAACAGGAAGCTGAGAAACACGTGACAATGCTATATATTTCACATCAGTATTTTATGATGAAATGTCACAAGAGCACTGCATGCTGTTCCTTCCAGCCCGAACAACGACCTCTGACCCCTGCAGCGTCAGGGAAGAGGGTTGCCAGGGTAAGAGTTCATGGGTCCTCCCTCACCGACCTAGATAGTGGCTTTTAGATAGCGGCTTAGCCACCACATCACCAGCTTCACAGTAGACGTGCTGCACCACCCTGCTTGTTCCTGATCTCATCAGCGTGAGGTCTTGTACTCCGATGTGATACCTTTCTGTTTGAGATCCGACAAATCCTCTATGGAGTGTTGTTCAAGGTGAAACCTTGACTTTGACCCCCAAGGATGCAAACCAATCAAATGTCAGATTTCTCTCTTTTCTTTCAGCACCTCAATTTCAAGTTTTGTTTTTATACAAGAAAAGCTCTAAGAACTCAAAATTCTGTTGATGATATTCCTTTGTATGTGTGTCAATGGCTCGCCATTTGTGATCCTGTTTCATTGGCTTTTTGAATTCATTATACAGTGTGAGATATGCTTTCCTGATAGCTTACAACACTCATCCTGGAGAAGTTTAAAAGCCATGCTGCTAATTTGATAAGAAAGTTCAACTGATGCTTCGTCTTATGGAGGGTCGTCAGATCTTCTAACAGAAATATATCATATTGGAGCTCCTGTTGCAGGTCTGCTTGTCAATCCACTGTAAACATTACCTTACACTGAAAACCTTACAGTCTCCCCTTAAACTATATGGTTCAAAGGAAGTTAAAGAACATTGAGTTCTTACAGTGTTACAGTTAATCCGTGATGCCATGACTGGTTAAGTATCACTGAGTTGGTGGGTGGGTGGGCGAGTGAGTGAGTGAGTGAGTGAGTGAGTGATAGATATTCCAGTAATTTCACGACGGGGGACACCAGAAATGGGCTTCACACATTGTACCCATGCAGGGGAATCGAACCCGGGTTTTCAGCGTGATGAGCGAACGCTTTAACCACTAATTAGTATATATATATATATATAAGGCCTTTAATGGTGCATGGTGATCCCAACTATGGTGTCTTTAAGCTGCACACATATTTATGATTTGATTTTACATGTGGCTTTTATGGCACTGAAAACATCCGATGTACCCTTTTGTTTAGGAATGTTTATGAAAACCAATATGTAGTAAGTGTAAGGGCTGTTACGATTCACTTATGTATTCCTTGAATCAAACTGTATCCCTTCATGAATTCAATTTGTTATTCGCAATCACTAGAATCAATCAGACTTTAGCCCTTGACTTGTTATCAGTGTGTTGTTTACTTTATATAAGCTGAGCTGAGCCTATGTTGAGCGTACAGTAACACTTGTTACTCTTATCAACAGATTCCTTTCCCATATTGACAAATTTAGGTGAGCTACAGAGCATTTCAATTTCATAATAGTTACAGTATTTTGTATGTATGCATTCAGAATTCATATGCAATTGTTTGGAACAGCAGGGTGCGTCAGGTCAGAACAACAATATGTATTGATCAGTGTTCACGAATGGTGTTTCAAAGTAACAGGACAATGGGTCCTGTAAGTTTCCGATGTCTGTCTGACCCATTGAAAATTGACAGGACCCATAGAATAAAATTAAACACACATTACAGATTTAACATTTCTTATAATTGGCTTTGAAATTATTAACAAACATAAGATTTATAAACAGCAAGGAAGTGTCACATGTCACATAAAAGAACTTCAGTCAAAGTCATTGTGAAATATACAGTCAGACACTGGGGCCGGCGGGTTGAAGACTTCTGTCTGACCGTTGGCGAATCTGCCAGATTTGTCAGAGGTTCAGACGCTATTCGTGAACACTGTTGATGTGACAGATCAGAACAGCAATATGTATTGATGTGACAGATCAGAACAGCAATATGTATTGATGTGACAGATCAGAACAGCAATATGTATTGATGTGACAGATTAGAACAGCAATATGTATTGATGTGACAGATCAGAACAGCAATATGTATTGATGTGAATATGTGTTGATGTGACAGATCAGAACAGATGATGACAGATCAGAACAGCAATATGTATTGATGTGACAGATCAGAACAGCAATATGTATTGATGTGACAGATCAGAACAGCAATATGTATTGATGTGACAGATCAGAACAGCAATATGTATTGATGTGACAGATCAGAACAGCAATATGTATTGATGTGACAGATCAGAACAGCAATATGTATTGATGTGACAGATCAGGACAGCAATATGTATTGATGTGACAGATCAGAACAGCAATATGTATTGATGTGACAGATCAGGACAGCAATATGTATTGATGTGACAGATCAGAACAGCAATATGTATTGATGTGACAGATCAGAACAGCAATATGTATTGATCTTGTGTCATTCATTAGATAAGAAATCACATTTTTTAATACCATTGTACATATTGTAGCCTTTCTCACTGTCCCAGGTAGTTTAGTGTAGACAGTTCAGGGGTTCAAAAATCCCATCGCCCGACGCCCGGGACAGGTCAGTTTTCATTTCGGGCAATCAAATAATGGTATCTTACTTGTCCGTGGGCTACTAGATAATTTCCACTTATGGTTTCAAACTGCAAATAAACTTTGATTTAATTTCATATCTGCTCAAAATGTAGCTATTAAATTTCGCAATGATAATGAAATAGGTCGGTTATCTTTCTTTGCTATTTATCACTTTTCAATAAATAGTCCAGTAAACATTAACATCAAATACCATGTTGATTTCTTCTTCCATGATTACATCATCATAATTATGTCATAAAATCAGGGCAAGTGGATAATTAGTCAGGACAAGTTACTTTCTTAAAGTGGCATTTAAATTTTTTTTTGAACCCCTGCAGTTTTAGGTATCTCTACTACGGCAGTGACAGGTAACACAGGTACTTGGGTGGGACTTGTATTAGCAGGACTACCTGGACGGACCATGGCTAGTCACGTGGTACATTGTTCAATAACAGTAACACTAAAACTCCATTGTTACAGTACAAGTTACTAATGTTCCCACTTCTTCCTTACCATGTTAGCATTACCTCTGACGTTACATTGTAGTAAAGATAGAACAGCCATAGGCAACTATGTATGCATTCTCAGATAATTTTATGTGGGTATCAAATAGTTTGCAAGCACTTTAGTCGATAAATTCCAAATTGGACATTTTGTACCCAACACTTGAGACAAAACAGTGGATACCTATGTATGGGGTCAGGTACCAAGATAGCAAATTTGGCCTCGTGCCAACCCAAACCTCTACATAGTCACCTGTCAACACAGAACACCCCTTGACCTGGGTTAGAGGTTGTTTTTGACAACCTTTGCTTGTTGTTAGAGGCAGGATCAAGTGGTCTGACTTGGTTGATGCATGTCATCGTACCTCAGCTGTGTAACTTGATGCTCATGATGTCAATCACTGGATTGATGTGTCTGCACTTTACAATTTCAGAGGCCCAGATAAGCTGCGTATCCGGGTAAAATACGCATAGAAAATTTCCAATTACGCTTTTTTGAAAAATAGTTGTTGCGTACCAATTACGCATTTAAAATGTTAGATACGCAAAAAGTTTAAAACAAATGCGTACAGAATATATTTATAAAAATCTCTTGTGTAATCAAAAAGACATTGATTGCTATCAAGTTGTACTGTTAGTATAGGACAAGTGTTGTACTGTCAGTATAGGATGAGTGATTTGTATGAAACATTTCCATTATATTTAAGTTGGTTTTGAGTAGGTATGACATGAGGCGGAACATACCTGCTTAGTAAACTTACTCAATGACGTAATACTTAGGTGAAACTGACTGAAATACGCACATATTTGAAAGCAGTGGGTAACGGAAAATGAAATACCCACTCAACATTCATAATACCCACTCCCCAAAAATACAGTGGGTACAGTACCCACATGAGCTAAATCCTACCTGGAGCTCTGAATTTAGAAGTAATACTTGGCTAATGGTTGTAGAAATAAGCCCTGTCTTTCTGTTCATTCCCAGACCATATAATGTTCAATATTTCTTAGTTTGTATGCATATTAGCTGTTGATGGAAATGTTTGTATTTCTAAATATATCCCAGGTGCATGTCTGGTGCCCAATTCATTATTGACATATTTGCTGGCTAGTTGTACTGGCGCCTACCAATTTTACAAACGTTTCAGTTGCTCAGTTACAACATAAAGCTTCTAATGAATGAAGGGGATATTCGTGACATGTTTATTTTGATTTAGATCTGTCTGTAAAATTCTCTTTAATGTCGTCTTTGGTCTGTCTCATATTCTCTCAAGCATATTATTTTCTCTTCCACCCAGCCCTCCCTGCAACACTAAAGCCCAAAATGAAGCACATTTCCACAGGTTCAGTTTCTGAAGCTCCCATCTCACTGGGGCTCCTTTTGCAGTTTACATGGAAATTGTTTGTTTTTATCAAAATTATATATATTCATAGTAGTGGTGTTCCCGATTAATTGAAATAATTGAAGATTGGTCGCAGTGACCAAACGACAAAACAATCGATCACATTTTCTCATAATCGAACATAAACGATTTTTGAACTACTTTTGTAGTCATTGAAATACTTGACAATGGAACATATCTTCGAAGTTGTCAGGGCCTGGAAACATGTTTATTTCTTAGAAAACTCACTTCACTAACTGAAAAGTCATGACTGAATATTTCTCTAAGACTCAAGGAAGTTTATGTTCATGATATATTAGTCATCACTTTAAAGTAGCAAGTTGCATCATGCTATACATATCTGCAATAACAACCTGGATAGGAAAATCTGTAAAATGATGCTAACCAATTTTTTTCAATGATTGTTCGTTGGTAATGAAGCAATCATCACTTGTGAGATTTCAACCAATTCCCAACACTAATTCATAGACTAAACATTAGTCTATGTCGTCTTATCAAATCCCTCTTTTTATGGTATACTATGTTATATGTTACATGATTTGTATATAGCTAAAATTTTGAAGCTATTTTCTCAAAGCTGTATATCACATGACATGACATTGCCTCTCTCCCAAACACCCTTAAAAAAAAAGAAAAATAAATTCTGAAAATGAATAAAAATGATTTATCAGTTCCTTAGTGAGAGAGCAGTGACTGAGAAACTGGTATTAAAACTGCAACATTACAGTTAGATATTATGACCATTTCAGGGGAATTTACTGTTAACCATTATAATAGATTTATAGTGGCATTACCTTTAAGTTTCCATAAAGCATCAGGCTGCCGTTGTACATAGTGATCTTAGCGCTAAGGTGACTGTAACTCCCATACTTTAACACTGACTTAAGGTAGCCTTAGCGCTAAGGTTGTTTTGAACAACGGCACCCTGGAATACAAATGCTAGGGCTCTTTCAAGTAGGACCAGTTAATATTTTGTACTTAGAAGTGAAAATAATTTTCAGCTAATGATGTTCATGGCCAAGGAATCCCGAATACCACATGAAAGAGGTTAACAGCAATATAAATACATTTACTTTAACTCTAGTTCCACCATTGAGCACCGATATATGTCATTTGGTTTGTGATTCTACAGAATGAAACAGAATATCATGTGGTATTTGAGATCCAGTTGCTTTTACTTAGGAAATATAAGGAGGAGTTTTTCTAACACAGAAGAACAGATTAGAATAGTGTTATTAATGAACTTTCTTCTTATCAAGGTCTTTTCAGGTAGATCTACATTAGCATGCATGTGTACAGTTTTTATTTGTATGTATTTCAAAATGATCATGAAATATTACTGTTTTGTAGCTTTTTTGTATGTTTTAGATTTGAAGTTGTTGCTGTGTTGTGTTTTGTTGTGTCATGAACCCAATTGCGCAGATTGATGCTCATGCTGTTGATCACTGGATTGTCTGGTCCAGACTCGACTATTTACAGACCGCCGCCATATAGCTGGAATATTGCTGAGTGCGGCGTAAAACTAAACTCACTCACTGTTTTTTGTTGATGTACAAATGAGAGTTTTAAAGAAACTATCTGCTTGTTACAATAATTTATGTACTATTTACATTACTTTTAGTAATTCAGATTCTACTTTTGTTCCAGGGTGTGCCCAATCTTGAATCTCTCTCCGCAAACCTTCAAGAGTTGTGGGCCTTGGCAGAGGTTGTTTCAGCCAATCAGACAACTGTTGACTTGGGAAGATATGAGGTACTTAAACAACTAAACCCTAAAAATACTATCATGTTCACTGTACCTTTCATGCCAAGGTAGATATGCTGTATAGTATATAATCAGTGTTATTACACCAAGGATTTCCATCTATCCATCTGTCCATCCAGCACTAACTTGAAAACTATTGATTAGTTTACTGTCGTATTTTGGTATCACCATCTTGGTCTAAAGGAGCGATTCAGTGCATACTTTCATTTTATTTCATTGTGATATATTTTTTTTTAAGAATTACAGCAATTTTTAAAATTTTAACTTAGAAAAGTTTGTTCAGCAAATAACTCTTGGTTGCATTGTTTTCTATTTTGGGATGACCCACCATATCTATAGGAGAGGGGAGTACAAGTGTTATTTCGGTATTTAGAATTGTTTAAGAAGAATAGTCACAAATTACATCTCTTGAACTCAGGAAAGTGTCCCTCATCAAATTTGTTTAACCAAAACTTTACAATGAATTGTTTTCAGAATTGGGTAAGGCCAGACCAATTTTTACAGATTTTTGTCCTCAAAAAACCTAAAGGCAGTAGGGTAAAAAACAATTCACCAGTCAAAGCAAAAACCCACATGAGTTTTCAAAGGCATTGTTTTTCAAGTTCACACTCGCTTGAAGCACTGATTTCTAACACAAATATTGTTAGATAATTCAGTTTAAAGTCTCTGAAAACAGATACAGGTGTTTTAGTGTCCAACAAACTGCCTTGCGAAGTTGAAGTCTCGCTCCCATATATCTTAACATTAGGATGGGTTTTTTTGAGCGGGAAATATTTATATATTTTTTTGTTCTCATTCTTGAACAAACACAACCGGCGGATCCATAATACAGGAAATAAAGTGTCTGGCATAAAGGTTTCTTTGTTTATTGGAAAGGTTAAATACCAAGTGTGATACAGATATTGTATTAATGTCAGAGATAGATATTGTATTAATGTCAGAGATAGATATTGTATTAATGTCAGAGATAGATATTGTATTAATGTCAGAGATAATCATTATTGAATTGTTGTTAAGCTGTGTGAAGATCCTACCATAGGAGGCCTCATCAAGAAAACTTTCTAGTCACGATTAAAACTTCTAAATTTTTGGTACAAGTGATCAGAGCATTCAGACAAGTATTTTTTATTTCCGTATTTTGGAGGATTTTTGCAATATGAGACTTGGGTTATTTCCCTTTTTTTTCAGGTGGATGGCTGTTACGACATCAATCTGTTGTCGTACACGTGATCTGTATAAGCACTGTGAGATACATTAACTGATGGACCAACATATTTCAACACCTATGCAGTGATAGACAAATGGTTTCAACATTGTTGAAATATCAGATTGTACTGTGGGGCAGTCACCATGGATACAGGATATTCTTCTCCAGTCAGTGACGGGCAGTATGCCAAGTATGGTAGCCTAGTGGTTAAAACTTTCTCTCGTCACGCCGAAGACCCAGGTTCGATTCTCCACATGGGTACAATGTGTGAATCACATTTCTGGTGTTAGCCACCATAATACTGCTGGAATATTGCTTAAAGCAGCGTAAAACTAAACTCACTCACTCACTCCATTCATTGATCACGTGACAAAGGACAGCAGATGGATGGAATGTCTACCATCAAACTCATCGTTGAGTGGTCTAGATACCTATACTACCCATCAAAAGTTTAGACTCGCTTAAGTCAATAACTATAAGTTATGTATGTACATATGGTTACAACAAAGATGAATCATCTGCAAATTTTATGCAGATTAATTGCATGAGGATCATGCATCAAATTGCTGAAAAGCACGTACAAATATCGTGCTTTAGAACAGCTGCGTTTTGGTGTAAAGTTTTGATAAAAATACGCCATTTTTCACCGAGTTTCATCATTTATTGAACACATGACAATAACCTTTTCAACGTCACGAATTTGTTTTACAATACATCAGCTCATGTATAAACAGTACCTTTAGTATGGATTATTTTACAAAATCTAGTTCAGAATAGTTGACTGAAGTAAGTGGCTACATTTACACTAGTGAGTCTAAACTTTTAATGGGGAGTATATATGTGCTCATCTTTGAGTGGTATAGATACCTATATGTGCTCATCGTTGAGTGGTATAGATATGTACTCACGGTTCCATATATCAGTGTGACATCGAGATAAGTATATAAGTCTACATCATCCGATAACCAGCTGGTTTTTTTAACAGAGAATGGGAGACTTAGGTCTGTAGATAATAATATCTGAAGTTGCATCTCGTTTTCTGAGTCACATGGCTAGCAGCTTTTAGAATTGTGGGACATGTAGCAGATGGGAATCTGGACTGTTGGCTTCACAAATGGACGGGACATCATGGCTAAATGACACCAAGGAATGGACAGATAGATTTTTGACGTATCATTTGCCTGAAAAAGTCTTATTAGTCCTTGTTTGTCGTAAGAGGCGATGAACAGGATTGGGTGGTCTGGCTCACTGATTTGGTTGACACGTCATTGTATCCAAATTGGGTAGATTGATGCAGATGTGGTTGATCACTGGATTGTCTGGTCCAGGCTCGATTATTTACAGGCTGCGGCCATATAGCTGAGTGTGACTGTAAACAACAAACAAACTTGTGAGTCATTTATTACAGGAAGGAGGTCGGAGGATTTTACTGAAATAATGGACAGAAAATAATTCCCTTCCCCTAATGCTTGCCGTATTTTGGATGACATATGTCTTTTTACATTTTTAATGACCTTTCCTGAAAAGACAAAATAAAAAGGACTTTATATTTTATCCTAAACTGTTTATTTTTTCATGACTGGGGCGATTTTTTCATGACTACTGCTGTGGCGATGGGGTAGCCTAGTCGATGTAGCGTTCACTCATCACGCCGAAGACATGGGTTTGATTCCCCACATTGGTGAAATGTGTGAAGTCCATTTCTAGTGTGTCCCGCTGTGATATTGCTGGAATATTGCCCATAATGGCGTAAAACTATACTGACCTACCACCACCCGCGACCAGGAGATTGATGGAACCAGTATAACAGTGGCATTGAGGGTGGGGAATGACTAGCATCAGTGAATGAACACAATTTTTTATCAAACAAAAAGGATGTAAAGTATGACCAGCTTGTTACAATTGTGGGGTATATATGAATGACTGGATGTGTGATGTGAGATATATTACTTTGTTTTATATTTGTCTCACTGTCATGATCATTGTTATGTTTGTGTTTGAAACAACTTTGCAACAATAAACAGTTGTCAGTACAATAGTATGTTGGTTATTGTGTGTAGATCGGTGTGTTTTGGAAACACCAACTAACTATGGCCCCCCCAAATGATAAGAGGGTCATGGCAAGCTGCTTCGAAAAATCATTTACCCTCGATTGTCACAAAACTCAATATTTTTTTTCACTTGACACAGAGTAATTATTCTGAAAAATAATGTGTGTCTGAAAACCATTGAGGTAAGAAATAAAATAGTATTCCAAAAAATACTTTTTTCTTAACACAATATTGGGGGAAGGTAGAATTGGAAATGCTGGCTCCTTAATCCACGAAAAATGGGGATGTTAAGGATAAAGCACGACTCTTAGGGTTTAGTTGAGTACATAAAGGTGATAAAAGGGCATTTTTGTATCCAAAGTGTTCACATTCTCAAACAAACTTGTAGGTAACTGTTTTACCTGACATTAAACTAAATATTGTCAGCAACATTCATCAACAATTATATGTTTTTCAACACACTTTCTCTGAAACTTATGGAATGAATGTTATTTGTATTGAGTGTTCAAATACTTAACAAGAGACTCTTGAAGGCATTGTGATCTTTCAGCATCTCTGTAGCCTTGTGATTCACGATGTTGGAAGGCTGCATTTCTGATACCACTGAAATATTACCTGTTACATCTTTCTGCATACAGTATTGTAATGTTGTCATGTAGACTGTGTTCAGTAGCAAAATACAAATTTAGGAAACATCGAAACACTTCAAACTCTAACATATACCAGAGGTACAGATAAGCCGTGTATCTGTGTAAATTATACAAATTTGTATGTGAAAACTCAATTCCTATTAAGTCTATTGCGTACAAGTACGCTTGAATTTTTGTAAATACTCAATAAATTTGATCTTACATGGGTACACACAAAAATGTCAAATCTTTGCTTTTGTACCGGTGGATAGATAAAATAACTGAGGTATACTGAGAGGTTCTATTTCAGGACATGAAAGTCCTTATAGTTTCTCATATTACAGATCAAATATAAATAAACAAACACTAACATTCAAACTTTATTATATTTTTAAAGTTAATGAAAAATGGCAAAATACCCAACTGAGTTTTGTGAGGTGAGTACAATTTATTTGGTTACTCAAATTAAAATAAGGATACCAAATTGAGATGAACACAAGCGAGTACATAACTCAATGACCTAAAAAGTTATCTGTAGCTCTGCATAAACAATACAGTATATGGATTACACTTTCTTTGTCAAGTACCAATACTTATCTGGGTGATAAAGTGCCTCATTCAGAGAGTGTACTTTCAAATCCCAGATAGTCAAACCAAATGAGAAGTAGAATATGTCCTTTACTTATAATCCAAATATTGCATATGTGAAGTTTGATTTATTTTAAATGTTGCCAGTTACATATTTTGCTACAGAATACAATTACATTTGATCATAGGTAGTGTGTATTCACACCAAACCCTCTTTACAGGTGTTACCCATGTTTCCAATCAATATCTTTCTGATTGATTGATATTTTGTCGAAAGTCCCTGTCATGAAGTTATTCTTTTTAGACAAGGCCCTGTAAAAACAATGGGATGACTCCACTGGAGTTTTATAGTTCATTGTGCCAATTCAAATCACTTTGTCATTAAAGGTTCTAATCAATAATCAATCAATAATGCCCTTGAAATGGATTCCATGAAGGGCCATAGCATCAGCAATAACTTCACCACATGGGTAGAATGTGTGAAGCCCATTTCTGATGTCCACCACTGTGATATTTCTGGAATATTGCTATAAGCAGTGTAAAACTAAACTCACCCACTTAAATGTATCTGAAAACAAATATCTTGGATCAATGTGATGAAAAATAACAGCAAAAGTTGCCTGTTGATCCTTATGGTGTGAAATGTAATATCTACTGATTTTATCAGGAAGAAGTATTTCTATCTCAGCATTTAGTAGTCGGAAAGGAAACAATTAATGAAAACAGCTACTCAATGACAAATATGTGTGTCTCAGTGATGAAAATCATTTGTCATAGTATTGAGTATTGATTTGATCAAAGTATCAATCACATACGATAATACAGTTATTAGCGAAACATATAATAGTCATGGGCATTGCTTCCATTTGTTTCTATTTAGACTAAAGTCAAATAATTGAAACGACCCAATAAACACACTCCTGCACTACATATACACTACATCCATCCATCCACAATGTATACATACCACACGCATGCACGCACGCAGGCACATTCATACATACATACATACATATACATACACATACACATGTATATGTGTGTGTGTGTGCGCGCGCGCGCCCACATGCACCGATGTGTGTATGTATAACATAAATGCGACATATTTGGTCACATGAGTAGGGTGCAGTAACATTTATATGATTATTGTTTGTGTAAGTGTTTGTTCAAGCCCGAACTCATGCCGATTTTATAGTGACGAGAAGTACCCCACAAGAAGTAGCCAAACTGTAGTTTAGCATGTTGTCTACGCAAGTGGGAACCGATGAAATGTGTCAACCAAGTCAGCGATCCTGACAACCCGATCCCGTTAGTCGCCCCTTACGGCAAGCATGGGTTTCTGAATCCCAATTCTAACCCGGATCTTCGCGGATGCTTCTGTAAACGAATTTTAGAATGACCCTGCCGGGGATCGAACCATGAACCCAGTCCCCTTTCCTGGCAAACACGTTATCCACGACACCACGGCGGGATGAAGGTTTGACGCGCTACCGTTGTATAGGACCATGTTCTGTTAAGCGCGATAGTATCATCTTAAAGAAATAGAAAAACCTAAACCAATAACCATCCACCCAACATGTTTATATACTACCCGTCAAAATTTCAGACTCACTGAAAGCACTCACTATATGTTATGTAAATATATATGGTTACATCGAAGATGAATTTCTCCACTAACTTGGGGGAACCAGCTGCAAACTTTATGCAGATGAACTGCACGAGGGTCATGCATGAAATTGCTGAAAAGTATGTGAAAATATCGTGCATGTGAACAGCTGCGTTTTGGTGTAAAGTTTTGTAAAGAATTCGCCAATTTTCACTGAGTTTAATCATTTATTGAACTCTTGACAATAATCTTTTCAACGTTACGAATCTGTTTTATAATGCATCAGTTCATGTGTAAACAGTACCTTTAAACAGTGCGGAATATTTTGCAAAATCTAGTTTAGAACAGTTGAGTGAAGTAAGTGGCTACATTTGCACTAGTGAGTCTAAACTTTTGATGGGTAGTATATTAACACACAGCGTTCCAAACATCCGTATATCCAGTATTCAATATTACGGGGTTAAATGCATCAGTGACGTTATAAACCCATGGCAGTCCACTCACTCACCCAAGGCTCGCGGGGCGTTAAATGCCCCTTTTGTTATGAATGTGATTTGCGTTAGTATATGTATCTGTTCGTCTTTGAAAAACACCTTTTATCACTATATAAGCCTCTGTTTTTATAAATACTAAATAATATGCATATTGAACATACAGGCACATCACGGCTGTTCTTATTAAAAGGAATATTGAACATAAAAACAATGTCGCATTGATTTTTTTAATAGTGTCAGTTTCATATAGGAAGTTCCCAACTGTCAATCTAACACCAATCTTACAGTGGAACTACAAAACGTTTTAAACGGAAGATATATCCCTCTCGTATCAAATTCGACCTCAATAAACCACAATTTACACTTGAATACACCAATTAACCGGATGTGGGTCACGTGATGTCCCGATATCATTTAATTTCCTTTCGGTACATCTTTGATTGTATTGGACGCCATTCAAATGTGAATTCACCTCGCATTTTGACAATTAGTGACAGTATGATATATGTAAAAGCATCATCACAAAACCAATAAATTCTAATATCTTATTGTGGGATCGCGGATCACATGAAACACTTAGTTGAGGGCAATATTCACGTTTATCATCGCCTGCCACTCTAGGCCTCTATATAAGGGGGGAAATGTGTTGCTGTCACAACGTTGACGAAGACGATGAAGACGATGATGATGTTCACTGTTCTGCTGCTGCTGCTGCTTGGCTCTGTGATGGTACAGGGAGGTGGGGGTGAGTGGAACATTTTCTGTTTTGTCGTTTCACTCTGAATCTCCCATTAAACACCTTAAGTTTCCATGTGACGTCGCTCAAATGAATCTGTTTCGGCGGAGGGGCGGTTTGGTAGCCAATTAGTTAAAGTGTTTGCTCGCTACGCTGAAGACCCAAGTTATATATCATAATCCGACAACAGGTAGTTGAGATCTGATCAGGTACTTTGTTAACCCGACTGACAGGTGTATATAGCCAGATGCTTAGAATGCGGAATGTCTTTGTGTATTAGGGTCAGTGGGGTAGCCCAGTGGTTAAAGCGTTCGTTCGTCACGCCGAAGACCCGGGTTCGATTCCTAACATGGGCACAATGTGTGAAGCCATTTCTGGTGTCCCCCACCGTGATATTGCTGGAATATTGCTAAAAGCGGCGTAAAACTAAAGTCACTCACTCACTGTTTCGGCGGATAATCGAGACTGGTTATTCCCTGGCATTACCGTTTTGCTAAACGGTGAGTGAGTTCGGTTTTATGCCGCTTTTAGCAATATTCCAGCAATATCGCGGCGGGGTACACCTGAAATTGGCTTCACACTTTGTACCCAAGTGGGGAATCGAACCCGGGTCTTCGGCGTGACGAGCGAATGCTTTAACCACTGGGCTACCCCACTGACCCTAATACACAAAGACATTCCGCATTCTAAGCATCCCTATGTATCTTGTAATATATATTTTGATACAACCGGAGGGCCGATCTTCGACAACACTCCTGAAGCCGATTCTTCCAACGCTAAATGATGCGTCGTACATACATTACGCAGCCAGGAATATCCGAGCATTTGTCCATTCTTTAAATTTGTTTTGAAGGGAATGAACAGTTACGCGTATATTTCTTGACTCAAAAATACTCCCACTGTTACTCAGTGACAGTATATTCCCTTTGAAAATATTTTGAAAAAATACTTCAAGTCTTCGATTCCCCCGGTTCCCAAATATTCTATCATCGCCTGCACTTTGTAAATGCCTGGTGACGGGGATTAAAATATACACAGAGCCCTGAACATGGATATGGAGTGTATAAACTGCATGGAAAAAGAAAGCATTCACTTGAAAACCTTATATGACATTTTGCTCAACAAAAGGTTTTGTTGTTTGTGAATTATTGAGAATGTTCGCAAAACACTATTCTCGGCTGGGAATAGCTAGTACATATTAATAGTTTACAGGATATTATTTCATCCATGTGAAGTACTATATACATATTGGTAAAGATGTTTAGTTTCAGTTTGTGAAAGCCGAACCTCCGTTGCAGTTAACTTAGCGAGAGAGCAATATTCTAGCAATATTCCAGCAATATCACGGCGGGGGACACAGAAATGGGTTCCACACATTGTACCCATGTGGGAATCGGACACGGGTATTAAAGAACCACTAAACTTTGTTTTTGTTACTCTTTTAACCATTACATATGAAAGATTTGTGGTTAGTCTTATGCGGAACACCAAATTTATTCTTTAAAAAACTTGTGGTTAATTAATACCGAGCGATTAAAAGTGGCCAAAAGTCGCCTGCTTCCCTCTCGCCCGCCAACGAAACCACAGACAGGTTACGTAACTCTGTCGCCAGAGCACTGCAGTGACGTCATATGAGGAACGATTTTCAGTTAGTTGTATAGAAAGTGTGTAGCACGCTCATCATTTTGATGATTTCTCGACATGAACGACGACATGCCGAATCGTTGCTTTGTCGTCAATTGCTCCTAGGGTCGGGTGATGGTGTCACCATGCACAGATTTCCACAGGACCCCGCAGTTCGTGCTAAATGGGTTATGTTTGTGAGTGCGAAGCGAGCGTTGTGGAAGCCTGAAACGATATCTTACTTGTGTTCAGATCGCTTCACGGAAGTTAAAGAATCAAAACTACTTACTAGTTATAGTAAAATATGTATATGATTGATGACCATAAAGATTTTCCATAACACAACTTGTAACATAACGATTTCTTCCTCGGAAGTGAGGTTGTGGTCGAAGTAACAATAATATTGTAAGTAGTATTATTGATTGACCACCTCGCTGCCAGGAGAAATTGTTATGTTATACGTTATAGTCATGCAAAATCCTATTGGCTATCAATAAAATACATATTTTATTACTAGTAGAAAGTAGTTTTGATTTTGTAACTCGGTGAAAACAAACCTAAATAGCATTTATCCACAGACTGGCGGATGTTCCCGACAGGGCGCCGCCATTTTGAAAATCGTAAAGTCTGTTAGAATTAATGAGATTATAGTTTGTTTTCACTGCTAGAAAATCAAAACTACTTTCTACTCGTAGTTAAATATGTATTGGAATCATAACCAAAAGGATTTTGCATGACACAACTTATAACATAACGATTTCTTCCACGGAAGCGAGGTGGGGGTCGAAGTCACAATACTGCGCGATAAATTTCTTGCTACATTCACATGGTTAATGTCCACTCACCAGTATGTAGATACTAGTCAATGTGCGTCTTTATATTTGGTCTTATAATCCTAATTAGTTTATTATCATACTTTTTATGCATTTTGAAACTAAATAAAAGCTGACGATCTGCTGATACTTATAGTGAATTTATAACAGAACTGTAATATCTAGACATTTTATAGTTTGCCAATGTGAATCATAATTCGCACACACACCCTAGTGTATGTTGTCTGTCTCATTACACTTCACGGCGAAAACAATGATTCTGTTGAATGCTACGACAAATGAATAAAAAAAAATGCAAATATTAAAATTAAAACAGATTAAAGTTATAGGAACAATATCAGGCCATTACCTTGTTTGAGGAATGTATCCATCAATATCCACAAAACTGTTCCAAATGATGTGTCTTTTAACAGTTTAATATACGAAAAGTGATAAATCTTTTCAGGTATTGGTGTATAGTCTCATTGGTCACCCAAGATAGCACACCTGGCAACTAATTGCATAATGTCCGCCTTTCATTAAAAACAGTAATTTAGTTAGCCAATAATGGGCAATCAATCAATGTATTGCCGGTTAATCCTTTGAAAGAAGGACGTTGTTTTTACGCAGACACCGACACGGCAGAGTGTATTCAGTATAGATTAGTAAATCTACATACATAAACACTACCTTTGACAATTCCGCTGTGTAAGATAAAAGTAATTAATCAATCAGCGTCTTATCGGTTAATCCTTTGATCGATGTTTATAATGTTGAATATTTACTCCAGACACAAGAAATGCCAAATGGGAACCTTTGTCGGGTAATCTAAGTGTGTTACCACTAATTATACCTGTTATAAATTCATTAACTGACCATCAAGTGAATGATGACAAATAACATGTGTAGGTTTATACCACCTAACACGGGTTACAACTAGAGAGTATTAATTGCTGTATTGCATGTGAAAACTTATGGGCCGACACTGTTTTGAGAATACAAACAGATTTTTACATGACATGATTAAATATCGAGGTAAAAAACACAGAAATGGGATCAATTTGGATCAGTCATTATACAAATAGGGCCTAACGACACCAATCAATTGTGACAGAAGCGTCTATGAAAACAAGTTGTAACTCGGAAACTAGGCAAAGCAGGAGACAAAATTAAATGACAGTAGATTGTGAGAACATATAGCTTTCATTTTCCACAACAATTGTCACGATTTCAGGTTTATACAAGCCTGTAAACAAGATAATTTACCCCTAAAATGTAGATGAATTCTGCATCGGCCCTCAAAGCTATTCCTCATATGACGTCACAGAGTCGCGCCGCTCTGATTGGTTGAAATTTCGTTCGCGGGTGAGAATTGTGCACTGTTGTCAAAAGGTCGATTTAAGTCAATTAAAGGTCGAAATGAGTAGTTTTAATGACGGGGTTTCATTTATAACGATGCCAGTTAGTGATTTATGTATTTTACCCCTAGGGTTTATGTGATCTTTAACAATGTCATGTCATTCTTTTATATATATGTTTCTTATTGGCAGAGACCATATTGATGGTCTTGTTTCCTATTGGTAAGTGTATAATTATCTACCTTTGTATCTGGGTCATTGGCCTTGCATACACAATAAATGAATGAATACAATTATTGGTTTATCTTCCAATTGACGTAAACTCCAGTCTGTATTTCTAATGTACATGATAATTAAACAGTCGTTAATTACACAAATATTCAATGCTTTTAGTTTACGCAAAAGAATAATATCGAACGTGACTGACCTGATGAGCGAGTAATAGACGTTAACCAATGAGATACGTGACAAAAGCCTATTGTTAAAATGTTTGATGAATAGAAAAACTGTTTTATGTGATTATTTCATTGCTCCCTGATCACCTAACAATGCACAAAAAACGTGTCGTTTATATCATTCCATAAATCGATCTCCATATATCGAAAAAAGCACATCTGTGGCGTCATTCTATTGATTAAACGCTCCAATATTTTTTCAGGAATGGGCAGTCATTTATTTTATCTTGAGCAAACATTTCAATTATTTACTCTTGGAATATGTATCTTATATTTTACCAGTTGAATGTACCAAATGAATTACTCCATACTTTGTAGGGAAAGAAGTATGGCAAGCGAGTTTGAACCAGCGTCATCT
Source organism: Haliotis rubra (assembly GCF_003918875.1). Classification (NCBI taxonomy): domain Eukaryota; kingdom Metazoa; phylum Mollusca; class Gastropoda; order Lepetellida; family Haliotidae; genus Haliotis; species Haliotis rubra. The sequence continues at coordinate 397,214 of NW_025766960.1, read as the reverse complement.
ATCGACATAATAAACGGCGACTGATTGTACTATGTTAAATTAACTATTTGATAATTTCAAATGTTTGCATAATCCTTGAAGGCTAATAAGAAATAATACACATTCAACGTATTTGTGGAATATGTTACACGCAACAATGTTCAAATTTCCATCGATTAGATTAACCTTTATACCTTTATATTGCCTGTTGCTTATTGTAAAACTTGTGTATCTACCTTAATATGTGGGTCATTGACCTTGCATACACATAAATAAGTACTTGATGAATAGAATTATGGTTTTATATTCCAAATAATGTAAACTACAAGTATATTGGTTGTATGTCAGTTGTACGATGGTCATTAAACTGTCGTTAAATACATAAATATTCAACGCTCTCCGATTACACAAAAGAATAATATCGAATGTGACTGACTCGACGGATGAGTAATAGACGTTACTAATGAGATACGTAACAATCGCCTATTGTTAAAATGTTTGATGAATAGGATAACTATTTTTTGTGATTATTTCATCGCTCCCAGAACACCTAACAATGCACAAAAACGTGTCGTTTATATCGTTCCATAAATCGATCTCCATACATCGGAAAAAACCCACATCTGTGACGTCATTCTTTGGTTTAAACGCTCCAATTATTTTTCAGGAATGGACAGTCATTTGTACTTTATCTTCAACCAATATATTAAGTTACACTTGGAATATTTTACCAACTGAGTTACTCCCTATTTTGTCTGGAAAGAAGTGTCGCAAGGGTATAATACAATTCTGAGATTTAAATGTTCAATTGGCAAGGTAAATTATGAGGAGTCGCAATCTTGATTTCACTTTATTCGATTTACTTTTTGTTTAAAGTGAAATTCATCGGTACGTTTTCACTGCAATCAGACTATAGCTTGTGTTAAGCTCGACGTCACTGGAATTTGAGGTCATGGGGTCATACACTGGACGAAAGTTGATTTCTTTTTGGGGTTACGTGACTGTAAAGTGACCTTATGACGATCAGACATAAATACATCAAGGCACATCACTGACATCCTAGACAGGGTTGTTGTACCACATTTCTTTGACCATTCTCTGCACACAGGGCGAGTCTTCATGGTGGACAATACTAGGTCACATCATGCATGTGTACTTATATGATTTCTTGAAGATTGTATACCGTAATCTTAAAATGAACGCACCTGTTAATGTTTTACGACCATAGTTACCAGGGCCTCCTTTCACAAAGCACTAAGGTGATCGTATGTCACTAAGGTAACCTTAGTGCAATGTTAAAGAATGGGAGTTAAGGTTAACCTTAGTAAAGGTTGCTTCGTGAAAGGAGCCCCAGTACTACAAAACGAGTCAAATGATTGGACATATCTACTTCAATCTCTGAAAAACTACAATTTTTCGATTTTTTTCCCGTTTAGACGTGCCATTTCATTATTCCTTGTGGTCAGTTTATCCAGATGGTAAGTTAGATTGAGTTCTTCCGCGATTGTTAACGATAACATATTGATACTAAGAAATAATTAGGGTGGTGCGATACTTCTGTCCATGTGTATATAATGGCTTTGTTATAATTTTCAACGTTATTTATTGTCTTTGCCACAGGAGCGGGGTCCTCAAGTCAAAACTTAGTGGTGAAAGCGGTGAGTACCGAAAGACTGTTTGAATGAGTGAGTGAGTGAGGGAGGGAGCGTTGGTATTCACCTGGGGACTATTTTAGTCATCTGCGTAATCCGTGTTGAAGATGCAGGTCCTAAACGCTCATCACTGTTTGTGAAACCCACGAACACGGGTATTATCTGGTCGAATCTGGGATTCAGAACCACAATCACAGCCTGGCTCATCCAAGGGACGCAACTTTGCAGAGCGATGAGACTGACAGAACGACTTGACCTCCGTGTTCACGTTAACACAAAATATCAGTTTTTTACAGTACTTATTACTAAATCTACTCGATCCTGCAACAAAAACCGCCATTAACCCCAACCTCTGTCCCCCTGAACAGGACTGTGACGCCGCTTACCTCGCCATCCACGCCAACTACACCCTGTGTCTAGTGGACAAAGGGTCGGAAGTTCCACTGTCAGATTCGGACATACAAGACATAGTGGACAAGCACAACGGCTACAGAAGTAATGTGTCACCAACTGCAACCAATATGGTCAGGCTGGTGAGTAATTAGATGTATCTAGAACAGTGCGGACTGCGGCCGTAAACAACATTCATTTATTCATTCAACAGTTTAGGGGTTGGAATATCATGTCTTATTGATGTAAATAGATGGTTGGTTGGTGTTTAACGCCACACTTAGATTAACGGTTAGTCCCTGAATATATATAATTTTGACAGTAACAAATAAACCCATTAAAAATGAAAAAGAGGCCCAGTGAGTTGGGAACCTGGGAAAATCTAGACTTGCTTCATTTAGGGTTTTAGCATTGCAGGGAGGGCTAAGGTAAAATATTGTGGTTCAGGGACTGTGAGACAGACTACGTCACACTCAGCGTTATTCCAGCTATATGGCGGTGGGCTGTAAATAATCAAGTCTGAACCAGACAATCCAGTGATCAACATCTAAAACATCGATCTACGCTTGTCCCGTTAGTCGCCTCTTACACCAGGCATGGGTTGCTGTTCATAGTGCAGCATCCTTATATCGATCAGCCAAGAGGAACTGATAGGTAAACGTAGGCATCTTTGTCACTTAGATGCTCGAAATTTCGAGACAATAATTGAAACTTGAGTGAGTGAGTGAGTTAAGCAATATTCCAGCTATATGGCGGCGGTCTGCAAATAATCGAGTCTGGACCAGACAATCCAGTGATCAACAGCATGAGCATCGATCTGCGCAATTGGGAACCGATGACATGTGTCAACCAAGTCAGTGAGCCTGACCACCTGATCCCGTTAGTCGCCTCTTACGACAAGCATAGTCGCCTTTTGTGGCCAGCATGGGTTGTTGAAGACCTATTCTACCCCGGATCTTCACGGGTTGAAAATAGTCGAAGCAGCGAGGAAATGTTCGAAGTAATGAGAAAATGCTCGATATTTCTAGCTTTTGAAATAAATTTGAAATTATGTAAAAATAATCGATTTAACGAGAAGCATACTCATTGCTTTGAAAAAAGAAACAAATGATTAAAATATCGAGAAATTTCGATGAAAAATAATCTATTCAACAGTGAATTCAGTTTTACGCCGCTTTTAGCAATATTCCAGCAATATCACAGCGGGGGACACAGAACTGGGCTTCACACATGAGGGGAATCGAACCCGAGTCTGACTCGGTGAGACGAGCGAACGCTTTAACCACTAGGCTACCTCACCACCCCATGCAGGCATTCGTAAGTTCACGGGGAGATATATTTTATTTGTGAAGAAAACGCAAAATTTAATTGTAGTAAGGAACGTTCATGTTGCAGGTGTGGGATGACGATATAGCAGAGTTTGCTGCCAGTTGGGCCCGTCAGTGCACTATAGACCATGACGATTACGAGGCAAGGTCTCTTGCAAGTAGGTGGTTAACAATACATGTCTGCAGTCTGTGCTCACCTCTGTTATTTGTGACCCGTTATTCCGGGACAATCCGAATACATGCTACGGAAAGGGGCGAGTAGTGACGAATGTCCCCGAGTGTTAGCTGTCTATCGTGATGCTCTGAATCAGTGAGGAAGGCCGGCCATTTTCTGACCTTTAGTTCACCACATGACACAGAGGGTCTAAAGAAAAAGTAACCAATCCTTTTGAGGCCAGACCAAATTTATTTCTTGCTTACGGATTTTTGTCCTCAGAAACTCTAAAGGCAGTAGGGGGAAAGTACCACTAATTTCCTTTTAAATACTAAAAGTATTTTACTTTTGGCAATTTATGAAGTTTATATGGGGCCAAAAAATAAAAAAACAACAATCTAAAATACTTTACTTGTAAGTTTACATTTTGGGCCAATAAAAAATTAGGATTATATTTTTTTGAGCGGGAGAAAATCAATTTTTATTTCTTTTCCCTTCTTTTTGAAAATATACGACCGGTGGATGCGTAAAACAAGAAATAAAATTGTACACGCTATCTGACCTCAAATGCCACAAGGGAGGGGCTTTGTACACGATTGCAAGACTACCTCATTGTCACTTATAGAATTTAAAGAGAGGTTTCTCCACAAAGTGTTGAAGGGTTACATGTTCATGATATCGACCACATGGTTCTTTGTCCTTTGCCACTTGCACGGGTAGCCTAGTTGTCAGAAGCACCTGGACTTGCTGTGCCGTGAGTTGCGTCCCTTGGGTGAAATAGAAACTCACTCACTCATTCACGCAGACACTCACCCAAACACTCACTCACTCTTTATTCCAGCTATGCCAGGAGTGGACATTGGACAGAATATAGGTGGTAACTACGCCAGTATTATCAAGGCAATAGAAGCCTGGCACGAGGAGGTGGATGATTTTGAGCACGGCATCGGAAACACAACAGTGGGGAAGGTTGTCGGACATTACACCCAGGTAATCAAGCTATTTCTGTTTTTACAAAAACTACGTAATGGTTGAAAAACACCCGTCAGATGGACATGGCCAACAGCATGGTCGGGGAGTGTCAGGGCAGTGGTAATCAACTATACACAAAGACCTTAATTAAGCACCCCCTCTACTTTTGCCATGATATGTTTTCAACACGTACTTAAAACTTTTCGTAGTGAACATGGATGGAAAAAACATGCGTTTTCTGACCCGTATGATCCTTGACTAAAAAAAAGTGACAAAATGATTGGAATTCATGTTGATTTTATGACGATAATTGCTCGTTTTTGAAAAAGAAACACTGATTTTCATGCAAAACCATGTTTGTACAAGTATGACTCTGGAATGTTGAATGTTGAATTTATTGCTGAATGTGAACATTCAAAATGTCATTTTGCGTGTCTTACACGATTCAAGGTCGAGTGTAACCTCCATGTGACTGTATGCCAGCCAGCACTCTCCTCCTCATACCTCTGTCAGCCTCCTGATCCTCTGAAGTGGCAGTCTACGCCATTCCTCGTGTAAAGCATCTTCCCTTTGTTGCACACGACGACCAATCATGTCCCAGATGTGATCCAAAGGGTTAAGATTGGGGCTCAATTGTGAGATAAGTCAGAGGGTGCTAACTAGGTTGTTTGTGTATAGATGTTGAGTACCACAGACACATCGGGTCCTGCACGAGAATAGAACTGTAGTTGCAGCTTCGCGCTAGACGTTATTTATGAGTCATGCAAGATATCAACTCATACATATTTGAATAGAACAATATTTTGAGATTATGTTAAGTAGAAATATGAAGTTTCTTCGTTGATCAACTCCGTCAGGATCCGCGCCAGAAACGTCTCCGTACAGACTTTGTAGTTGCCACATCGTCCACGGCGCAACGGGGTGGTGAGGTAGTGTTGTGGTTAAATCGTTGACTCGTCACGCCGAAGACCCGGTTTCGTTCCCCCACATGGGTACAATATGTGAAGCCCATTTCTGGTGTCCCCCGCCGTGATATTGCTGGAATATTTCTAAGAGCGGCGTAAAACTAACCTCAATCAATCAGTCCACGGCGCAACAGTTGGATGTGCAGAGTTGTGTCCCCTTGGCGTCCCAGAGCCTATGATCACTGGTCCGAATCGGGCTTCGCTCTAATTATGTTACAAGGTTTTGCCAGCTCACGGGTAAGAGTGTAACAATTTTATCACTGTGGGCTTTCTGTCGAATTTTGATACGTCGTGAAATAACTGAAATACTGCTCAAAACGACGGCAAACCCAATTCACTGGCCACAAACTTCCCCAGCACTCAAAAGCTCGTTCTCAGAGACGAGTTAATTCAGATTTGGGCGAGGCGTGGAATCACTACGCCATTGTGTTGCGTTGTGAGCCATTTCCAATGCCAGCTGTAAAGAAAAATGTATTTAACGACCCGATTAATATAACTGGGATATTGCTTTTTGAGACCTGAAACAATATTAAATCTAGGGCTGCCTAAAATGATCGATAATCGGAAATATCGTCGACATGAACAATATTAATGATTATCGAAAATATTGTTATCGATAATATCGTACATAACTTTTGTGATAGAAAAAAGCTTTAATTTTCTCACACAATATACAAATCTAAGACTTTATTCATGGTCCGCTTCAAAATTATGTTCATGACGCTGTTTTGTTAATAATCCATGCAAAAACCTGTGACCACTCACCAGCGGTATGAATTATATTAATTTCTTTCAGGTACTTTTGGCATTTTTGCTCAAAGTTACATCTGCTATATTTATCGATAATCTCTATGGTCTATATCGATAGCCAGCCCTTATTAAATTATTAGTTTCTTAGATCAGTTCGTAACATATTTCAATACTGGACAAATCATACTAAGCGTTGTTGTTTCGTTTCTGTGTTTAGGTTGTGGGGTTCAGAGCCATCCGCATCGGGTGTGGGGAGGCCAACTGTACAAACGCCGAGTACAGTCGTTACCAAGTGTGCAACTACGCCATTGGGTGAGTGATTGTTATAACTGGAGCTGACCAGTCACGTGACTGGTCAGTACATATTAGGGTCCAGGTATCAGTTGTACACTCTTCCAAAACAGAAACGCATCGCAGATAATGAAAATGTTCATTTTCTTTATCCATGAACAACTCAATACAATGGGAAAGGATAGCTGGGGAGTACCAGTCTACAGTTTTACCCGTCATTTCAACGTACACTAGAGCATAATCTTTTATGGGATCGGTATACCAGTCTCAATTCAATCAATAATCGTACGAGAAGTGGTAGACCGAGAGTCATCTCCCCTGAAAAAGATCCTACATCCGGGTCTTTCATCCGTCACCGTCATCCCCCCGAGACTGCAGGGCATGAGGAGGCTATGGAACCAACTATCAGGAATCTTCTGCGAGAGGTGGAATTAATCAAAAAAAAACGGTTTTGAGACGTTTGCATCAACGACAACGTCTGCGATGTTGCAACACCGTACTGATATCGATTTGTAAATGTGTGTCTACCGACGTGGAATCAAGCGTTCTGCACGGATGGTGTGGGGAGCCATATCCAAAACATGGTGCATCAAACAAATTCTCCAACGCCCCCTTCTTCTCTAGGTTTATTCAGTCTGTGCCATGGAGGTTTAGAGGAGAGACACGAAAAGGTTTGTCAGAGAAGGTACTGATCAGAACGCGCCTCTAGTGGACGTTTTATGACTGGATAATCAGTATGACATGACATGCCACTATAACTATGCTTCAGCCTTATAAAGATCAAGACCCGGGTTCGATTGCCCACATTGGTGCAACTTGTGGAGCCTACTTCTAGTGACCCCGCCGTGATATAGTTGGAATGTTGCTAAAATCGGCGTAAAACTAAACTCACGCCTTGTATAAGTCCAGTTAACTATGCCCTTTAATAGGCCATTATCCAGTTTCGCGAAATAAGTTCGTCTAGAGATAGATAGATAGATAGATAGAGAGATGTTTATTTACGTCTCGCCTCAACATGGTACAAAAACAGCTAAGTACATAAACACAATATCACCGTAAAAAGTTGAGCCATTCAATATGGAATTATGAGAGACACTTGAGCTAAAAAACTATACAGAGTATAATATGTGAATATTACAAATACAAAAAAAAGAGTACCATTTACATTAAGAAGATGTATACAATTTTGCAGTGCGCTTTTTAAGAATATGAAGGCAGGTTTTGGCGGATAAAAACGATACACCTGGACTTGATAGAATATATCTAACTTTTTCAACATCCCCCAGATTTAAAAAAAAAACATCTTAAAGACTTGTACATTTAGATAAAAGTTGCAATCGCTCCTTAGCATACAAAGGACAATGCAATAAAACATGACACTCATCTTCAATAAAATCTTTACAGTAAAACCAAATTCTTTCAGTTAAAGCACAACCAACGTAACGGCCAGTTTCGATTCTAAGCGGAGCTACCCCACATCTGAACAAAGCTAGTGCTTTTCTCAGAGAACGCGACATATTACAAGAGTGATGTCCTTTTGGAGAACCACGTGACCACGGCCATACTGTCAAAACAAACGGCGGTCAAAACTTGTAACGTGTTTGATCATGCAACGAGCGCTATCTGACGTGTATACCGAGAGAAGCTGCAGATGCCTTACCACCACTTAGACCAAGAGTAAACAATATCGTCTGTCGACAAAACAATCGGCACGTCAACCTGACAGCTGTTTACGTGTTGTCATGCCCGCAGTCACTTGTCATAAGGGGTAGATAACTCTAAACGGCAAAACTGGAAAATGGCTTCAACACGCGCACAGTCCGTTTGAGACAAAATGATACCGATGAATTGCAATCTAACACAAAAACAAATAGACATAAAAGAGTCAAACCAACGCGGACTGCAATAAAAACAACAGACCAACTCTAGAAAAAAATTGCATAATTTGTGTCATAAAAAGAAAAAGAAACTGTCATCATTTATTTGTGCGTTTTCCTAGTTTGCTACAAGGGCGCGTTGGCAACTAAAGGAACAGCGCGAAAAGCGAGATGCACGTGCGTTAACGGGTTCTCAACACACTTTTGAGCTGGCGAGATGACACGTACCTCAGCTGCACAGGCAGTGCGTTGTGTGTACTTAGTAATTGCATACTTGGGTCACCCCCTGTCATTTTCATCCTTGAAAAAATCATAGACTTTGTAAATTATAGACTTTCATTTTCTTTCACTTTGTCATTCAACGGTAATCACATGTCTCTGACGTCGCTAATGCACGTGCATCTCGCTTTTCGGGCTGTTCCTTTAGTTGCCACTGCGCCCTTGTAACAAACTTGGAAAACGCACAAATATATGATGACAGTTTCTTGAACAACTTTTTTATTTTTGTGACAGAAATTATGCAATTTTTTTCCAGAGTTGGTCTGTTTTTATTGCAGTCCGCGTTGGTTTGATTCTTTTATGTCTAACTGTTTTTGTGTTATATTGCAATTCATCGGTATCATTTTGTCTCAAACGGACTGTAAGCAGAATGCTGTTGTAGAGCTGGAAGATATGCAATGGTTGTATGTTTATTATAATAATCGGTGACATTCACGAGCATCGGTACTGTGCTGAAAATCCAAGAATCATCAAGATGCATCCGGGATTCGAACCCATGAGGAAAAGTGTTTAGTACACCTAAAGGATACACGTTTTAAGCGGAACCTCGAGACCTACTAGGCCCCTTTGCAGCAACAGTGGCAGCGGTAGGCCTAGTACTAGTTGTGGATGAGTGTTTGCTATTTAACGCCGCACTGAGCAATATATGGCGGCGGCCTGTAAATAATCGAGTCTGGACCAGACAATCCAGTGATCAACAGCATGAACATCGATCTACGCAACTGGGATACGATGACATATGTCAACCAAGTCAGCGAGCCTGACCACCCGATCCCGTTAGTCGCCTTCTATGACAAGCATGGATTACTGAAGACCAATTCTAACCCGGATGCAACGCTTATATTCACCGGTGTAGCATAATAAATTTTATTTTGGTTGCAGACAACAGACGCCAGACGTCAAGATTCCGTACGAAAATGGAACTTCGTGCAGTAAATGTCCCGAGGACAAGTGCTCCAACAACCTCTGTGGTGAGATTAGTGTTCTCTCAGCCGTTAACAACTGACTTAGTGACGATACACGTTTCATCATAACCATCTCAGTGTTGTTTGTTTGTTGTTTAACGCCGCTCTTAGCAATAATGCAGCTATAGGCGGCGGTCTGTACATAATTGAGTTTCGACCAGACAATCAAGTGAGCAACATCATGAGCATGGGACCTTCACGAGTTGACAGCTCAGTGCAAGAGACTAAGTGACAGCTCAGAGGCGTATAAAATATCAAATTTCCGCAGAAATCTATATATTTTCCAAGATACAGTAGATAGTCATAAAATTATATGTCATTTTAATGACTAGTAGATGTACGCTTTTGTCATTATGTTTTTAGTTTATACCGAAAAACAAATCCTTTAAATATGAATGCACTTTTCCGGAACCTCAGGATCTCACGTCAACGTCAACGTCAACGTCATTAAGACGCCACCATTGTATTTATTGCTGCCCTACCTAAAGTTCAGTTGGGTAGTTGCCTCTGGTAGTCAATCTACACTGTGTTTACAATTAAATGAAGTCAAATCAATTTTCAGATTGTGGAGACAAGCTTTGTCTGAATGGCGGCTCACTGGACACTAGCACCTGCTCGTGCACGTGCACCGGCATCTGGACTGGGGACGTGTGCACTGAAAGTAAGGAAAGAATTATTTTTAGAAAAATTCACAGTATGATAGAATATATTCCTGCCTGAATCTAGAATTGTTTATCCGAGGCAAATTAAAAACAAATGCGAGCTCAACATGCATGAAACAAGATATGTACACGTGTATTTGAAACTGTTATCAAGCTGAGTGAGTGAGTGCATGAGTGAGTGAGTGAGTATGGTTTTACGTCGTTTTTAGCAATATTCCAGCAATATCACGACGGGGGACACCACAAATGGGCTTCACATATTGTGCCCATGTGGGGATCGAACCCGGGTTTTCGGCGTGACGAGCGAACGCTTTAACCACTAGGCTGCCCCACCGCCCCTGTTATCAAGGAGTACTGTTATTTTCATTGATACGGTACAATGCAGTAAAACTTTAGTCATTATGATAATACTCATAGCATTACCCACAGTTTCTATATATTATCCATTTGTTTATGATGATAATTGACAGATGAGATCAAATGAATGCGCAAAGATGGTTTGGGTGATCATCTCAGAGACCTGGTCCCCTTTACACGCATCCCAGGAAGCGCTGCCTAGTCGAACCCACCAAGAACCTTTAAGAGAATATGGAGACTCTCCTACACCAACGCGTTCTGCATTACCCAATATGTCAGAAGGTATGTATCCCCGATGGAGAACTCAGGCACACTCCTGGTCTTTATCAAGTGATCAGGAGGTATCACGCTGAGGGCAGCGAGAACAATGGGGAGCCTGGCGACAGTGTTCTTGGGATGCAAGCGAGACATTTCAGTGGCGAGGTCCACATAGTTATTGTCAGTATATTTTACTGAATAATATACAATGTACAGCGGAAAGAGGCTGGTTAGTCCAGGCATAACCTGGCTCTGCTCTGCCTAGTTGAACAGAACAAGAACATTCCGAAGAATATGGAGACTCCCAACACTGCAGCTTCCTGCATTACCCAGAGTGTTAGAACCTTCGTGCTCCCGGTGGAGCACCCGGGCACATTCCTGCTCTGTGTCAAGAGATCGGAAGGAACCAAATCAAGGGCACCGAGAGCCTGACGACACGACCTGGAATTACAAAATTAAAAAGGAATTTCAAAAGCGTGGTATTAACTATGCTTTTCTTGAATCTTGCCAATCACATTACTGTCAAAAGCGACACAAATCATCAGTGACATAAATAATTTGACTGCCTTTATCATGAAAATGGAAAAGATCAGGTTTGTTGGCAGGATTATATACGTCTGTTCCAGAGACGTTTAAAAGCATCATTTTCCATGACGCCCTGGACATGTTCAGGGTCCTGTCATGGATGGGCCTCGGGGATAAAGCAACAAGCATGGCTAAGACAGTAATAGAAACAAGGAGCCATGCCATCATGTTGTTTAAGATACGCTGTTTTTGTCAAGGAATGACACCCTGTTGACGAATTTCGGCGATTGCGAGTAGGGGACTGGTTCTCGGCAGCCAAAACGAAAGCCCCCTGTTTCACATTCAAGACCATCCGACTTCATCCAGGCAAAGGAGTCGCTTGGATTGCTATTCCGTTCCACACACTGTACACACGATACAGTGGTTTCCCAGAAAGTTTCCCTTCACATGAATGACTGAGCCAAGTTGGTGAAGATTTCACCTGGTTTGCACCCATCACTGTACTACTGTCCAGCAGTACCTCGCTATCATCAAAATCATCTTGAATGTCGTGGAAGCTGTGGAATTCCTTTGCTTTCATCCCGAGTCCTGGAATACATCACCATAGAATCACGAGATCAATAAACATGAGCCTCGACATTCGTCAAATCCGGCCTCCAAACTGATTGAGATACAGAAGCGATTAAGAGAGGAACGAGGTTGGAGGGTAACTCTCGATCCTTCTGGTGAGGCGGTTAAGACTCTGGATGTCTCGCTTTGCCAATCAACTCCTCTATTGGACTAAGACTGGCTCATCAACCCCATTTATGGCTTTGACTTTGGTTCGAGTATTTAGCTCTGAGCTCCAGATTTTCGTTAAAGGTCACATGCAACGTTAAACACAACTTTGCAGATTCTGATACCTTTCGGTATGGACGTACCGAAACAAATCGTCAAAAAATGCAAATTCAACTTATAAAGTTAAAAAATAACGCGATGAAAAAAACCGCGCGAAATCGGAGTTCAAACGTTTCACTAATTTCCCCCCCAACTTTTCTGGGGAAAACGGGTTTCAACAGCTGGGCTGCGCTCATAGCACGTGCGCAGTGAAATAGGTTCGCGCAGCTTGGAAGCGGGTTGTCGGGTGAATACTCGGTGAAGGCTTTGGTGTGAGCTATTTTTCTAATGTTTTGTTGATATCTCACAGGCGCGAGCTTTTTATATGTTATGACAGTAAATTAACTGTTTATATAATTTCATTTGTCTATTTCACCACACGTTCTTCTTACCGAGTCACTTTCTCAGTTCGATACTTAAAAGCAATGTCATTATTTAGCGTTGTACAGAATTTCTAACTGTGATATAGATATGTCGTTGTCACAGACAAAACTCAATGTCTTGTTTTATTGACACCTGTGTGTCTGCCTGTCTGTCTGACAATATTCAATACACAGCTGCTGTCACTGACCACATGCAATTTGAACTTAACACCAATCAGGCTATACACCATAAACAAAATGCATTGATTTATGGCCCGAGTTCCGTCTCTGTCACATTATGTAATTACACAGACAGGCAGGTGTGATACTTGAACACATGACACGTTATGATATCTGTTGATTGCAAAATGTAATACACAATACACAGCTGCTGTCACTGACCACATGCAATTTGAACTTAACACCAATCAGGCTATACACCATAAACAAAATGCATTGATTTATGGCCCGAGTTCCGTCTCTGTCACATTATGTAATTACACAGACAGGCAGGTGTGATACTTGAACACATGACACGTTATGATGTCTGTTGATTGCAAAATGTTATACACAAAAAAAGGCATGTATTTACAAAACCCAACATCTATATATATACACACACAATGAGCCGTGAAGGCATCTGCAAATGAACCAGCCGTTACACTTGAGTGCACACCCACCCGCTCTGACTGGGTTCGGTATCCCGGCTGCTTCGTTTCATGGGAAGTAAAACCGAAGTACACAATTTTGCACTTTTGATTTGCGATTGTACGCTTATAATTTTGTTTATATGTTTTTTCATTACCAGCAATGTATATTATATGTCATGAATAAGTGATAATTGTGTTTTAATTATGTTTGATTTTTTGGTTGCATGTGACCTTTAAGCGAGGTTTATACTCAGCCCGGGTTATGTCTTTAATTTGAGGAAAGTTGGGGTAGCCTAGTGGTTAGAGCTTTGGCTCGTCACACAGAAGACCCGGGCTTGGGTACAACGTGTGAAGCCCATTTCTGGTATCCCCCGCCGTGGTATTGCTGGAATATTGCTGAAAGCGGCATACTCACTCTTTAACTGGGGCAATCTGGAGCTTGTCGCGAACTTGTATTCCAAGATTGGTGTAGGCCCTATGTTCCCAAAGATGCCCAATAACTCCTCCACATTTGTAACTTGACAGATTCATCATCTTTCATTTCATTTAGTACTATTTTTATTTTTAGTAGTAGTAGTAGTAATTATTCATATGGACAGTATTGGTAGTAGTAATGGTAGTAGTAGTAGTAGTCTGTCATTACCATTGTTTGAATGATATCCATCACTTTGTTTCTTCACAGAGAAATGTGGAACTTCGAAGAACTGGTGTAAATATGTGCCGGATAAGGAATGGTGTGAGCTGTATTCCAACATTCCCGTGGACTGTCCGAAATTGTGCGATGTATGCTGAGCGTCGCTTTCCGTTGACCCATACAGACCATTTACACTGTAACGTTGATTAACTCAGAATAAAGGCAGTCTGTAGATATGTGTGTTGCTCGTGTATGGCTGTATGTTACTGACTGACTGAGTTTAGTTTTACGCCGCTTTTAGCAATATTCCAGCAACATCACGGCGGGGGACACCAGAAATGGGCTTCACACATTGTACCCATGTAGGGATTCGAACCCGGTTCTTAGGCGTGACGAGCGAACGCTTTAACCACTAGGCTACCCCACCGCCCCGCTGTATGTTACAGTCATATGAAATGGGAAATAGTTAATGACGGAGGATGCTCGATGGGGTAGCCTAGCCGTTAATGCGTTCACCCGTCACGCCGAAGACCCGGGTTCGATTCACCTCATGATTACAATGTTGGAAGCCCATTTCTGATGTCCCCGTCGTAATATTCCTGGAACCTTGCTAAAAGCGGCGTAAAACAATATTCACTGATGACGTAGGATGCTCGCGTTTAATCTTATGAAACAGTCTCTGATCTTACTCAGGTGTAACAAGCAGGGCTGTGTCAACCATTGAAAAGGTACATACATTCTATATTTTCGCCTTTTGATCTAGGGTATGACGCCGTTTTTGCTATTCGTTGCGAAGAGTGGACAGGTGTTTCTCTCTGCTAATGTTTCAAGATAACATTTGTCAGGTTTTACTTACTTAAGAGTGAGTGAGTGAGTTTAGTTTTACGCCGCACTCAGCAATATTCCAGCTATATGGCGGCGGTCTGTAAATAATCGAGTCTGGACCAGACAATCCAGTGATCAACAGCATGAGCATCGATCTGCGCAATTGGGAACCGATGACGTGTCAACCAAGTCAGGAAACTGACCACCCGATCCCGTTAGTCGCCTCTTACGACAAGATAGTCGCCTTTTTATGGCAAGCACATGGGTTGCTGAAGACCTATTCTACCCCGGATCTTCACGGGTCACTTACTTAAGAGGAGCGGTGGGGTAGCCTAATGGTTAAAGCGTTCGCTCGTCTCTCTGGTTCGATTCCCCAGATGGGTACAATGTGTGAAGCCCATTTCTGGTGTTCCCCGCCGTGATATTGCTGGAATATTGCTAAACGCGCCATAAAACCATAATCATTCACTCACTCAGAACTAAAGTCAGAACAACAACTTATGGTCAACGTGCATTTGCCGCCCCTCATGTTGGAGCTCTCTCCCTCAGATGACCCTTCTCGCAGGAACTCTACCAACTTTCAAAACAAGCCTTTAAAACCCATCTTTTCAGACAAGCCTTCTTTCCCTGAATCTTCTCTCAACTGTGCGCTTTGAGCATGCATTTAGCATGGAACTAGCGCTATACAAATGTACTGTTATGCTATGATATAGACGTAAGTGTAATCATGCTCTTTAAACAATGGCACGCGCGTGTAATCACACTCCTAAATCATAATCATGCGTTTGCATTCCCATGATACCAGAGTGTGAAATAGTCACTGGCCCGCCAGCCCGCGGCTAGTAAAATTCCAGTCGGGCTAGTAAATTCCAAACAACACACAGTCACTGGCCCGACTGGCTCGTCAATTTTCATGGGGACATTTTGTAAATACATCACTCTCTTCGACTTGTTAAGTTATTATATAATGCACATTTATATCATGCAATGTTATGGCCTGATGAAAATATTCATCATATACTACCCATCACAAGTTTAGACTCACTTAAAGCACTCACTATATGTTATGTATATATATATGGTTACATCGAAGATGAATTCCTCCACTAACTTGGGGGAACCAACTGCAAACTTTATGCAGATGAATTGCACGAGGATCATACATCAGATTGCTGAAAAGCCTGTGTAAATATCGTGCATGTAAACAGCTGCGTTTTGGTGTAAAGTTTTGTTAAGAATTCGCCAATTTTCACTGAGTTTAATCATTTATTAAACTCATGACAATAATCTTTTCAACGTTACGAATCTGTTTTATAATGCACCAGTTCATGTGTAAACACCTTTAAACAGTGCGGAATATTTTGCAAAATCTAGTTTGGAACAGTTGACTGAAGTTAGTGGCTACATTTACACTAGTGAGTCTAAACTTTTGATGGGGAGTATATTAGCAGCTTAGAGGCCGTTCATAATCTCTGGCTATCTGTTGTTACATGAGAACAAAGTGTCAGAACACCCTATATGAACGGCCCCTTAATGATGAAACTCGTGTCATGCCCAATACATTATTCTCATCTATTTGGGTAATATTTTCTACAGTAAAATTTCGGGGTAGTGAATTATTTTGTGGGTTAGTAACTTTCAGGCATAGCTAGACCGACTGGCGAGCAAAATTTGGAAGCTATTTCGTCCTCTGGATAGCACCCTCTACCTTACACTGGCGTGAGTTGCTTGTCAAACATCCACACCTGTGTTAAGGCAATTACAGTTTTTATTCTGTCAACCACCTTTTTCGGCTCTCTGCATTTCATGATTATTTTCCATTAAAGGCCCATGAGTGACAGGACAGTAACAGCTATGGGTGCCTGACTATGTTAAAGGTTAAACTTAAACATTAACACCAGAATATACCTGTTCTTCATTGCAAATGTCCAACTAACATTTCTCTACATACTAGTTTGATGACTAAAGACAGATTCATTTGATTGGCCTAAATATATGAAATTTCAAATTTTATAAAAAATAAAATCTTCAGCATGTTGATGTCAGTATCAAATAAGTGCACGACCAGGGGTCAGTGGAGTGGGTAGGGGATCATTTTCACAACCAGGGGGTGGTGGTGGGATTTAAAGTCCAACAACAATGAACTTCTGCCCTCAAGGCCCTGTCAACGATCACATGAATACATGGTAAGGGCAGCATTTCTATTTTGTGTGTTGCTCTAATTTTATTGCCGAAACTCTTCTTTCATTATCTACAAGGCGTTTCTGTTTTGGAAGAGTGTACAACTGAAACCTCGACCCTAATGTGTACTGACCAGTCACGTGACTGGTCAACTCCAGTTATAACAATCACTCACCCAATGGCGTAGTTGCACACTTGGTAACGACTGTACTCGGCGTTTGTACAGGTGGCCTCCCCACACCCGATGCGGATGGCTCTGAACCCCACAACCTGAACACAGAAACGAAACTAGGCATCATATAATGTATCCAATATTGACATGTGTCCTGTAATGATCTCAAACGTTAATCTAAAACAATAATATTAATTTGATATATCTAATCAGCAACATTCCAGTTATATCACACGGGACAGGCAATACTTGCAGCTGATATTTACAACGCCTTGTATTCGATGTCTCTGAGGTCTCAAGTTTTGCTTTCATGATAGCTACCCTCTTACCTACCCAGCCTACTTTACAAACTAATCCACGACTCTCAAAAGATTAGGCATGTTTACATGCCACGTGTTGTTCCATCGTTTTGTAGTGTTTATCACACAGAATCAACCCATGCTGGTTGTGAAAGGCGCCTCCGGGGTTGGGTGGTGAGGCTCGCTGACTTGGTTGACACATGTCATCGGTTCCCAATTGCACAGATCGACGCTCATGATGTTGATCACTGGATTGTCTGGTCCAGATTCGACTATTTACAGACCGCCGCCATATAGCTGGAATATTGCTGAGTGCGGCGTAAAACTAAACTCACTCACTCATTCACTCACATAACTGCATCTTCCATTTAACACAAATATATTCAACACACCCTCCTGCCACGCCGAACTCCCTTGTATAGTCTAACCGCTTATAAAGTGGTAATTCTCTCATTGTCCCATACAAAAGAATGCAAGTAATAGTCCAATGCATTAACGACAGACTGAACAGTTCAACCGTAGGTTCGATTTTATAAGAGGCTATTCATGGTGATACCTGCCAAGTCATACTGGTATTGTTTGTATTCACCGCTAGCAATCATAGCGGTTTACGAGATATGACTAGCGGTGACTGTTTTGAGGGTGCTAGGCGATAGTAAACAACTTACCTGAACACGTTCGACATTCAAGATGGCGGCCACCTGGGCTGTCACTCTCTTGCTTCTGGGATACTTTTCCGGTAAATTGTTACTTTATTTACTATGATGTTTAACTTTCCCCTTTTAAACTAACTCTTTTATGCATACATGTTTCATGTTGTGTTTTATACAGAAATTAAGCTGTATAATGTATACTGCGAAACTTTGAAATTGGCATGTCGCCAGCTGATCAGTTTGTATATATATAATACTACACGTCAGTTATATACTATGGGCACACCCATTTCAGTGGGTCTTTTCATTGTATGCTTACGTAACTGGTGATATGTTTAAATCTTTTAACATTTTTATACCATAATGAGGAATACTTATAATGCAAATTATAGTCAATATGTAATAATTCTTGTGCATGGAATATCGAGTCAAACCTACAGACTTATCCGTAATTTTCACGAATTAATACGTCCAACCAACTGTAAAAAGGACAAAAGTGTCATTAGTTCGAAATCAATTCATGTGTAATACATGTATGTCTATCAAATATATTTATTATTGTCTATCTGGAAATTCAAGTTAATGACAGGTCTGTCTGTAAATTTGATGCTATCAAGAACGTGTTAACTTCTGTATGAATATAATTATATTAAACTAAATACGTCTTCCTTCTCAGCATATTCTCGTTGAATAAATATATTCTTTGATCGCCATCAAAGAGTCATCACCACTAAGCATATTAGGTGAAGATTTAAGATAGACCAGTTCCAGAGTGAGTGAGTTACAATTTATGATCGGCATTATTTCTGTCCTAAAGCCAGTTCAGTTCAACATACGACATGGCCGATGACCCTAAGTGAGTGACTGTGTATTGTTTTACGCCGCTTTTAGCAATATTCCAGCAACATAATTGCGGGGGACACCAGAAATGGGCTTCACACATTGTACCCATGTGGTGAATCGAACCCGGGCCTTCGGCGTGACCAGCGAACGCTATGACCACTTGGCTACCCCCGGCCCCCCGGATGACCCTAATATGTGTGTGACAGCATATTACTTAGTGATTGGATATTGGGCGCATTGTGACGTGCCTTTTCTTACTTAGTTTGGGATTGTTATTTAGATTTTCCCGTTAAGCATTGGCCATACTCCTCTCACCCCATCCCTAACCTCCTTCCTCATGGAAATGTGAAATTCAGTAGACGAAATAAATTTAACACTAGTCCCAAAACAATTCGACACTCCCACACTCCCCTTGAACTGTACCCACAGCTACCTTTCTCATGTGAAGTGTGGTAGATACACGTCACCAACACTAGTCCCAAAATATCGGACAATTCAAGATTCACCAACTCGAACAGTTCGACCCCCCTACCCCCTCTCATCGCACCCCCAACCTTCCTTCTCGGTTAATATTGAAGTTCAGTGGAGCGAAGTTAACAAATAGTCTAAAAAAATAAACAATTCGAGGGTTCCCCTCCCCTCTCACCACATCCCCCGGCACCATGTAACATTAGCTTTTCCTTGAGTAATATATTACCCTCTTTACAATTCGAATACCCCCCTCCGTCTCACCCCCTACTTCCTCATGTGACACTGGCGTTCATGACCAATAGAGCCAGTAAAGTACATATCCATTCTAAAGACCCTGTTAAACACGATACTATGATATCGCTCAGTCATCTCCAGTCATTTGTCCTGTCGTGTTAAAACTGGCTTCATGCCAAGTTGCGGTCAGACCCCAACGTCATTCTCGTGGATTGAACTGGACGAGCTTTGGTTTAGCAGTCCGTTTATACAGTTGTATAGTTAACTAAGGTGCAGTTGGTCCTCGCTATGGTTATTGACCATCTTTTTGATCATGGTTGTATCTATACAGGTCTTATTCTTAAATGAAGGGGGCGCTGGGGTAGCCTAGTGGTTAAAGCGTTCCTCGTCACTCCGAAGGCCCGAGTTCGATTCGGGTACAATGCACGAAGCCCATTTCTGGTGTCCCCTGCCGTGATATTGCTAAAAGCGGCGTAAAAACTCAACTCACTAACTTACATTCACTTAAATGAAGGGGACGGCGGGGTAGCCTAGTGGTTAAAGCGTTCCCTCGTCACGCCGAAGACACGGGTTTGATTCCCCACATGGGTACAATGCACGAAACGCATTTCTGTCCCCGGCCGTGATATTGTTGGAATATTGCTAAAACTGGCATAAATCTAAACTCACTCACTCACTCTTAAATGATCAGGGGTACAATGCCTGATTTTGATAAAATCGCATGAGGTGCTTTTCATAATGAAACCGTGGGCATTGGTAAATGTTTTTGACCTGCATTACTTCGGGATTTCATCCCACATTAAGCTAACACTAAACTGGAACACTCACTCACTCACTCACTCACTCACTCACTCACTCACTCACTCACTCACTCACTCACTCACTCACTCACTCACTCACTCACCACCGATCCCGTTAGTCACGACAAGTTTAGTCGCCTTTTGTGGCAAGCATGGGTTGCTGAAGACCTATTCTACCCCGGATCTTCACGGGTCACAAAGTAATAGAGGTTTTACTGTGTTCAGACAGGTAAAAATGAATGACGTGATCATTACCGGCACTTCATGTCTTGAACTGCAAAATAGAGCACCCCCAACCTAATATACATGAGTATACAACATCGTTTGTTTAGGAAATTTTACATAGATGAAATGATTAAAAAAGCTTGGTTGTCATTGTAATATAATGCGAGCACCCTGGAGCGATATTGTGTAGGGATAGGATAATGGGTCAAGTTATAACACTGTGATAACATTGATCGCACTCCGAACATGACCGGGTGTCAATCAGTGACAAGCTAAAAGGTCGATAGTTGACATCGATTCCGCTCTACGCAACACCTATTGATCAATATATGATGTAGCTTATTAATTTTATACATTTTTACCCGTCATGCAACTTAGAAAGAAATGTTTGGTGTATCCATTTAACACATTTAAATCTGACAGCCTTACAAGTGCCTCACTGTCGATCTTGTAGGACAGAAAAGGCATGTAAGGTTTGGTGATCTTGCCATTAGAGGTGACTATTGCGATATAGGGGGAAACAACTATAGCGATAGTCTATTGCAACATACTATTACGACCAACTATTGCATTAGTGTTTGACCTTGAATTGTCTCATTTGAAGTCATTTCCCAAATGAATGTACAGTTTATATGAAATAACAAGCTGAAGTAGTTTCAGTCTCTTTGAATAACTGACAAGAAACTTGAAACCCAGATTAACAGGGGCGCATATCTCTAAATCAAAGTGAACGAATCTGATACTTCCTGTATTCAGCGCTGCGCATTTATGAACGGAAGTCAGTTACTAAACTATCGATAGTCACACATACTATCGATCGTTGCATCGATAGTTTTTCGTTTCTACCAACGATTGATTGCTATCGGAGACTCAACAATTGCAATCCATTGATAGTTCGATGCATCGTTACAGCACTACTTGCCATATAATGCAAGGAAATATTGATTGTAACGAAATACGCCCCCCCCCCAATATATATGTTACATAGATAAATAACATATTAACACCAATAGTGTTTTTATTACAGTACAACACATACTGCAGTGGAAACAGTCCGAGAGTGATTTTACTGCAGTGTCAAAATTGTACAATATCACTACAATAGTTGTATTGGAGCTGCAATAGTGTTTCCATAGTGTTTTTGCTGTGACTACAACCCATTCTGTCGCAAGACCTGTTGTAATAGACTAACAGATAGACCCAGAAATAAAGTTCATGCAGCTATACTGAAAAACACTAGAAACGCACCACCCATATGATACGAAATATCCCCGTCAGACTGAAATGTACCCATGCTATCTGAGCATCGTCGGTGCATTTTAGTGTGGTGCGTTTCTAATGTTGTTCAGTATATTTAAAAACTATCTACAAAAGAAGAAAACAAGAGGCAACGTTTTATTTTTCATGCATTTTTTTGGCAGCGACTATTGAAAACCTACTCAAATAAGCGAAGCTGGTCTTCTGCATCTTGCGTCATGTATGCATATTATTACTAATATCACCCAATTCCTAACCCACCACTCATATCAGGATATCTGCTATCCTTCCACCCCCTAACTGCTGCTGTTACACAGCTAAAGATTTCTCTGCCAGCGCCCTACATATCCTCCCGTCGTCTCCCTTCTGTTGTCTGTGCACTGAAGGTGTCGTGTTCTGTTGCAGTGTGTGATGGCGCCGTGTGTGCGTCACGCCGTCGATACAGCAGCTACAGCAGCATCTACTACACGACGTACATTACCTGTTCCTACAGATGCTGCGGGTCATACACAAGACGTTACTGCTGCAGCTCATCGTAAGTTTACGATCACTCTTAACTCCTGTATACAAGCAAGGCGTAACTGCTGCAGCTCATCGGAAGTTTACGATCACTCTTACCTCCTGTATACAAGCAAGGCGTTGCTGCAGCTCATCGTAAGTTTACGATCACTCTTAACTCCTGTATACAAGCAAGGCGTAACTGCTGTAGCTCATCGTAAGTTTACGATCACTCTTAACTCCTGTATACAAGCAAGGCGTAACTGCTGCAGCTCATCGTAAGTTTACGATCACTCTTAACTCCTGTATACAAGCAAGGCGTAACTGCTGTAGCTCATCGTAAGTTTACGATCACTCTTAACTTCTGTATACAAGCAAGGCGTTACTGCTGCAGCTCATCGTAAGTTTACGATCACTCTTAACTCCTGTATACAAGCAAGGCGTTACTGCTGCAGCTCATCGTAAGTTTACGATCACTCTTAACTCCATTCGTGACCAACTCGTGTTATTCCCGGACAAGCCGAATAGCTTGGAGGTTACGGAAAGGGGCGAGTGGTGACGAATGTCTTAACTCCTGTATATAAGCCAGGAGTAATTGGGGTCTCTTTAATCATGTAGAGTGAATAAGTCAGTCGGCCAGTTGGGTTTTATGCCGCATTTAGCAGTATTCCAGCAATATCATAGGCGCATTCCATTAAACTCCACTATTTATCATATACCTAAGTGTGAAAGCGTGAGATTTCTGAGTTGATAAAAGTGATATTTCACTGCACTTTAACTAATGGTGTTTGTTGTATCGGGTATTCATGGTAAAACTGGTATCTGCAAAAAACTTTAAAACACATTCAAAAAGATATGGCTTCATATTTGTCAGAACAGAGTAGTCTGGAATAACGAGTTTTCACTGCTCATGTAAAAAGACACAATGTACTCTTCATACAGGGGCAGTGGGGTAGCCTTGAGGTTAAAGTGTTCGACTATCAGGTCGATGACCTGGGTTCGATTCCCCACATGGGTACAATGTGTGAAGCCCATATTCTGGTGTCCACCGCCGTGATATTGCTGGAATATTGCTAAAAACCTAAAGCTAAACTCACTCATTCACTCACTCACTCACTGTTTTGTACAGAAGTGGGTACTCCGCTGCGTACGTGGTGGGAGCCATCCTGACCGTCATGTTGGTCGCCTTTATCGTCGCCATGATTATTAAGAAGAAGAAGAGACCTGGACGTGTTGTCAGGCCCATGCCACCTCCGTCTCTAGTGTCGTACACAGGCGTATCAGGTGAGTCACAACATGTGTGTGTGTGTGTGTGTGTGTGTGTGTGTGCATGTATGTATGTTGTTCGTACGTATGTATGTTGTACGTCCGTACGTATGTAGGTACGTACGTATGTATGTTTATACGGACGTACGTATGTATGTTGTACGTGAGTCAGTGAGTTTAGTTTTACGCCGCACTCAGCAATATTCCAGCTATATGGCTGCGGTCTGTAAATAAGCGACTCGACCTACATCAAATTAATTTAAAGAATAACACCAAGTTATCTGGATTTCAAAATTTCATGACATTAATGTTAACACATTTTTTGAATATTATATAAAAAAAATATCCACCAGCCTGCTCGCTTTTGGTCGAGATTTTAAGATGAGAAACACATTAGAAATATGGATGGCCTATGGTCTTAGTGTGTTAGCCCCTATTTATCCAGGGTTTCACCAACGTGGTAAACTTATACGACCTAACATTAAGTTACGTATTTAACTGATACGATGCCTACGTTCTATGTTCACCTGGACATCCCAGATGAACCCGTATTGCCCAAGGTATAAGCCAAGTTAATGGATTTACATCACTTTTCGATACCTACCATACCTACGGAACCATAGGATGCGTTACACATATTACCAGGGAGCGGTGAGGTAGCCCAGTGGGCGAAGAACCGCGTTCTATTCTCTATGTATATACATTATTGTATTGTAGATACATTGTATGAAGCCCATTTCTGGTGTCACCTGCCATAATATTGCTTGAAAATTCATATAAATGTCTTAGAATTAAGGTATGATAATTTTGCATGTCGCTCGATGTATGCAGACAGACAAACAGAAAGTTTATTCAGTATCGTGAAGCCAAAGGCTCATAATCCATAAAATGTAACTGTTGACAAAAAGGGTTGAATGTTTTGTACGGATGAAATCTTTGCAAGAGGCTCAGGTTTTTTAAATAGTTACAATTATATTATGTTTAGAAATGTATAGCATCAATTGACGCAGGTCACTCATTTCTTAATAGTGAGTGAGGGAGTTTAGTTTTTACGCCGCCTTTGGAAATATGTTGGCAACATTTCACCAGAAATGGGATTCACACATTTTGCCCATGTGGGGAATCGAACCCGAGTCTTCGACGTGACGAGTGAACGCTTTAACCACAAGGCTACCCCTTCGCCCCTCATATTTTAATAATCACACGCACGCTCTGAAATATACTAGTTTAAACTCGTTTACTTACTTTCTATTTCAGGGGGCATCGCACCTGGCTACGGAGCACAACCTGTCAGCCACTACCCAATGCCCCCACCCTACAAAGCCCATGACCCTCCACCCCCATACGGTTACACAAATCCAGCGTACCCCCCTGGACAAAACTCTAACGGCGGACAGATAAATACTCGGACGCTACCTCCAGGAACTATTCATCCCCCGCCGTCCATGCCACCACCCGCATGGCAAGCCCCACCCCCGGGCCCCCGCCGCAGAGTGACAACCCACCGATGCCACAGCCCGACCCTTCTACATCGTCACAATCTCACCCTCCTCCAACGGCACCATCATTTGAAGCTCCACCCCCCAACCGACCACCCGTCGCCACGGCTCCAGGGGCTTCAGGTATCCACCCACCCCCAGCGTACCTCCCTCCACTTGACCAGGTACCAGCGACGGCACCACCCACTAAAGGAGGGCTATGAGAGTGGTCATGAAAATGTCGTGAATGTTGGAAGAAGCTCTGGGAGCATTAGTCAGCGTATATTATTTACAGATTGGGGTGTACATCGAATGTTTTTCATTTGGATTTCAAAAGTTTAAGTGAACTCTTTTAAACGTTTATTAGTCTGTGCATCGTTGATTCAGGCACGACCTTTGTACCAGTATTTACAGGAGAACCACTTCCTGGAACCAATGTTCCACTGGGTGCTTCAAGAATAAGAAGACAGTATTATCCAGGCACATATGAGCCTTATCGAGCGCTTCCCACAACCTACTGTGATAATATTCTATGCAAGTTTATATCTATATATCATGTTTTTTACACTGTGGAATCAATTATTCGTCATCCACATATTCGACAAGGACTATTGACTTACTGTAATAATCCGCAGCGTTACATAAGTTGGTGAATTGGAAAGAACAGAGTGATTCTTAGCAAGGCTGAGAATTGACACACATCGTCAGTCAGTGGTCAGATGTTAAAACTCCGTATAAAAATGACACGCAAAATATCGTAACAATCAAATATGCTGAAGAAGATTTTAAGTATGTAACCCACGACTGAATTTGTCGAATTTAATCCGAAAGGGCAAAAATACACGAAATCTTAGCAACAATAATTCATGTTACAGAGTTGCGTCCCTTACCCGCAAAAGGACCCGCTTGTTCGTATTCCAAATTCAATCTAGTATGTTTAGCACGATATCAGAAGCAAAAAACGTGTATAACTGTTTGTCTCGTCACGCATCATGTTGACACGTCGACATATGACTTAAGTGCAATTTAGACTTAAGTACAATTTAGACTTAAGTAAAATATTTTCTGTAAAACAGCATGAATATTTAAAAAGTGTTTTGATTCTGCCTTGTCACAAAAATTGTGCTAGTGTTTCCAAAACACCACAGATATTGTACCCAATTACAACATTGCTAGCAAAATATTTATGGTTTTATTGGGAAAAGTCCCAAATCACCAGGTGTGTACTTTCTTATGTACGTGAGTATATTTCAGTGTAGGACGGAATGCATTTCGAAGACAGTGTGGTATGGCAAGCATTAAGCGTTAAGTTATAATGACACTTATTTCATTATCAATATTGATCACTATTTTAGAAAGTGGTCACATGTTACAGTTTCTTAAGAAAATATATGCACAAAAATATCGCTGACTTTGGGTGCTGACACTGGTGAGATCTGGGTTCGAATCCCGGACCGGACTCAACCAAACATAACTACAATTTGCCTTTTATTAAGAAACTGTAATACCAAATGTAATTTTAACCAACTTTAGTTTTATTTATATTTAGATAAAAAATGAATTGGTTTTTTTTTGTATATACAGTATGTAAATGATTGCCTAGTTTTCCAGGATTTGCTCCCGGTAAAATTATGGCAAGTTAGTCATATACGACTAAAATGGGGATCGGTTGTCAGAATAGTTGCTGTGCACAAACAGAAGATGTAAATATTCTTGATTTGTGATATTTTATCCATCACTCAGTCAGTCGGACTATTTTGTAAAAGATTTTAAAATCACATCGAAAACACCATGATTTGCCTGGTCCAGACTATATCCCACTAACTGTAGCCGTAATATTGCTGACTACAGGATAGAACCACATTCCCCTCACTCACTCACTTTACTCACTCAGACGTGGTGTGTAGAAGAGTGTGGAAGTAGCAAAGGAAGAGAGAGAGTTAAAACGTACGGTCACATTTGCATTGTTCGAGAGGCACATGTCGACGGGAACAATATTTAATAGCAAGGAGCTTGTCATATAAGTACAACAGAGTTTTTCAAACATATTTCAGCATAACAATAATATTTACAGGTGCTAAAATATAAGCGGATGTGAAGTTAATTTGGGGTGAATGTTTACCAATTTGTGTCTAAATTGTGAACATATGTGATATACAAACACCATTGTGTCGACGTTTGAGAGATCCACAAACTTCGGCACATCCATGTTAACTCAGTAAGGTATACATAGAAACCAAGCTTTTACTTCGAGCCAACTGTAAGTTGGACACAATTGAGTTCGACACAATAGCTGTACTGGACAATATTTGTACTCCAGTGTCTTTCATTTTCATATCTTCAAGAAAATATTGGTTTTATATACAGTGTTACACCGTCTTTACCACAATAAACTCCTGCTTGCACTTTATTACTCGAACACTTTGGATACAAATACGAGAATTGTAAAATTGTACTCCTGTCAAAGATACTCCGAAACACCAGATATCTCAGAAAACGTTATTTTTTCCTGTGTCATTATGTGTCAAGACCATATCATAATTGAACCAACTGAACTGGAAGTGCCGTCAAATGTAAAATGGCGATTTCGGTAAACGAAATATGCAGTAGTATTACTACAGCACACTAAGGTCACAGAAGATATAATGTCCAAAATGTGTGTATGCAACAGTTGTTCACGTGTAACGATTTTGTAGTTTCTCACTTCTTGACTACACACATGTTTATATCAAATTAGTTGTTTTTGTATTTGTTATTTGTGAGCTCATGTCATCATTGAAAGTGTTCATTACAGGTGTGATATGAAGCGCATGTTGTGGGGTCTCACCTGTTTTAGAGCAGGCTCGCTGGTTGGCGCAAGTCATCGTATCCTATTTGCGAAGATCGATGCAGATGATCACAGGATTGTCTGGTCCAGACTCGATTATTTTCAGACCACCGCCATATAGCTGGAATATTGCTGAGTGCGGGTTGAATAGGGAACACATAACTAACAAATTATTTCAACAAAGGTATTTTCTGACGTTATTTTTAATAAAAAGCGTTATTTGTACATTTTTGTTATAAGTTGTAACCGTTTTAATCTCAAACAATCCCTGTTTGATATATGTATTTATGTGGTTATGTAGAGAGAAAGTTTTGTATCTGTGTGAAATGGTTTTGTTTGTGTCAAAAAGCATGGGATATGTTGCTTTTTCCATGCTTCTTGGATAATTAATTCACAAGTAGCAAAAAAGCTTGAGCAATGTCGCGTAAACGTACAAGAGTTCACTGTACAACAATCAACTCACGTGCACTGTATGCCAGTCAGTCCGTTTTCACTGTACAACAATCAACTCACGTGCACTGTATGCCAGTCAGTCCGTTTTCACTGTACAACAATCAACTCACGTGCACTGTATGCCAGTCAGCTCGTGTCACTGTACAACAATCAACTCACGTGAACCGTACAACAATCAACTCACGTGCACTATATGCCAGTCAGTCCGTGCCATTATACAACAATCAAGTCAAGTGCACTGCACACCTGGCAGCCCGTGGTCACTGTACAACAATCAACTCACGTGCACTGTACACCAGTCAGCCCAGGACAACTGTACAACAACCAACTGATGGCACTGTGTTCCAAGACGGTGATTTGGTTTGCATTGGTTTATCATAAAACATGAAACGGTCTTCTTACGGAAATTGTCGTGGTGAATGTGCCCGTATACGGGGTCCGCCATCTTTGTCTTTGTCAATGTCATCTCATTGGTCAGAGCACTCTCTGACGTCAACCTTGCTGTATCAGGCCGTGGTTAGATTCGTTGATTACAAATAGCACCATAGACGATAGCAATTCAGTCTATTCCGTATTCAGTGACGATGTGATGTACACTTTTCCACACTCGTGTGAAGTAGCGATGATTTAGTTCAAACCAGAAATGCATTTTAGCCAACAAACACGGCTTAAATCCCTGAAACCGTTGCTCACCAGGCACATTACAAAGCGAGCTGAATGTTATGCGTAGCTGTCTGCACTCATCAGGTAAGGTAAGTGTGGCTAAGAATTGGCTGTTATTATGATTTGTTCATTGTATACCATCACTATGGTAACACATACACCGCACGCAGGAACAATATTTCCCAAATTGAACAGTCCTAGGAAATAAACGTATCATTTGACACCCGCCTGACCAATGTTTGAAATGTACGTATCATGTTTCCGTCAAATTTCCGGTTGTTGTCATGGTCATGAAATTACAGAGCATTTGAGAAACTATGAACAAATATGGCAAATGTCTGTTAATGAGGCTATCATTTTGACATATTTGTTACATGTATAATAACCCATGAAGATCCGGGTTAGAATTGATCTTCAGTAACCCATGCTTGCCTTAAGAGGCGACTAACGGTTGACACATGTTATCGTATTCCAATGTTCATGCTGTTGATCACTGGAATGTCGGGTCCAGACTCGATTATGTACAGTCCGCCGTCATATAACTGGAATATTGCTGAGTTTTACACCGCTTTCAGCAATATTCCAGCAATATCACGGCGGGCGACACCAGACATGGGCTTCACACATTGTACCCATGTGGGGAATCGAACACGGGTCTTCGGCGTGACGCCAAGGCTCGCTAAATACAATGATTATTCCCAATGCAGGATATTAACCATCCCAAAACACACTCGCGTGGTAACCTATATATAAGTGAATTTGTAAGCTGTACCTTGCCATAAGGATACCACACTCGTCTGTTCCATTGATTAGATCACAAATAGTGGAATGCAACTGGCATTCCCCAATTCACCTATAAATTCAGCTAGTTTCCTATTCAAAACAATTATGTATTTAACCCTGCTAACTATAACACAGAAATCAGCGTTCGAAAAAGCTACTGGCCCACTAGCCAAATGCTAGCTGATTGTGAATCGGGCCAGTAATATATTGTTAAAGCTATCCCGACTGGCTAACTGAACATCTCAGATAATTTTTTCTTTATTTAATGCACACGAATATGATGAAGTCAATTATTAAGGTGTTAGAAGTCCGCCCGCAAAGGTTTCGTGATATTTATTATCTCTTGTCACACGAAGATCGCTATATAAAAAATAATAATTACTGGGCCAGTGAAGTATGATATGGGCAAGCAACATTTTTACTTAACTCACCCTCCTGGCCAGTGACTTTTCAAAATTGATTCATACACATACACTGGATCGAGTTTTTTTCGTTTTAATATTGTCCTGTATTTTCATGTAAACTCATGGCTCGTATGCACCCTAGTTGATTCTTGTATCAGTCGTCATGGAAAATGGTTTCCTCTTATCTTCCACAACTTCCTGAAACTATAAGCGTCCCAGGCAGTGGGTCGTTCGGTAATTCATAATTGTGAGCTCAAGTTATTGCATGCCCTGATCTTTACCATTATCACAACTAATTATCAGTAATCTAATATAATCTCTGCGTTGATTTCACTATATGTTTAAAGTGTTAAATTATCCAGTCTGCATGTTCGAGGCCGCAAAGCCGCCGAGGTTCGGGAGTTGTGTGTGTGTGTGTGTGTGTGTGTGTGTGTGTGTGTGTGTGTGTGTGTGTGTGTGTGTGTGTGTGTGTGTGTGTGTGTTTGAACTTAGTTGCTCTCAGTTTCTTTCTGAAGGTAAAATGACTCCATTTATGTAATCTCCAATTTTGCATAAAATATTATTTTTTCCTGCTACTTTTGACTATTTTTTCATGTTTTTTTTAGAAAGTTTCTTTATTCAAAATTGTAGCATCTGTACATAATGTTCTAAACTAAACTTTATAAATATATTTAGAGATATCTGTATAGATGCAAAACAACTGTTTTGTTTAGTTTAAGTATTAATATGTACTCTTCAAAACAAAGAAACTTGACATGCTGTTTTGGAGTTTACTTACTGAGTGCATATAACTGATTCAAACATGACCTCACTGCTCAATTACGGTAAAATCATCACTTTACAAATTTCCAAAACATGATTATCCAGAAAGTGTTTGGTAAACACACAGAGGGCTATTAAAGCTACTTTGTCAGAGTAAAATGTGAGTATCTGGTGTGATCACCATGAGCATCGATAACAGCTTGGCAACGGTGACCCATAGAAGAAAGGAGATGCCGAATGCTGTCTTGAGGAATGTTTTGACTCTTGCTGAAGCGCCGTGTGCAGTTCTTGTAGTGTCTGAGGTGGCGGATTACGCTGGTGCAAGCGTCGATCAAGAGTATGTCATAGATGTTCAATTGGGGACAAATCGGGTGATCGAGAAGGTCAACACCTGAACATTGTTTTGCTGGCGGAAGTCCTGTCAAACACGTGTAACGTGAGGTCGAGCATTGTCATGCTCCAAAGAGCCATTGAAGTTGATGAAGGGAACGACGTGACGATGAAGGGAACGACGTGACGTTGAACTTGTCTTCTGGCAAAAGTCTGGTTTTCAATAACCAATTGCGCACTGTCTAGTCAGAGATTCGGCGCAGTCCAGGGATTTGGATTGTTGTGGATGATGCGGCCCTGGTGTTTGAAAGAAGATGTCTCAACCGGATGTAGCGATCCTGGGCTGAGGTGGTAACTCTAGGTCGACCTGACCTGGGTCTGTCATTAAAGCTCCCAGTATTGTTGTATCGGGTCCATAGGTTTGGGATGGTCTGTATGGACATACTGAAGTGCCTTGCCACCTCATGCTGCGATGTCCGTCCTTGTAAACGGCCGATGGCGGCGTAAAACTAAACTCACTCACTCACCATTGATGATTTGGCTTTTTAAAGTCTACAGTCATAGACTTCAGCTCAGGGTGACACACAATGTCATGCATTTCATGCATGCATTTCATGTAGGGTGCGTTTTAGCGATACACTACAGACGTGAGTGTAACGTTACGTTTTTGTTCAACGTTTCTTTTTTCAAACGTTTTGTCTTCGCAACCATTCCCCCACATGTTGGGATTCAGCAAGGATTGGTTTGTGTGAAATATTTCCCTAAAATTCAATTAATTGTTCCTATGTCAAGTTTGTGTGTGTGAAGAGTATACAATAGTTGTGTTATTAAATTCAGTTGACAGTCCAGATGTCGTTGAGATCCAGTAACTCGTGGCCTCGCGATGTCAATATCACCAGTTCGTCCAATGCTGACAATTCCATCCCAGACATTTAGTGTATATAATACTATTTATGTATTTTTTCACCAATTAATGTTTGTTTGTGTCTTGCGTATTCATTGTTTTGTATGTTATTTTTTATTTTGTCTATCCTTTCTTTTGGAGTTAATGGAATCCTTTTTCTAATCAAGTCTTTTGTTCGTTAATTATCATTAGGTATTCCACGATATGCCTCCAGTTTATAGGGTTCCGGGTATACATTGCCTTGGATTCCTTATGTTAATTATTAATGGTTGTTATAATCATATATGCAATTAGGCGTATCATTCTGGTACCGATCATCTGTCGGATGGGCTGTCCGCAATCTTTGCGTCATTAATTGAGGCTTGGATTTCTGGGCTGCTCAAAAGAGCGTTATGACAATTCTTTGATGTCCAAATAAATAATATGTGAAACTATTCCCCCCAGCTACCTACGGCCCTTTTGTTCTAGCACAATTAGAAGTAGTCGAAATTACGAAATGAAACTAAATAGAGAGAGAGTGTATGTGTGTGTGTGTAGGGGTGCGCGCACCCCACCCCCCTTTTGTGCTGAAAGTTTGCTAAATGACCATTGAAACTCGGGTGAAAATGAAGTGTGCACCCCTCCTTTTCTCAATAGTGTGCATCCCCCCTTTCTCAAAAAGCTGTATCCGCCTCTGCATGATAGACAATTAGCAATGTTTGTCGCCAATACCAACTGGCGTCTGCATAAACCGTATCTTATTAAGTTTATTCAATATGCAGATGTTGGTATAGACTTTGGCAGACGTGTTAGGTGAATTAGAAAAAGGGTTTTCAGGGAAAACCTTGTTGTCATGCATACATATTGACAGTAGCGGTGACCTCGCTTGACGAACACCTCCAAGCCAGCTGTCGTTTATTTCCCGATTTCAGCATGTCGGATGATTACATTATGAATCGAGCGGAGAGTTACAGGACTGGTAATATATGACTTCACAACAAAAGCCAACATTCGAGTTAATATAGTTCGCATTAGCCATTCACATTTGTTATTTAAATTATTTTTTGTCATGCTTCGTCTAACTGGATTGTCTGGTCCAGACTCGATTCTTTACAGACCTCCGTCATATAGCTGGAATATTGCTGAGTGCGGCGTAAAACTAAACTCACTCAGAGTGTAGAGGCTTCAGTGCGTTCGACATCCTGGAGTTTAAGCCTTGATAACCAGTCACCTACCTGTACAGGTATCATAAGTTCCAAGTTTTAATTAACTTGCCTTTGTGTGTGTCTGTAACGAGTACCTATGGTAAGGAAGAGTACAGAAACGTTTTCCCAAGTATCAGTTATCATGGCAATTTCACAGCAATTTATATGTAAGCAGAATCAAACAACAGCGAATGCTATCAGCTGGGATGACATGTGATTATTGAAGATATCATATCTCTCTACTAACGTGATGTAAATATGATATGTTGCACCACAGATACAATGCAAAAACATACCATGGAATAAAAACATATTTTCTGTTTTTATTGTATAAATTCAACACACCTTTTTCTGAGGAGTGACAGAATGATTGTTGTTTATTATTATGTTACACCAGAATGAATTTAAGCGTTGCTTCTTGAACCATTAGAAATAGAAAAAGATACACATTTTATATTTTAATATTTCTCATTTAAGGGGATGTGGGGTACTATGACGTTCAGAGATCTTATATTTCCTATTGGTTCGGTATTAGATAATGTTGATAATATGCACTGTCATCTCGCATGACAATCATTGACATACCTGTCATCTCCCACATCACATCAAAGCACTCTCTGAAGTAATAACAATGTTTGTATCCCTCCCGCATCCACACAGGTGATCTATATAACGACATAGGAATTGGGCTGTAGTCACAACGTTGAGGAAGACGTGGAAGACAATGATGAAGTTCACTGAGCTGCTGATGCTGGTGCTGGCTGGGGCTGTGATAGTAAAGGGAGGCGCAGGTGAGTGATACATATGTTCATCTGCTAGACTCTGATAATAGTCCGTTTGACTTCATTTGCGACCGATGAATTGCTCACTGACACAAACTCTAATAAATGCAACAAAACCAAATTTTGCACAGTCGCATGAAATCGACAGACCAACTCTGATGATTTGTCTCATAATTTTGGACACCCGAATAAAAATGTTGTTTAACAAACGATCATTATTTTGTTGTCACTTTTCGCTATTTCTTACGAGGGATGACCACTTGCTGGTAGAACAGCCAGGTAATCAACAAGCGCGTGCAGTGAAATTACACACGTACAAGTCGCACACCTGGCCAGTCTCGCGCGGTCGGACCGGCCTTATTTCATACACTGCACAGTGACAGCATGACGTCATCATTATGGTTCCGACGACAAAGAGTAATCAGTCAAGTTTATTTGTCGAAACAGATTTTGTCGCCCATATAGAGACATCCACACACGCACGCACGCACGGTCGCACGCGCGCACGTCCCTATGAACTTCACCAGATATGCCTGTGTTTCTCTTAAGGAAACATGGCGGCGGTGCACTGTTGGCGACCAGATTCGCCCAAATAGCTAGTTTTCCACACTGACGAGATTTGAATGCATAATGCACTGTTATATACTAGGCACAAGAAATAAGGGAACCCCCAAGTGGAATTTATAGTAGAAACAATGCTACATAAAAGTTGCAAGCTGATTGCATTCGAACCCAGATCGGAAATCACTTACGGCTGATACCACAGTCAGCACCATGTTACCATTACATAATACACGTGCATCATGTACCACACGTGCATTCTAGGCTATACAACTGACAGTAAGCGTGTCCCACTATCTCTTGTGAAAATGCCACCTTGACAGTACCTGACAAACGCACAGAAATGGCAGGCCATTGGCATGATAGAGGGTGGACAATCTCGGAATGTCCGGTTCTTCAGGAAGTCCAAAAGCGTCATTTCCCGTCTCATCAACCTTTACCGTCAGACAGGGGCGTTAAACTGAGGACCGGTCGAGGATGACGCCCTAAAACCACCCCCAGACAAGACAACTTCCTGGGAACTATAGCTGTGAGGAATCGATTTGTCACAGCCCCGGATTTGAAGATGGAATTCTTCAGAGCCACAGGAACACGGATTTTAAACTCTACTGTATGAAACAGGTTCCGTAGCAGAGGTCTTAAGTCAAGACGTCCAGTCAAAGGCGTGACGATGACAGCTAACCACAGACGTCTTCGTTATCAGTGGGCTCAGCAACGTCAGAGGTGGGGAAACCTGCAATGGCGACATGTGATGTTTAGTGATGAATCCCGCTAGTGTTTGCGATTCAAGGATGGACGATTGAGTGTGTGGCGACGCCAAGGAGAGCGTTATGGGAGACCCACGGTACAGGAACATGATTCTTATGGAGGCGGCTCTATCATGGTCTGGGGAGGAATATCTTTCAATAGGAGGACTGGTTTGAATCCTGTACGGGATAATTTGACAGGCCAGCGGTATATGGACGAGATCTTACGGTCACACGTGGATCCAATGGCTCACAGGGCAGGTCGATTTTTTTTGTTTCAGGACGATAATGCACGTCCTCACAGAGCTCGTGTTGCCGTGATTTTCTTGCAACAACAAGGTGTTACAACTTTACCCTGGCCGGCTAAAACACCAGATCCATCCCCTATCAAACATCTGTGGGATGTGTTAGGGCGTCGAGTGCGTCTCGGGGAGCGTGCACCAGCAACCTTGATGTGTTAGGTACAGCACTGCAGCAAGAGTGGCACTTGATTCCAAAGGCGACAATTCAGCGGTCGGTGTCCAGCATGTCTGCAAGGTGTCGTGCATGTATTGCTGCTCATGGTGGACACACTCGTTATGAAGTATATCTGACATATTTACCGTACGGTTGTGCTGATTAAATTAATCATGCTTCACAAAGTCAAGGGGTTCCTTTGTTTTTTGTGCCTAGTATACCTGCGGTATGGGTTTATTGGCTTTACCGAAAGGGTTAAACCTTGTACAATAAACGATGTATAAACTAGTAAATATTATATCACGTAGAAACATAACGAAAAAACGGCCTACATATATGTATTATATTTTTGTTTTTGATGCAGGGTCCTCGCGCCATACCTTCGTGGTGAAGTCGGTAAGTAGAGTGAGTGAGTGAGTGACTTTAGTTATACACCGCACTATGCAATATTCCAACTATATGGCGGCGACCTGTAAATAATTGAGTGAGTTTGGTGAACAATCCAGTGATCAACAACATGAGCATCGAACTACGCAATTGGGATACGATGACATGTGTCAACCCAGTCAGCGAGCCTGACCACCCGATCCCCGGTAAGTGGAGGACAATGTGTCTATGTGAGTGAATGATGGAGAGAATAAGAGAGGAATAGATGGAGAGAATGTTTTGTGTTTACGC
This sequence comes from Haliotis rubra, assembly GCF_003918875.1. NCBI lineage: Eukaryota > Metazoa > Mollusca > Gastropoda > Lepetellida > Haliotidae > Haliotis > Haliotis rubra. The sequence continues at coordinate 360,553 of NW_025766960.1, read as the reverse complement.
CACCCGTGTTCCCGAAATTATGAAAGACAGTTTTACACATTACTTATTATGAAATTTATGCTGAATAGCTCACCAAATTCCGCTATTAACCCCAACCTCTGTCCCCTGAACAGGACTGTAATGCCACTTATCTCGCCATCCACGCCAACTACACCCTCTGTCTGGTGGACAATGGAGCGGACGCCCCGCTGTCAGCCGCGGACAAACAAGCTATAGTGGACAAGCATAACGATTACAGAAGTAATGTGTCACCAACTGCAACCAATATGGTCAAACTGGTGAGTAATTAGAACGCTCCTTGTAAGGTCATCATAATCAGACAGCCGTGATGTTACAAGAATTGCGCCCTTGACCAATTTCAACCAGGACCCGTGTTGTTGCAAGAATATTGCTGATTGCGCCCTTAAACAACATTCACCCAAGTGTTATGATTATTATTGTCTAAGCAGACCGTGTTCGTAACGGCCTCGAATGGTCTATTGATACATGTGCAAGGGCATCTTATAGAGGCAAGAGTGTCCAGGAGCCGATGTCACTGCCTAGTTTTCAGTCCATCGGTTTTGCAAGGGGCAGATGGTGGGAATACCAAACGAAAGCACCAACACTAGCTGTAAATGAAACTGAAAAGGAGTAAACCTGTCGAGAGAATTACTTCATTACCAGATGATATAAACAATCCTATATGACAAGAGAAAAAACATCGCTGAAAACGCCTGTCATCAACCGTTACAAAATGTATGAAGTTAATTTAAGAGAAGGTAAAACGTAGGTAGTCGGGTAAAATCTTCAGGATGAAGGTAGTAAGAGAAGGCACTCAGTAAAACTACAGCGTATAAATTTGAGTGTTTCTTCACTAACGTAGTATTATTGATTACTTTACCTGTGATGATGATTACTTTACCTGTGATAATAATTACTTTACCTGTGATGATGATTGCTTTACATGTGATGATGATTACTTTAGATGATGATTACTTTACCTGTGATGATGTTAACTTTACCTGTGATGATGATTGCTTTACATGTGATGATGATTACTTTAGATGATGATTACTTTACCTGTGATGATGATTACTTTACCTGTGATGATGATTACTTTACCTGTGATGATGATTACTTTACCTGTGATGATGATTACTTTAGATGATGATTACTTTACCTGTGATGATGTTAACTTTACCTGTGATGATGATTGCTTTACATGTGATGATGATTACTTTAGATGATGATTACTTTACCTGTGATGATGATTACTTTACCTGTGATGATGATTACTTTACCTGTGATGATGATTACTTTACCTGCGATGGTGATTACTTTACCTGTGATGATGATTACTTTACATGTGATGATGATTACTTTACCTGTCATGATGATTACTTTACCTGTGATGATGATTACTTTACATGTTATAATGATTACTTTACCTGTGATGATGAAGAACGCCCGTGTTGCAGGTGTGGGATGACGCCATAGCAGAGTACGCCAGTCAAGTGGGCTCGTCAGTGTACTTTGGGCCATGACGATTATGCAGCAAGATCTCTTCCATGTAGGTTTTTAACATTTTCTGAAGTCAATGCTCATCAAAGGGTATCAGTGTGTGCGTGTGTGCGTGTGTGCTGGTCATCTCACATACTCCTACGTTTCAGTGAGAGTGGTCTGCCCCTTGGGTAGTCAAAAGAAGTTGACATCCATAATATTTTGCTTTATACTTAATACCAACTTCTATATGCCTCTCAAGAACCTTACCTATTCAACTTCGTAAGGCGTTAAACCCAAATAATTGCCTCATTCAATGAATGAGTGGGTACGTGAGTTTAGTTTTAAGCCGCACACAGCAATATTACAGGTATATTGCGGCAGTCTGTAAATATACAAATCTGGACAAAACAGTCCAGTGATTAACAGCATGCGCATCGATCTACGCAATTGGGAACCGATGACATGTGTCAACCTAGTCAGCGAGCCTGACCACCCGATCCCGTTAGTCGCCTCTTACCACAAGCATGGGTTACTGAAGATCAATTCTAACCCGGACTTTCACGGGTCCTTATTCAATGAAACTACTTAACATATAAACATATTCATGATATCTGAATAAATGTGGCTGTACGACAATTTTTGCAATATAACATCAAAGTACACCACAGATGCCTTTTGATGATTTTACCCGTTGCTATCCCAGATTGCAAAGAAGGTATTTCCTCTACATATGCTCGGGATGTTCTTGCTATCGATCATATGGCTGTGTGGTCTTTACCCGCCTGTACTTGGAGCAGATCATGTTTAGTCAAGCCGCCCAATACACCAGGGTTGCGTCCCTGGCTGTAGCAGAAACCTGTGATCATTGGTTTCAAATCCCGGTTTGTCCTGATTGAATTTCTTGGTCATTCATCACCATACCAAAGTGGCGATGACACCAAAGTGACGATAGCACCAAATTGATGATAACACCCGCAGACACACATCATCGCAGACTTTCTCCTACAACTAACTGAGAGGCTGTGATAATTTAGATTACATTTTAAGTCGCATAAAAATTTAGTCACTCTCTAACTCCTTCCTCATCCAGCCATGCCAGGAGTATCCATTGGACAGAACGCAGCTGGCGGCTACGACAGTGTTATCAAGGCAATAGAAGGCTGGCACAAGGAGGTGGAAGACTTCGAACACGGCGTCGGCAGCATCACAAAGGAAAAGGATGTCGGTCATTATACCCAGGTATTCAGGCTAATATTTATTGATAAACACTACGTAATGACTGTTTGTTTGTTTGCTTTTGAACACTGCACTCAACAATATTCCAGCAGTTTGACGGCGGTCTGTAAATTTCTAATCTGGACCAGATAATCCAGTGATCAACAGCATGAGCGTCGATCTGCGCAATGAGGAACCGATGACATGTGTCAACCAAGTCACCGAGCCTGACCACTCAATCCCGGAGGCGCCTTTCACAACCAGCATGGGTTGATTCTGTGTGATAAACACTACAAAACGATGGAACAACACGTGGCATGTGCACATGCCTAATCTTTTGAGATCCGTTGATTAGTTTGTCAAGTAGGCAGGGTAGGTAAGAGGGTAGCTATCATGAAAGCAAAACTTGAGACCTCAGAGACATCAATTACAAGGTGTTGTAAATATCAACTGCAAGTATTACCTGTCCAGCGTGATATAACTGGAATGTTGCTCATTAAATATATTAAATTAATATAATTTTGTTAGATTAACGTTTGAGATCGTGACAGGACACATGTCAATATTGGACAAATTATATGATGCCTAGTTTCGTTTCTTTGTTTAGGTTGTGGGGTTCAGAGCCATCCGCATCGGGTGTGGGGAGGCCAACTGTACAAACGCCTACGTACAGTCGTTACCAAGTGTGCAACTACGCCATTGGGTGAGTGATTGTTACAGCTGGAGCTGACCAGTCACGTGATTGGTCAGTACACATTAGGGTCCGTAGATAATGAAAGTGTTTGTGCATTTATGAATAATTCAATACAAATGCACTATGTATAATGGAACGACTGCACTAATGTTATTTAAAGCAGAAATACCCTACAACACCTGATTAGACCAGTCAATTGATCAGCGTATCGATGCTGGAGGAAAGCTTAAAGAGAATCTAACCTTAAATGATTGACGCTATTAGTGATTTACGAGCACAGGTTTGGGAAGGGAAGAGGAGGTGATGTGAGCTGAAATGGGGGTTTAAAGTCGTACATATTTCGCTCATATGACGACGTGCATGCGTGTGTATGTGTGGCTGCTTGTACTAGCCCAGACTTAAGCTGGTTTTATAGTGTTAGTTCACTGAGATACCATGCCGCAGTAGAGCATCAATACCCCACTCAAACACATTATACTGACTCCGAGCCGACCAGTCCTTGTGCCCATTAATGCCGAGCGCCAGGCATGGATTCAACAAAAAACATATTTTAACGTCTTTTGGCATGACGCGGTCGGGGATCGAAGCCCGCGACCTTCCGCTCTCCGGGCGGACGCTCTAACCACTACACCACGGAGGCGGTTGAAGGGAGGAGTAAGAAACATAAGCATGGTGAATCTTGGATTCTAACCCGAGACTGCAAATGAATGAGTGAGTGAGTGAGTGAGTATGGTTTTACGCCACTTTAAGCAATATTCCAGCAATATCACTGCAGGGGACACCAGAAATGGGTTTCACCAAGACCGCAAATGAACGTTAGGAGACACACCTAAACACACACAGTGATCATCATCATCATCATCATCATCATCATCATCATCATCATCATCAGTAGTAGTTCTATTAGTAGTAGCGGTAGTAGTAGCAATAGTTGTAATAGTGTTGGTGCTGATGGAGTATAAGAATACAATGTAGTAGTAAATTATGTAGTTGTCGTAGTAGCAGCAGTTGTCGCAGCAGCAGCAGTTGTCGTAGCAGCAGCGGTTGTTCTACTAACTAGTACTGGAGGAGATAACGCATACATGTATATTCACGCGGTGTGGCATAATATCTTGGTTGCAGTCAAAAGACGTCAGATGTCAAGAACCCCTACGAAAATGGAACTTCGTGCAGTAAATGTCACGAGGACAAGTGCTCCAACAACCTCTCTCAGCCAACACTGACTGACTGAGTGGTGCCGCTTTTAGATTTCCAGCAATATCACGGCGGGGACACCAGAAATGGGCTTAACTCCTCAGAGCCGTTAACAACTGACCGCCCTAACAACTGACTTAGTGATGATACACGATGCTACTCTACCAGCTCTGCGCATTGATAAAATCAGTTTTATCTTTGTGGAAAACACTTTCATTTCCATATCGAAGGAGCGGTGGGATGGCGCAGTGGTTAAAGGGTTCGCCCAAGAGTCACGCTGAAGACCCGTTTTCGATTGTCCACATGGGCACAATGTGTGAAGCCCATTTCTGGTGCCCCTAGCTGTGATATTGCTGGAATATTGGACGTTAAACCCAACTCACTCACTCGAATAACCAACAGTTCTCTGTCTGTATTGTGTAACCTTTGGCTCAGTTAATAATGATGCTGTAGTATGACCAGAAATTATTGAGAATTTTAGGAATATGTTTAATTTCTAGTATAAACAACCTTCACCAGCTATCAAGTGCTTGGTTTCATTCAAGAGAGAACTCCGTTAATCCTTTTTCATTAGTTTGTGAAGAGTTATTCCCCTTTGTTTACTTGCTAGCAGACGACATTTTCAGTGATCCTCAGTATGGATGATTTAGAGAAGAGGAAGTTGATTTTAGAGTATTATAACAAGGACATCAGATCAGCTAAAGTGATTTCAAGTAGAACAGGCATCCCTTTGTCCACTGTTTATCGTGTTTTGAAATATATTGCAAATGGATATGGCATTGAGCACTAGGTAGGCTTGGTATTTTTGTTTCTAAAAACAAACGAAAGAGTTTAGAAAACTTAAGGCTGGATATGATTGATAGAGGAACTGTGGCTGTCTGTAAGGAGACAATTAGAACTGAGCTGCATGCAATGGGTTGGCAGAAAAGTCGAGGAATTCCATCACCGATCATGAAACCTGAACAAAAGGAGCGAAGGTTGAACTGGTGCTTACAGCATAGAAATTTAACTGGGACAATGGGATTTTCTCAGATGAAAGTTCTGTGTGGCTGTTTCCTAATACACTGAAATTCTGGACCGAACAAACTGAAACACCTTGTATCAGCGCCCAAAGTACAGTCCGAAATTTAACGTGTGTTAAAATATGAACAGTGAGCGGTACCCAGATATTCTCGAGGGACATTTACTTCCATCTGCTCACGTGTTCTATGGACATTTTTGGATTTTCCAGCAGGACAACGACCCAAAACATCGTTCAAAGCATCGTCCACAGGCCTGGTTTCGGACCCAAAATATGACATTATTAGATTGGCCAAGCTATAGCCCTGACCTAAATCCAATAGAAAATATTTGGGGACTTATGAAGGAAAGTGTCAATAAAAAAAATCTGACAAATATTGCTGAAGTGAAAGAAGAGGTGGTCCGATATTAGGACAGCATGGACCACGACTTTCTAACTTCTTTGATCAGTAGTATGCCGCGCCGCATTGAAGCCTGCATTGCTGCCCATCGTGACTTTGACAAAATACTAACTGTTCACTTGTCTTAGAATCTGGAGTTATGTTCTTCTAATATAATACGTGAGTAATGAGTGAAAAAAATAAATAAAAATAAAAAAATTATAATCTCAATAATTTTGGGTTGTACTGGTGTTTGACTTTCAAACATGATATGTGTTTATTTTTTCGCTTTAGCTGAGCGCAACTTCACAAGATAATACCACCGTTTGAGTTAAGATTAGGGGCCGAGGCGCATTATTTTTTAAGGAATGGAGAGTTACGAGGATATTACCCTACTTAAATTACATTCAAAGTATTGGGAATATTTGTGTTATGTAATGTAATTTAATGGAGATACAAGAGGCTCACGTACGTTAGGCCAACGCCTAAATGTGGTTATTGCTATTACACAAATTAATCACAGTGGGTTGTGTTGCCACCGGTGTGAAAATATGATAGAAATAAGCAAATATTTGAAGGGCATTTAGAAGTGGAATACATATTAAGTAAAGACACATTTATGGTGTCAATTTCTTTATTGTGAATAACACGACGTTTTGGAGTACATGTATATTACTGCTCCTTCATCGGGGGAAGGAGCAAGAATATATTTTTCTTATAGAAATGCATTTGCAAAGCATTTACAATACAATTAAAGTCAGGTAAATTTTCAGATTGTGGAGACAAGCTTTGTCTTAATGGCGGCTCACTGGACTCTAGCACCTGCTCGTGCACGTGCAGCGGCATCTGGACTGGAGACACCTGCACGGAAAGTATGCATTCGTTTATATCAGTTCACGCTGACAGTATGAGAGGCTAGCTTGCCTGAATCAAAATTACTTGTTTCTCCAAACTTAGTACACTCAGTAGTTTCATCTCCGCAAAAGCAAACGGTCATGTCCTATGAGTTGAATAGTATCTATTTGTATCGAAAAGATACCTTTGAGGAATATTTTGTTTGTGAGAATCATTAGTATTGTGTATAGTCATAGTGATAATAATAATAATAAGAATTTATTCATTGTACGAATTCACTAGTAGCATTAGTAGTAACTGAAGTAAACGTAGTAGTTGTAAAGTAGTAGTAGTTTTAGTAGTAGTAGTATTTATGTTTGTAGTTTAGTAGTAATAGTAGTAGTGGTAGTAGTGGTTGTGGTGGTAGTAGTAGTAGTAGTAGTAGTGGTAGTAGTAGTAGTAGTAGTAGTAGTAGTAGTAGTGGTTGTGGTGGTAGTAGTAGTAGTAGTAGTAGTAGTGGTAGTTTAGTAGTAGTAGTTTAGTAGTAGAAGTAGTAGTTATGGTGGTAGTAGTGGTAGTAGTTTTAGTAGTAGTAGGTTATGGTAGTAGTTTTAGTAGTTTTAAGTAGAGTTGTAGTTATGGTAGTAGTTTTAGTAGTTGTAGTAGTGGTAGAAGTAGTTATGAGTAGTAGTTTTAGTAGTAGAGAGTTTAGTAGTAGTAGTTATGGTAGTGTAGTTTTAGTAGAAGTTGTAGTTATGGTAGTAGTTTTAGTTTAGTTAGTTTTAGAGTGGTAGTAGTTATGGTTTTTTAGCAGTGAAGTTGTAGCAGTAGTAGTTTTAAAGTAGAGTGTAGTTAGTTGTAGTTAGCAGCAGGTAGTAGTTTTAGTAGTAGGTAGTAGTTGTAGTTATGGTAGTAGTTTGTAGTTAGGTAGTAGTTTTAGCAGTAGAAGTTGTAGTTATGGTAGTAGTTTTAGCAGTAGAAGTTGTAGTTATGGTAGTAGTTTTATGTAGTAGTTTTAGTTTTAGTAGAAGTTGTAGTTATGGTAGTAGTTTTAGCAGCTTTAAGCTGTAGTTATGGTAGTAGTTTTAGTAGTAGAAGTTGTAGTTATGGTAGTAGTTTTAGTAGTAGAAGTTGTAGTTATGGTAGTAGTTTTAGCAGTAGAAGTTGTAGTTATGGTAGTAGTTTTAGTAGTAGTGGTAGTAGTTATGGTATTAGTTTTAGTAGCAGCAGCAGCAGTAGTAGCACCAGGTTTAGTAGTACTTACAGACGTGCATTCCCGTGTATGTTCATCAAAGTTTAGTTTCCATACTTGCCTTTTCAAGCCCTTTTGTCTGCTTGAAAATATGAGAGGACAATGCATAAATGAATAGTCCAATCAGAGAGCGTTTTATAAAATCATCATCCGCCTTCCAAGAACGTAGTCACATTATGTCTCCCCGTCGAATTTGAGCAGAGATTTTCCCAAACACTAAAGCGACGACAAATAATTACAAAATATTTCATAATTAGATTTCAGTGGCCTCGCTAAAGCCGTGTTGACAACAAACGTTATTGTGTATTAAGTGAAACGACTGAGCGCTTATCGCAGTAACTGCCATTGTAGCAGCAGTAGTAGTAGTAGTAGCAGTAGTAGTAGTAGCAGTAGTAGTAGTAGTAGCAGTAGTAGTAGTAGCAGTAGTAGCAGTAGTAGCAGTAGTAGTAGTAGTAGTAGTAGTAGTAGTAGTAGTAGTAGTAGTAGTAGTAGTAGTAGTAGTAGTAGTAGTAGTAGTAGTAGTAGTAGTAGTAGGTAGTAGTGAGTAGTAGTAGCAGTAATCACTTGCAGTAGTAGTAGTAGTATTAGCAGCAGCAGCAGCATTAGCAGTAGTAGTAGTAATAGCAGCAGCACGTCACTATCATTGTTTAATATTAATCACTTTGTTTCTCCACAGAGAAATGTGGAACTTCGAAGAGCTGGTGTAAATATGTGCCGAATAAGACCTGGTGTAAAACGTTTTCCAACATTCCCGTGAATTGCCCGAAATTCTGCAAAGTATGCTGAGCGTCGCTTCCCGTTGACCCATACAGACCATTTACACTGTAACGCTGATTAACTCAGAATAAAGGCAGTTTGTAGAAATGTGTGTTTCACGTGTATATTACAATCGTATGAAATGGGAAATATTTTAGGATAATATATTTCTCCTTATAAAATGATGCAAACATGAGTCTACGCTTCAAAAGCGTTGTAAACTGTGTCGTATAAGAAAGTTTACACGGTCTATTACTTATGTAAATGAACTGTTAATTATATAAATGAAATTACTCCATCACTCATTCTTGTAATAATGTGTACAGTGTAATCTATATATGGGCAATTCGCTGTAAACAATTTGCTGTGACGACTGAGTTAGTGAATGAATTTGCAAAAATATGACCCCTACCATGTTTGAAATGCTGTACATTTCTTCCGACAAAAAGCAGAAATATTGATTTTTCAAGGATAAAACACCTTTTAAACTCTCAGTACAACTTGCAGAATACAAGCTTCACAAACCGAAGCATGAGTCTCATTAATTAACCAATTCAGACAATGACCTACGTTTCAGCCGATGCGAATTTTCTCATGTGAAAGTGAAAAGAGTAACTACAAATAACTATGGTTATACTAAATTCTAAATCCTTGTTTTATAAGAAACTGAATGTTAATTTTAAACTTTAATAAAATCGTATTTCTATATTTGATGGCTAGGTTTAGCCAGCATGACCTTAACTAAGACGTCACAGACTGCCGTTTGATGAGGTCGTAAAATGAGTCACAATTCATCTGTCTCACTGGTTACACCTGTTATGTGTTTTGTTTTGTTTGTAACGTACAATATGATTGATACAACATTAAGTCCGTACCAGACCGCCAAACATTTCTAACGGCCGAGCCTCGTTTTGAGATTTCCACGATTTCCAGAGTTCCTTTTGTCAGATCACGTTGTACGAAAGAGCACACTGCACGACGTGTTTGCAAGGATTAGAAGGAGCGTAGTGTAGCAATATGTACTAGCCACATAAAGAAACTGTGCATTGTCAAAATATTATCCCAGTTGATAAGTACGATAACAATGTCAAAGGTACATATAAACTTTAATGGAGGGATCATGAGACCATAACAAGTCGGGAGAATTTCAATTGAAAAGTCAATCACAATGACGTCACGAGTCCACAAGCGGGACAGGGGTCAAACGACCATGTCACAAGCTCAATAATGGGTTTATCCGCCATCGGCATTGAGAACACCAGTGCATCGACGACCATAGAGCCTATCAAACGTGCAAGGAAGGCTTGTGGGATGTCACGCCAGATTCTCTCAAGTTCTGTTGCAAGGTCAAGGACGTTATCTGGCGGATGAGGAAGACGGCGTAGACGTCGATCCATCTCATCCCAAACATGCTCTATCGGGGGAGATCCGGTGAATTTGCAGGCCAAGGCAGTAAGTGAACGTTGTGGTGTTGCAAGAAATCCATAGCAACCCTTGCCGTATGAGGGCGGGCATTGTCCTGTTGGAATGTTAACGTAGGGCCATGACGTTGCAGAAAAGGAATTGCCACAGGTCGAAGAATCTGATCCCTCTAGCCCACACCAGTTAAGTTGCCCTGAACAATCACCAAAGGAGTCCTTCACAGTTTCTTTATGTGCCTAGTATACAAATGATTAGATGTATCAAATAATACTGATTAATATTTATATATCCAGTTTAATGAGTAGGTCTCAAAATTCGGGACTGGTTATTGTACTAAGCCGCGCAAGAGGACAGAACCCAGTTAGCATGAAACGAGACTGTCGTGTAATCAATGTTTTGACTTGCCTTCGTAATCTCTTCAGAGCAAATTACAAAAGCGTGAAATTCGAGATCGAGAAATCTATTTAATCACGACTGTGAATGATTACACAATGCCATTTAGAAAGTGGTCAAATGTAACATATGTAACATATGTTATATTTTGGGATTACACTTTCTTAGTAATCATAGCTTTCGGCCGTGGGAGCCGTGCCAATTAACACCTATCAGAGGGGTACACAAAACCCGCAGTCTAGACTACCAGGTGCCCGACTTCCATTTTTGGGAAGTCGCGGTAGCTGAGCGGGTTAGGCGGCTGACTTTGTGTGCTGGCGATTTGGTGCCTGACTCTGAGGGTGTGAGTTCGAATCCCGAAGGGGGCTCAACTAAAAAAAGTACTATAATTTGTACTTTACTAAGAAAGTGTAATCCCAAAATATAACATATGTTACACGACTGTCAAGTAACCACTACGCCTGGGGATTTTACAGGACGCTTTAATCACCCCTCGCCTTGTTCGCACCCAATCGAGTTGGTTCCACGGTGATTGAATTAATTGGGCTCAAGCGCTTTACTTAGTACCGCAGAGCGCACCCGTCTTGAGTACAAGAGACGATAGGCCGTCTCACGTACACGTTACGTCTCTGACTGATTATGCAATAAAATAAGTAAGTTTGAAATGAATTTATAAGTTAGAATATTAAACCATGTAACCTTTAAGTGCTAACCAAACGCAGGTGAATTTTGATAACATTGTTTGAGAGGCATGCATTCTTTTGCCTCTCAGGTTCATACAGATGCAGCCCGGATCAGAAAAATATTCCCTTTCAGTTTTGATTAGTACCTTTTAATTTATTGAGAAAAGTCAAAAACTTCCCTTACGAAATGTTTATACTTTTAAAAACCCACAGTGTGCTTTCCATACTATTGATTCCTTGATACTCATGATTAAATTTGCTTAAACAACCCAACGTGTTTAGGGTCGAAATGTGACGGGGAAAGGCACAAAGAAATTTTCCAGTTCATCAGGGATAGTGTTTTTTGTTTTGTCTTTTGATGATGTAAGTGTTGAAACAATCCCTCATCCTCCCCTTGGAATAAGAAGAAACTCTGAATTTTCTGCTGCAGAAATTTAACTCACTAACATTTCTCCTGCTACAATTCTGTCATCTCCTCCGTGGGAATAATAAGGCCACCTGTAGATGTTTCTTTAACAAAACTAAAGAAATCAGATAGAAATTAACTAATTAATCAGCATGAATATAACATATCAATATAACAATTACAAACAGCTATGATGTTTATAAACCAATAATTACTGATTGATCCAAAGATAGTAGCACAGTTGCCAATGCTACTGTCGTTGGATCCAGGACCATATCTTCGAGATCATAATTATTAGTCATACCTTCGAAACAGAAAATACCCAAATTCTTCGTGGATTTTGTTTAGATAACCTGTTCCGATAGTCAGGTGAAGGAAAATGTGACGAAACCTTCACCGGTACACACTACTATAGCCCACCATACTACCATGTGCCTGGTAAGTATGAATGAGTGAGTGGTTTTACGCCACTTTCAGCAATATTCCAGCAATATCACCTCAGGGGACACCAGAAAAAGGGTTTCACACATGTGGATTGAAGGATTTTTTTACGTTCATCAGCTGATGAAGTGCATCACGTTACACGAATCATACATAACAAAACAATCTATCCAGACACCAAATCTGAATATTTAAAGCGAACTATATTCACGAGGTCACTTGGTACTGTCAATATGTATATATGAAAACAAGAATTTCCTTGCAAAAATATTTTTCTGATGCATCCAACTCGTCTTTCAATGTCTGAAATGGCTACAATAGCAGTCACTGCGATAGGCGTGTATTGAACAGCTGATAATGATTACATGTAACTTGACTTCCCTCTGTAAGAGGTTAATTATCGATCATAGCATTGGGAATTACCGACAATACGTAATGGAATTTCCATTTGTGGGTTATTCCATATGATGTGTTGTATAGAGAACCATATTTGTATACACGTAAGGCAACCTGTGTTTTGCATGTGTTTTTGTTACCTGCAATGTATCTTATGTATAAGGAATCACATGGGTGATTAATATATTTCCATTTGTTGGTTAATAGCGATGATGTGTTGCATGTAGGTCTATATTTGTATTTCACGTAAAACGTATGTTTTGATTTTAACCAATGGCATTCAACTAACTAAATGTATTTTTGACAATGAAGTGGCAGTCTAAATGGCATTTCTACCCAAGAACAGATACAGTACAGGAGGCAACACAGGTAAGGAAGTGTCTTGTTGAAACAATGGATACTGTATCATGTTTAAATGGCCACCTATTCATATCCACAGATCAGAACTCTTCCTGTGAAACGGAACTGGATAGAATGATCTAATGATCTTAGTTACATTTCAGCTGTATTTACTAACATGAGGCGCGTAGAGCGTAGCAAACATTTCAGATCGATTTCTGATCTCAGACTGCATGAATAGATGTAACATAACAAGGCCACACACCGGACCGTGAATGAGATTGTATTCCATGGGCTTGTCGTAAGCTTACCTGGACATTGTTAGGTACTGAATAGCGACCGTTAGTATATACGCACAAGCACAAGCACACGTGCATGAATGCATGCATGCACGCACGCACGCACACACACACACGCGCACGCACGCACGTAAGTAGACATACCCAGTCTATAAGAAACAATACGGGTGCAGAACATATTCCATGTGTGGGTTAAAACCGATGAGTCATTACACATTAGCCTGTATTTTTGGCAATGACGTGGCGGTCTAAATTGGAAGATGACATTTTATTCCTAATCACCTGATCCTATTCACAGATCACAACGCTTCTTGGGAAACGTTATTGGATAGAATGATCCAGTCAGTTAATGTCAGCTGTGTTTACTAACACGAGGTGAGTGTTGCATTTTAGATCACTTTCTTAACAGCATGTGAATGAATTTAACATGCAAAGACAAACATACACTCAGTGAACGGAACGGTGAATGTGCCATACTCACTGGTATTGCGAGGCCGGATCTAACGAGCAGATCGATTATACCGTTCTACCTTCTTAGCGCGTTCTAAAAATGCGCGTACTAATGGTGTTATGTCATCAGCATTTGATAGCAATGTCGGTGTACGCCAAGGCTGTATACTAAGCCCATTTCTGTTCGTTTTCTTCATAAATGAATTAGCGTCAGTTGTGTATCATAATTGTACAGATGGTATTCAGTTGCACCCGGATATTGTTAAGGTATTTTTGTTATTGTTTGCTGATGATGTTATCATGTTCTCAAGTACAGTTAAGGGTCTACAAAAACAAATTACCTTATTGGAAAGTCATTGCCTTGAATTTAAGCTTAACGTAAATGAAAATAAAACAAAAGTTGTTGTCTTTAAGAATGGAGGTAAATTGTCCAAAAAAACAAAAGTGGCTATATAACGGAGACTACTTAGAAGTTGTTAAAGGATATCAATATCTAGGTGTCCATTTTGCCAATACGTTATCATGGTATCACCATGGAAATAGTGCTGCTTTGCAGGGACGAAAGATTTTTATGGGCATTTACAGTAATTTAAAGAAATTGGGCAATGTAAATTTCAAAGCAAATTTCAAAATATTTGATACAAAAATTAAACCAATTTTGCTATATGGGGCAGAGGTTTGGGTTTTTTCTCGTTTGGAAGCTTTGAAAAGGTTCACTTGTACGCTTGTAAAAAAGTCCTAGGAGTTAAATCAAATACCCCAAATGTGATGATTTATGGTGAATGCGGTCGCTTCCCACTTTATTTAGAAGCACAGATGAAAACTATAAAATACTGGGTAAAGCTTTTGAATATGCCTGTATCAAGATTTCCCAAGAAATGTTATAACATGATGTGTTTATTTGACACCAACGGCAAATCAAATTGGGTAACGAATATTAGGAATTTACTGAATCATTCTGGTTTTAGTGATGTATTTCTGTCACAGAAGATTACCTGCCCAAAGTCATTTTATAAGCTTTATCGCAAAGATTAAAAGATATGAAGTCAGAATTGGAATTCATCTTTAATACAGTCGCCTAAATCCACCTTTTACAGTACTTTTAAATCTGTTTTAAATACAGATCAATACCTCCACGATATTAATCTCAGAGTATTCCTCGTTTCATTATCCAGATTTAGATGCTCTTCACATGATCTTATGATCGAGAAAGGCAGATATTATAATATTCCAAGAGAAAACACACTGTGTAAATTTTGTACATTAAATGTAATTGAAGATGAGTTCCACTTTTTGCTGGTATGTCCTTACTACACTGATTTAAGGACAAAATATCTACGACAATATTACCATTCATATCCTACCACGTGTAAATTTAATTTGTTAATGACCTCCAGTAATACAACTTATATTCGCAACCTTGGTATGTATATCCACCATGCTTTTGTACATAGAAAACCCCAACGTCTGCAAACATTGTGATTGTATGCCACTATTGTTATCATACTTTGTACTATAGGCCTGTGGCCTCTTCAGTACTGGAATAAAGAGATTGATTGAATCAAAATGTTTGTGCCCAGGAGCAAGGAAACTGAGAGTCACAGCGAGGTACACACCAGGCTCTTGCTCACCAGTTTGTGTCCTTTTGTGCAATTCTTGGGCCAACTCTTTCAAGGAGTTCGTCGAGGGCCAACTCTTTCAAGGAGTTCGTCGAAAAGAGCTGGCTCCATTCTAAGGTAGTTACAGAATGACCCTTCATCTTCAAGACGAGGCACATTGAGCGTAGTATACATTTCTGTATGTCACTATGTGTCACGTTTGTCAACATATCAAACATTATGATGACACACTTAGTTCTATTAGTTCTGAGAAACGTTTCTTTACATGTGCTATATATCGTTTGACCCTTTACTAATCACGCCAAGTATACTTTCAAAAGACATGATTCCATGGAGAAAGTAGACTTTAAAGAATCAGGAAACTGTAAATTCGACTGATCACTAACGATAGAAAGCTACATGTAGATATAGCAATCTTAGTGTAGCTTCCATTCCACAATGGCGTCTCCTGGTCTCAAGACTTGTTCTTTGGATTTTTCAGGCCATTCAACGTCACTTGACAGAGCGACGAAATATTCCAAGTATGTTTTTGGTCATTCTCATTCAGTGTCCGTGTGATTAAGCTTGAACTTACAAAGCGAGTGTGGTATTTCATAAAAGTACTAGATTTAGGCTAAGACGTATGAGCACATCCTTTAATCCAGTAATGGTCATATCTATATTCTATTCAGATTAAAATACGAGTTTGTCTGAACATGAAACATTTACATGATATATATTTAAAACAATAAACTGTTCCGGTTTTCCTGATAATCAATCTTAACCCTTCGTTTCGTATTAAGTTATTTCCGGAAGGCCAAATTCTTGTCGCGGACTAGCATCTGTTGACATTAATTCAAAAGATCAAGACCATATATAGGAAGGACAGAAAACAAGCTACACTCTCTGGTATCAATGAGTGAGTGAGTTAAAATTTTACATCGCATCCACAATATTACGGCCATATAGCGATGAAAACAAGGTAATCATTTTAAAGTATCTGTCGACAAAGCACAGCAAAACCAACTAGATTATCACAGATAGATATATTTAAAACTAGTAATTAAATCTAAAATACTTAAACGATAGATAACGATACAATATAAAACAGGCTATAGATCGCCCAACAACTGTGTATCAATAAACCAATTGAATTGCTTGATAACATAAGCTAACCTTTGCCAATGTCTTCCTTGCCTCCGAAATGGTTTGTAAATGATAATATGCACCACGCAAACTGTTCTCTTGTCGTTGTATGGCATTCAAGGTTCTCTCGGATGTAAGCTATCAAAACTTTATCAGAATAATAGTCATTTGTCCACTATAGTAACTTGTGGTTTGATGTTTTCCATGTTGATCCTGTTGACCAGACAGAACAACAGCATCTAAGAACATGGCCAAGCCTCTCATCATCACCATTGGCATCCTCCTGATTCTGATGGGAACTGGTACAGGTAAACCGTCGCCATTTCTTCCACTGCTATGTGATGACAACGAGTACACCTTAAACCATACATTATGTCGCTTGAAGTACAGGACAATATATTATTAGTGTTTATCCAGGACAATATATTATTAGTGTTTACCCAGGACAATATATTATTAGTGTTTACCCAGGAGAAGATATTATTCTTATGCAACGATCCCACTTTATATACCAGCAACGCCATCTTTACAGTTCCAATGTGAACGCAATCCTATGATATTGCCTATCTGACTGCCACGAATAATTTTCAGCGGTCCACATTTATAAATGGTATTGACAATTGGAAGTTTCCTATAAAGTGTGTTTCCTGTAAAGTGTGTTTCCTGTAATGCCTGTTTCCTGTAAAGTGTGTTTCCTATAAAGTGTTTCCTGTAAAGTGTGTTTTCCTGTAAAATGTGTTACATGTAAAGTGTTTCCTATAAAGTGTTTCCTGTAAAGTATGTTCCCTAAAAAGTGTTTCCTGTAAAGTATGTTCCCTAAAAAGTGTTTCCTGTAAAGTATGTTCCCTAAAAAGGGTTTCCCTGTAAAGTATGTTCCTATAAAGTATGTTCCCTAAAAGTGTTTCCTGTAAAGTATGTTCCCTAAAAGTGTTTCCTCCTGTATGTTCCCTAAAAGTGTTTCCTGTAAAGTATGTTCCCTAAAAAGTGTGTTTCCTGTAAAGTATGTTCCCTAAAAAGTGTTTCCTGTAAAGTGTGTTCCTGTAAAGTGTTTCCTGTAAAGTGTTTCCTGTAAAGAGTGTTTCGTATAAAATATGTTTTCTATCAACTGAGTGACTGGTGTGTTGGTGAATGTATCTGTGCTAATCTATGCGCCAGGCAATACTTATATCCTGTCAAAACAATCACTCTTTTTGCAGAAGCGTGTTCGTGTGTGGGTTGCTCGCCGAGTCCACCAATGTAAGTAACTGTCACTTTTTACACATTTCCCACCAAGTCGTTATTGTTGTGGATGAAAGTACACACTGTCATATGCTACTAACTTTCTAAAACGATAATGTATGTATGTATGTATGTATGTATGTATGTATGTATGTATGTATGTATGTATGTATGTATGTATGTATGTATGTATGTATGTATGTATGTATGTATGTATGTATGTATGTATGTATGTATGTATGTATGTATGTGTGTATGTATGTGTGTGTGTGTGTGTGTGTGTGTGTGTGTGTGTGTGTTTGTGCGTGCGTGCATGCGATCGTATTGGCAGTGAATTTCATTTCAAGAGACTGTTAGAACGGAAAGAATTATTTTTAACAATATGTTAAGAGGATTTCATCACAATGTCATAAAACAAAAGTCTGATATGTGACTTTAAGTTGAAGACATTTCTAAAATCTGTGAATGCACTATGCCATTTAGTAAATGGTCAAATGTAACACATATTATGTCAGGATTACACTTTTTCAGTATAGTACAGATTCTAGTTCGTTTGTTAATTTGAGTCTCATCCGGGATTCGAACCTATCCTCTCAGTCAGGTACCCAATAACCAGCGCACAAAGTCAGCGACTTTCGCTCCCAATCTTGCTTTCTCATCGTGTGCTATCGCTGTCTCGTCTCTTTTTATTATCGCGACATTCGTCCCCCTTTCGAGGAATATTATGCGCGAATCGGAAAGCGCGTAACGACTGAGGTACTTTGATAAAATCACCTCGAGTCCTTATATCGGTATGGCATTATGCGATTATGTATTTATGAAAATACATATCGTCACTTTGACATTAGCTGTAGTGCCATAAACGGTAAGAGATTCAAAATCACACACGTGAGTTTGTTTACATAACGGCTCTCAAGGGTCGAATTGAGCATTTCATCTATCGATTGTACGTGAGGCTTCCGACATTTTCGGGTAATGCCATTATGAATAGCTACCAGTTTCAAAACAATATACATGTATATTAGTTTCTTGGGGTTCTTGACATCTTCAATGCCAGCATGGGTATGGCATCAAGCTTGCTTATTTAAAGTTCAGAGGTAGACACCGTCTGCACTGACATGACAGGGCTGTCCATGAACTATTCAGTTTGAGATATATATCTAAAGTCATGTTCGTTATCTATTACAGGACTAAATAAAATGTTATTCTAATTGCCTGTGCAGGGAAAAAAATCGCATGTGAGATTCTGAAACCGTTTTTAGAAATATACATTCGAAAACATAAGATGAACAGCTGCTAATAATTACATCAGAATGTGTTTTTACAAATCATCATCATTATTATTGACCAAAACACGTTAAAATCTTAAAAGTGCTTCAGTAATTTTAATTACTGTTGGAATTAAACAGAAATAGAGTTGGCATTCTTGTTTCAAGTTCATACGCCAAAATATAATCTTTCCAGATTGGCACGAGTCGGTAATGCGGTTGTCCCGGAATAACACGAGTGGGGAACGAATGATTATACTGTAACTGAAGGTGGTTAAGCGGCGGTCCCTGTAGATGATCAATATTTATTGATCGTACACCGCATTTACTTCTGCTTACATCAGTGCTGTCTATTGTCTGGCCATTCTTAGCAACCGCCTCCATGCTCTATGGGCTGAGGCATCTTGAAGGAAAACAGAATGTCAGTTGATGGACGCATCAAACACGTGGACGTTAAAGATGGTACGAACTGCCCCTGCTGGCTTTCGGCATTGACTGGATTATTGTTATATAAGAACTGGTCAGGTCGGATTTGTATACTGGGCCCTTATTCTCGAAATGTTCGTAGCCCTAAGAATTCTTTACTTTGATCGTAGCCAATGTGTGAAGAATAGGCTTAAGAAGTTCGTAGGGCTACGAACGTTTCGAGAATAGCTAGCCTGGAGTGTTAATTTCCGGCGCAATATCTCGGTGGAACAGCATCAGAGTTGGAATAAGTCTGGATCATTCGAAGCTGACACACTCACGCACACATGGATATATAAACAGCCCTATATATAATAATATATGATCCGTGGTGTAGTGGTTAAAACGTCCGCCCGGAGAGCGGAAGGTCGCGAGTTCGATCCCCGGCCGCGTCATACTGAAAGACGTTAAAATATGGTACTTGTTTGTCCCTGCCTGGCGCTCAGCATTAATGGGTACAACAAGAACTGGTCGGCTCGGAGTCAGTATAATGTGTCTGAGTGGGGTATTCATGCTTAACTGCGGCATGGTATCTCAGTGAGCTAGCACTATAAAACCAGCTGAAGTCTGGGCTAGTACAAGCAGTCACACATACACACGCATGCACGTCGTCAGATGAGCGAAATATTCTTAAGTACGATGTTAAACCCCATTTCACCTCACCTCACAAAATATATATGAAGCAATCGCGATCCCGAGGTCATTTCACTACATCACTTTAAAACAGACAACCGTTATATTCCATCAACCTGTAACAGTGAACGAGTGAGTATGGTTTTACGCCGTTTTTAGCAATATTCCAGCAATATCACGGGGACACCAGAAATGGGCTTCACACATTGTGCCCATGTGAGGAATCAAACCCGGGTCTTCGGCGTGACGAGCGAACGCTCTAACCACTTGGCTACCTCACCGCCCCTCAATCTGTAAGAACCCAAGCCCAGATACATCTACACGTTAGATAAATATATCCTTTCCGAGCATAATGAAGCATCCAAAGTTGTCAGAGCATATATCTATTCTGTGAGGCAATAGTTTCGTGAGTCAACATTGCATTCGACATTTCAATATATCTAAAGGTTATTGAATAATGTGGTCAACGGAATATTACTTCATGGATTTAACCTCAAACCCAACTCATCCCACCGTATTATTTCTGAGACACTTAATAGTTAGTGTTTGAGTGAGTTTTGTTTTACGCCGAAGTCGTATACTTAACATAAATACCGCTATTTATATCATTTTAGTGATGGCAATAGGAAAGATTCTGTTTATATGTCTTGTTTGTTTCTGTTGAATAATGCTATTGTCTATTTAAGTGAGTGAGTGAGTTAAAGCCACATCGGCAGTATTTCAGCCATATCGTGACTTTGAAAGTTGTAAATTTGTAAATGTATAAATGAAATAAAAAATAACTTATATACTTACCTGTCTGCAAAGAACAGTCAAATAACTAGTTTATCACAGATTTATACTAAAGTCTTAAAACTAGCATATAACCGTAAAACACTATTTCTGTCTTTAACAGCACAATATAAAATGGGTTATAGGTCGCGAACAACTGAGGATAGATCACCATACTAAGGACTTACAGAACCTTAGCTACCTGCATGGACCCAAGCTAGATTTACATCAGCCATTGTCGAATGTAGTTTAAATTAGCCATACATTAAAATAACACATATTCTACGATTAAAATCACGTGGTATGAAAAAACCTCTGAAAGAAATGGGACCTACATATCTTCTCAGGGGTTGTGTATTTAAAAAAGATAAACGTATACCAATTGTGTTGCAGTTTCTGCGTCATTATGTGGACCGTAGTGATAGGCCTGCCGCTCCTGCTGCTCCTGGTAGGAATAGCTGTCTACTGTTGTCGTCGTCGTCGTCGTAAACGCAATTGCAAAGCACTTGATCATGCTGAACTCCATCCTTCACACAAAGATGGAAACGAGAACTACATGTAAATGGAAGTAAGTATCATTGATGGCAAAATCACTTTTCTTAAGTGAGTGAGTGAGTTTAGTTTGACGCTGCACTCAGCAATATTCCAGCTAAATGGCGACGGTCTGTACATTATCGAGTCTGGACCAGACAATCCAGTCATCACAGCATGAGCATCGATTGGGAAACGATGACGTGTGTCGGCGAGCCTGATCCGGATCTTCACAGGTCTTGTTATCTTTAGTTTTTGATAGATTGATATAAGTGAGTTTGGTTCAACGCTCCTTTATTAGCCTCTCAGGTATATTGCGGTGTGTCAGCTTCATGCGCGTTGAAAACCTGACATGATGTAACAATGATCTCAGTGGGATCATCATCAGGAATGGATCATGGATAACAGAGCTTCGGAGAACTGTTTATAAACAAGTTACAATTTGGATTATATTGAATATTGTATTACGAAGCCATTTTTGTGAGATACCCGAGGTACAAACACGTTATTCAGATAATTGCTCTGTTTAGATGTACATGTATTCTGGTTTTGATTTTAGGTGGGCCAAAATCTTAAAGACAGAAGAAGGCGACTATTAAATGCTGCACACCTGGCTTGCAAATTGCATGTCGGGAGACAAAATACGACAAATCTACCAAGGCACCAGAAATTGTCCAACATTAGTTATTTGTCAGTGTAACTTCTTGTAAAACAATGTTGTTTTTCATTTACATTGTGTCTGCTGGAACGCTGCAGCAGGCAGCAGTGATAAAATTGTAATTGTAACGGCTGTAACGATGCATCGAACTATCGATGGATTGCAATTGTTAAGTCTCCGATAGCAATTAATCGATGGTAGAAACGATGGGTGTTCTGTTTGTCACACTGAATTTTTTCACGTATATATGTTCTGCATGTTCTGCTTGTCACACTGAATTCTTTCACGTATAGATTTCTGGGGTAACGTATTCTTTCAACCATAATGACCATGCTTAAAATTATTGAAAGAAAAGGGTGGGTTGGGTTGGGGTGGGGGTTGGTAATTGAATTTGTACGTGAGAGCAGGGGAGGTCACTTACTTTGTACATAAATTTTAGGGGGGGAGGGAGGGGTCGTTTAGATTGTACATGTTTCTCCATAAAAATCATCACCACCAACCCACCCCCGTTCAGCCATAAATTATGAACGGTCCTTACCTCCATGACTAGTGGCGCCATAGTGTTTGGTCAGTGACTGCCTCAGCATTAGATAGTACTGCAATGACACATTCTTGTCCCGTGTTTTCAAACGCACATTGTCCAACTGTTTACAAGCATAATGCTGTTCTTTTCATAACTTTTAAGATTTTTTGTGAATTTTTAGTTTTCGACTGTCATCGTATTCGGAGACGTCTGTCATTTACATCCAAAAATATTCAAAGATCTGACACGGTTTCCACATAGTGGTGAAAAAATACTTCCGACGTGAGAATCTCTGAACCAGATGGGAGGTGATGGTGTACACAGGTTCCACGACACTAAATCAGAATCGCATGCTCCCTGAGCGAGTACGTATGTAAACATTTGAAGAGATAGAGACATGTGACAGCTGTGATTGGATGAAATAGTGTAAGATTTTGATGTTTTTTTAAAAACACATCCATCCAGAAATTAAATCTGACGGCAAATTAAAGGTCACATGCAACGTAAAGCACAACTTTGCAGATTCTGATACATTTCGGTATGGACTTACTGAAACAAATCATCAAAAATGCAAATTCAACTTATAAAGTTGAAAAATAACGCGATGAAAAAACCCGCGCGAAATCGTAGTTCAAACGATTCACTAACTTTCCCCCAGCGCTTGGGGGAACTGAAGTGGTTTCAACAGCTGGGCTGCGCTCATAGCACATGCGCAGTGAAATAGGTTCGCGAAGCTTGGAAGCGGGTTGTCCGGTGAATATTCGGTGAAGGCTTTGGTGTGAGCTATTTTTGTAATGTTTTGTTGATATTTCACAGGCGCGAGCTTTTTACATGTTCTTACAGTAGATTACCGATTTAACTGTTTATATAATTTCATTCGTCTATTTCACCACACGTTCTTCTTACCGAGTCACTTTCTCAGTTCGATACTTAAAAGCAATGTCATTACTTAGCGTCGACAGAATTTCTAGCTGTGATATAGATGTGTCGTTGTCACAGACAAAACTCAATGTCTTGTTTTATTGACACCTGTGTGTCTGCCTGCCTGTCTGCTAATGACAATATTCAATACACAGCTGCTATCACTGACCACATGCAATTTGAACTTAACACCAATCAGGCTATACACCATAAACAAAATGCATTGATTTATGGCCCGAGTTCGGTCTCTGTCAAAATATGTAATTACACAGACAGGCAGGTGTGATACTTGTACACATGGCATGTTCTGATGTCTGTTGATTGCAAAATGTTATACAAAAATAAAGAGCATGTATTTACAAAACCCAACATCTCTATATATACACACACAATGAGCCGTGAGGGCATCTGCAAATGAACCAGCCGTTACACGTGAGTGCACACCTACCCGCTCTGACTTGGTTCGGTATCCCGGCTGCTTCGTTTCTTGGGAAGTAAACCCAAGTACAAAATATTGCACTTTTGATTTGCGATTGTACGCTTATAATTTTGTTTTTATGTTTTTTCATAATCAGCAATGTATATTATATGTCATGAATAAGTGATAGTTGTGTTTTAATTATGTTTGATTTTTTGGTTGCATATGACCTTTTTATTTTTTTATATTTTTTTTTATTGGTTCCCAGGATAACAACGATATGATATGTAGAACAGTGATGTACAGACAGATGGATGATGTACAGGTATTATGTCAATATCATGTTAATACACATATATAAGTCCATAAAAGAGAAATATGACCTCAGGTAAATTGGATACATTTTAAATTCATCAAAGTACTGGGAAGAGAAGACCCCATTTATGATTGAAATCTTCTATATTATTATTTCTTTTGCATATATGGTTTTCCACAAAGAATATTTCCTTCAAAGTTTTTATAAATAGAGCTATGTTTGGATGCGTATTTTTAATACTGCATACGTAAATGTGTCTTTTTGCTGCAATGATGATGTGATTTAGTAATATATTATGATGTAGAGTGCCAAACCAAACCATATGTTTTGATAATAGCAGTGGATGAGGGTATAAATTGTTAAGCCAAATTTGTAGGTTTTTCCAAAAGGTTTGTGTCTCCTGACATTCCCAGTACACATGACAAACACTCTCATTTAGATCATTGCAGAAACAACATAGACTGCTATCAACCTTTTTCATCTTAAGCAATTCTCTTTTGTATAAATAACTCCTTGTAGAAATCTATATTGAAAATCTAAAAGTTTTGTGTCTTGCAATCCTTTTCTGTATGCTGTAAATATATTTTTCCAATCAAAGTCTATTTCAGGAAATAGCAGCTGCCATTTATTACACATATATGGGTGTATATCATTGGAAATAAGTTTATCATAAAAAGTCCTGCAGCCTTAGATGCTTTTACTAGATATATCTGACATTGGTTAATATTTAAATCCCTAACTGGTATTAAATGACAGTGGTTAAGAGTATTTTTCCAAGAGTCAGGTAATACATGTAGTAAATATTCATAATCTAAAAAAGTGCCTTTGATACCATATCTTTCTTTCAAAGATTCTATTGACAATAATCCAGTTTCATCACAAATATCCCTAATATTTATAATCCCTTTATCTGCCCAGTTCCTTATGAAGTTTAATGAATTTTTACAATTATGATTAAACCATAATGGTTGGGATAGAAGTTCATTAATGTTATTAGGGTCAATATAATGTTTTTTGTGGAATAGTTGCCATGCTTTTAGCACATCACGCCAAAAAGGATTTTCAATCTTAAAGTAAGTTTCAGAATTTGCTCCAAACTTAAATATGTCTTTAAAAGGTATATTGCATGGATTATTCTTATCACCTCTTTTGAAATACTGTCTTAAAGTAGATAATTTCAAAGCGTCTATAAATGTTTTTGCATCAATCATTCTCAAACCTCCTTCTTCATAGTTGTTTTTAATTACATTCCTTTTATTTTATCATTCTTGTCATTCCAAATAAATTTAACAAACATTTTGTCAAGGGACGTGATAAATTCTGCTGGTGGGTTGGGCAAGGAATTGAAAATATGGACCAATTTGGAGATTGCTAGAGTTTTTATTACTGTTATTTTACCAATAAGTGTTAAATTTCTTTTTCTCCAAGATGCTAAGTGTCTATTAATTCCCTCCAGTCTCTTTCTTGTGTTGATTACCCATAAGTCTTTAAGATCTGGTGTAAATTGAATACCTAGCACATCAAATTCACCAATTACCCATTCAATTTTCAGATCATTACATATTTTATCCATAGATTTAGCTTTGGATCCAATCCAGATTGCTTTTGATTTGTCTAAATTAATTTTCAAGCCTGACATTTTGTAAAACTTATTTATTGTGTCAATAGCAGAGTACAAACTCTCTTCAGTTCCATCAAGAAATAGTTCAGTATCATCGACATATTGATCCAGTTTATATTCATTATCATTGATGACAATACCTTTGATGTTTTCATTATTTCTTATCATGCAACCGAGAATCTCAGCCACAAAAAGGAAAAGATATGGGGATAGTGGGTCTCCCTGTCTACATCCCCTTTCATTTGCAAAGAACTCGTATAGATTACCATGTTGGATAACACAAGATGTTGTTTCATAGGTTAATATATTTATCCATCTTATCATTTCAGGGCCAAATTCAAGTTTATGTAAAACCAGGTTGATAAAATCTTTTGAAACAGTGTCAAACGCTTTTTCAAAGTCAATCAGAATCAGCAAACCAGGAATGTTTTGTTTCTTTGTTTCAAACATTATATCATATAACAATCTTGTATTTTCACTAATAGTCCTACCCGGTATAAAACCAGTTTGGTTAGAGTGAATAAGTTCATCTAAAGTAGTTTTTAATCTATGTGCAATGCAGGAGCTGATAATTTTATAAATAGCATTAAGTAAAGTGATTGGCCTCCAATTTTCGAAATGTTCTATCTTTTTTGGGGTTTCGCAATATAGGTGATAACACCCCTTTCATGTTCAAAGACATTTCATTTTTTTCATGTTGATACTTCTTTAATAAATCTATTGATCCAAATTTTTAATCTTTTCCAATTTTTTTTAAAGAAATCAATAGGAAATCCATCAATCCCAGGGCTTTTATTATTCTTCATCCTGTCAACAGCATTGCTAATTTCATCCAAACTGATTTCTCTT
Organism: Haliotis rubra; assembly: GCF_003918875.1. NCBI lineage: Eukaryota > Metazoa > Mollusca > Gastropoda > Lepetellida > Haliotidae > Haliotis > Haliotis rubra. The sequence continues at coordinate 333,961 of NW_025766960.1, read as the reverse complement.
TCAAGATGATCTGTTAGTGTTTTGTTTAAAGTTGGAGTTTTAATATCCTTTAAGCAGTCTTCTTCCTTATATTGTTCCTGAGAAGCATAGAGAATTTTATAAAATAGTTTTACTTCATTAAGTATTTATTTTTCTGTCAGTGATTTCATTCTTATCATTAGTTATTATCTTATTAATTGATTTTTTTTAGAAATTCCTATTTTCTAGATGGCAGAAATATTTTGAAGGTTTTTCTCCTTCTTCATACCAAAGAATTCGGTTTCAGTTTGTATTCCTTTCATTTCCTCACTTTTAATTTCTTCCATTTCTTTCTTATATTTTGATAGTTTATTCAAAAGTTCTTCTTTAATGTTTTGAAAGTTTTTTCGAATAGTATCTTCGACCTGTTTTATTTTAATTCTAGTTCTTCTGTATGTTTTACCTTTGTTTTCTTTATGTAGGATGAAAAAGATATGGTCTTTCCTCGGATTTTCATTAATAATGTTTCTAGAAATAAGGAGTTGGTAATTGTAAGTTTAATATTTTCAGTGTTTTAAAGTTGTCCATTTTTTCTGTTGAGTATTCCTGAACAGTGTCATTTAAAATAGTTCTGACTAAGTTTCCATATTCAGGATTTAACAACAAGGAATTGTTAAACTTCCAGTACCCATGTCCTCGTTCCTGGCTTAAAGCGTTTGAAAAAGTTAACTTTATTGTTGAGTGGTCACTTTTATAGCCTGGCAAAATATCTGAATCCAAAGTTATATCAAATATATCTTCTGATACAATAAAGAAATCAAGTCTGGCTTGTTGTCTTAGATTGTTTTTCCACCAGGTGTATTTACTACATTTATCATTGAAATTCCTCCAGACATCAATAAGATTATAAGATTCGATAAATTCTAATACAGTATTTCTTGATTTTGGGTTGTTTACATGCATATAATTCTCAAGATCAATTGTAGGATCAATCACCAAATTCCAGTCTCCAACAATTACCATAGAATCATTCTCAAAATTCAGAATATTTTCAAACAGATTAATGTAAAATTGATGGTCATCATTATTAGGACCATAGAGATTAGTCAGTGTCAGTCTTTTATCCTCTACGGTTATATCAGCGATTATATAATTGCCATTTTCATCTATTAAGGTCCTGTGTATTTTGAGATCAATATCGTTGTTAAAAAGAATGGCCACTCCTCTGGAATTAGATTAAAAAGGTGCAATTATGGATTGTAAACCCCATTCATTTCTCATAATATTGCAAGTAGATTCATCAATATGAATGTCTTGTAAACATATAATTGAGTGTAATTATTTCCTATGTATGTTCATTAATTCTTTTCTTTTAGATTTATTAGCAAGTCCTCTACACTTAGCTGAGATAACTTTAATTTTCTTAACATTATCCATTGTAATCAATAGTTTAAGGAGTTCTCAGAAATATCCATATACATACAATCTGTCTAGATATTGTGGCATCTTTGTAAACTGAATGGAGGTAGAAGTGCTCAAAAATGACTGTGACTGTGAGAAAGCATGTAATGCAAACACTAGTATTGTGATATCATGGGAACCATTTTTTCGTGATAAATGAAGAGAATAAATAAAAGGAAACAGAAGGTAACTAAAACAGAACAACGAGCGAACCATGCTTTAAGTATTTAAGTATTTAGTGATGTCATTTGTATCGCCATGGCGTATGCTTAATGTGAGTACAGATATTTTCAAGTAGGTGACATTTGGTGCGTAACTGGGGCTGATTTGTTCAGCTTCCTGTGCTCGGAATATTGGCAGACTAAGTTAGCCGGACTTAGTGTTTATTGTAGTTTAAAGGCCAGACTGTACCCATGTGTACATGGAATGGCTGTTGACAGCCTAAATGATTTAAAAAAAATGTAAGGTTACTATAGAAGTCTACGGGAAAACATCTGGTGTTGTGTAACCTCACTCTCCTACCCAGAGTTCCATGCGGCAAGCCAGCATAGTAATTCTGCCACAGACCAGAAAAATGTGACGATTCATTACATCTTACACTGTCCATTCTATATCATGTACAGATTTCTTAACTCTTTTATTTTTGATGAGTCTACACACCTAATTAAACAACGTTGTTAGAATTTCTTAATTTCACTGAGAAAATAAAAACATGTCACACTATTTCGATTTGCGTAGCGATCCTTTGTTTACATGGGTTGTACGGCACCACGTGCTGTCGTCAAAGCCGACGGGTCGGAAACGATGCAGCCAGTTTGATATCTAAATATGTACTGTCATAAACCTTACTGTCGCAGTTGTGGAAGAACATATAAGTAACAATGTAAAACATTATGAAGAGCGCGCCGAAAAGTTTGCGTAAGGCCAGTCTCTTCTTATTATTATTATTATTATTATGAATATGCGCGTTTGTTACAAACAAGAGAAAAGTCCGGTCACTGCCTGGGGCAGTGATGTTATGCTAAGTCATCGCAGCGCCGGAGTGTGGTGTTCCCTATACAGTCATATTTGCCTTGTTAGAGTTATGTCCCTTACATCATGTTCAAGTAGAACGTTCCTTCATAGAAATAAAGTGTTTTCCCTGTTTGTTACATGTGTATGCTTGTGTATCGTTGAATAACTGAATCTGGCACAACAGCCTGCTAATTATGATAGTTGTGTGTGCTTGTTTATCGTTGAATAACTGAATCTGACACAACAGCCTGCTAATTATGATAGTTGTGTGTGCTTGTTTATCGTTGAATAACTGAATCTGACACAACAGCCTGCTAATTATGATAGTTGTGTGTGCTTGTTTATCGTTGAATAACTGAATCTGACACAACAGCCTGCTAATTATGATAGTTGTGTGTGCTTGTTTATCGTTGAATAACTGAATCTGACACAACAGCTTGCTAATTATGATAGTTGTGTGTGCTTGTGTATCGTTGAATAACTGAATCTGACACAACAGCCTGCTAATTATGATAGTTGTGTGTGCTTGTTTATCGTTGAATAACTGAATCTGACACAACAGCCTGCTAATTATGATAGTTGTGTGTGCTTGTGTATCGTTGAATAACTGAATCTGACACAACAACAGCTTGCTAAATAACTGAATCTGAATCACACAACAGCCTGCTAATTATGATAGTTGTGTGTGCTTGTTTATCGTTGAATAACTGAATCTGACACAACAGCTTGCTAATTATGATAGTTGTGTGTGCTTGTGTATCGTTGAATAACTGAATCTGACACAACAGCCTGCTAATTATGATAGTTGTGTGTGCTTGTTTATCGTTGAATAACTGAATCTGACACAACAGCCTGCTAATTATGATAGTTGTGTGTGCTTGTGTATCGTTGAATAACTGAATCTGACACAACAGCCTGCTAATTATGATAGTTGTGTGTGCTTGTGTATCGTTGAATAACTGAATCTGACACAACAGCTTGCTAATTATGATAGTTGTGTGTGCTTGTTTATCGTTGAATAACTGAATCTGACACAACGGCCTGCTAATTATGATAGTTGTGTGTTCTTGTGTATCGTTGAATAACTGAATCTGACACAACGGCCTGCTAATTATGATAGTTGTGTGTGCTTGTGTATCGTTGAATAACTGAATCTGGCACAACAGCCTGCTAATTATGATCGTTGTGTGTGCTTGTTTATTGTTTTCTAACATTGCATTCAGCATTTTGTTGTTGGAATATTGGCCATTGTACAGACTTTATGGAGCGCAATAGTGCAGTGGTTAAGGTGTCTGCCTATCACGCTGAAGGCCCGGGTTCGATTTCCGGTGGACCAATAAGTCCGACACGGCTGCCTGATGCTGAGTTTGAAAAGCTCGTTGGAAAAGTTAAAGGAACCAACGTAAATATGTCGACTTCTCCCAGCGCAACACCTGGGAATAATAAGGACTGACTGACTGACTGAGTTTGGTTTTACGCCGCTTTTAGCAATATTCCAGCAATATCACGGCGGGGGGACACCAGAAATGGGCTTCACACATTGTACCCATATGGGGATTCGAACCCGGGCCTTCGGCGTAACGAGCCAACGCTTTAACCATTAGGCTACCCCACCGCCCTAATAATAAGGAAGTAACCCGCAGATCAAACTTCGAGACATCCAGAAGTTCGAAACAACGAACAAGTTCCAGACAATGGTGTTTGAGCGTATATATTTTACTTCCACCAGTTGCATCTTTGTCTCAGGAATGGTCGCTGGCTGTTGTAAGGTATTTTCTTTGCATTTTGGCTTCCAAATTATTGCTGATGGAGTGAAATCTTCGCGGAAGTATGGTAACCCAGTTACCCATCACTATTTCTGCCGCTTGGGCTGTTTTGTCGCAGAGGCTCATAGTCAAACCAGTCAAGAATTATGTCAATCATATTTAACATAATGTCCTGATTCATTCTTGTATAGTTGACTAAGATATGTAAGAGAAGATATTAATAATATTCTTCCAGAAATATGATTGACATGAAAATAACATACTCACGACTCAGTTATATTTCATTGATTCAAGTACGGGTGCACACTCCCGGGTGTAAACTTATGAAAGGAGTGAAATGTTAACACCCGCGTTAAAATCAGAAAGAGTCAACCGAATATTATAAGATAAACAACGGAAAAAGAACGGTGACAGGCATGAGTAAAAACTACAGTTAGAATATTGTGGCTATGTAGACATGTTTGCGTTTCCAACACATTAAATTTTCCTTTTCAACTTAGTGAAATATCTCCCCTGCTGGTTGTGTGTAATGTGACGAGTCACACAAACACCTTCACTGACACATTAAGTGCCGCCAAAATGAGTCAGAATATTACATACCGCTCTATGTCATTGCTTATGGTATCCCGATTAGGTACATCGATGCTCATGCTGTTCATCACTTGATTGTCTGGTCTGTTTACTATTTACTGACCGTCAAACATATAGCTTGAATATCGCTGAGTGCAGAGCAATTCTCTGTGGTGAGTGGTGTCCTCGCGGGTATGTTTCCGGGTACACAACTGGCTTGCCATTGAATGAGTTGTGTGTCACACCAGTGGGTCTGGGTGACCTTGACTTTCCTCGACACCTGTGTTTGTTTGTGATTCATTCCTGAACGTTGAAAGCGTGCAGTCTGGCAGATATCTATTATGATTATGGAAAAGTTTGTGTCGCTTTTGTTAACTGCTGAACATAAGAGATATTGTCATGATAATTATAGCCATGTGATAATTATATTGCCTTATTATGTGATACCAATGTAGCGTAAACACTTATTAGACCATTGCCTTAGATATTATGTGTGTGTACGGTCAAAAGCTGTTCCATTAGGACAACCAAGCAATCTTGTTTGAACATAGGATTACACTTCTAACCGATACTTAGATCTTTGACAGACTCATGAATACAAATATTACGCATTTTAGATAACTTAGTCAGTTGCCTGTGCGGTTGTTTCAAACTGTAAAACACGAGTGAAAAGGCGTGAAAGGTACTATATCTCATAAAGTACAAAAGCTTTTCAAATGGTTCATTTACAAGCCTTTAGTCCGTGGTAAGCATTAGGACAGGGCTACCTTTTTCAGAGTCGCCCTAAGGCTTATAATCATATGAAGATATGAAGGTCAGATCAGCATAGTGAAAAGCGAGTTTTTTAATGATAATACTTCCATTCATTTCCATTGAAACGCTAACCATATAAAGGGTCAACAGTGAGTGAGTGAGTGAGTGAGTGAGTGAGTGAGTAAATATTTAACGTCCCATCGGCAATATTTCAGCCACATCGAGCCGTGAACATTTGATGCATTAAAAATGAATGAATTTAGCGCATAGAAACCTGTCGTCAATGGGGTGAGTGAGTGAGTGAGTTAACTTCTGTAGTCACAGCGGCAGTATTTCAGCCATATCGTGACTTATAATAGTTAATAGCACACCTTTTAAAACCCTGTCGACAAAGGACAGTAAAACCAACTAGTATATCACATTATCAAGAAATAAAACTAGCATATATCTCTAAAATATGACAGCTGTCTGTAAATAATCGAATCTGGAGCATACAATCCAGTAAGTAATAGCGTCAACATCAATCTCTACAACTGGGATACGATGACATGTGTCAACTAAGTCAGCGAGCTTGACCACCCGATCCTGTTAGTCGCCTCTTACAACAAGCATTGGTTGCTGAAGATCAATTCTAACCCGGATCTTTACGGGTCACACAGTAAAGACTTTAGTACTTTTGTTACTTTGTGTGTGTTTTTGTTGTTGTTGTTTTCGCTTGTTTGTATATATATTGTATGCCCGCCCGTGTGCGTGTCTGTCTGTCTGTCTGTCTGTCTGTATGTATGTATGTATGTATGTCTGTCTGTCTGTGTGTGTGTGTGTGTGTGCGTGCGTGCGTGCGTGCGTGCGTGCGTGCGTGCGTGTGCGTGTAGCTTGTTTGTATATTTATTGTATGCGCGCGCGCGCGTGTGTGTGTGTCTGTCTGTCTGTTTGGTGGGGTGGGGGTGGTGGAAGTCCATTTGTGTGTTAAAGTAATACTACTGCATTTACCGAAATCGCCACTTCACATTTGAAAGCACTTCCAGTTCAGTTCATAATATGGTGTTGACACATAATGACACAGGATTTAAAAAACCCAACATTTTAAATCCTGATAAGGCATAGATGAGCCTGGATAATACTGTCTTCGTTTTTCTTGCAGTACTCGGTGGAACATTGCCTCCGGTTTTGTTGTTAATACTTACTTGACGTAAAGCCAAAATAATCGACGTCTTAAAGGCCCATATTGAAAATGTCCAAGAGAGTTCTGTTAAAACCTGTTAAACATCTAAACTTTTAACCTGTTAAACATTTAACAAACTTCAAAAACATTCGACAACTTTCTGAAAAAAATATACGCTGACAAACGAACTCCTGAAATGAATAAAACTTTGAGGTTTATCAAGCATTCACTGCATTGTCAATACGACTCTCCTTCTTCTTCTCCTTCTGTGGGAGCTGCCGTCGTCGGAGCTTTGTCACTGGGAAGGAGGTGGGTGAGTGCTGGCGGTGGGTGGATACCTGAAGCCCCTGGAGCAGTGACGAGGGGGTTGTCATCTGTTGGAGACGTTGTAGGAGGGTAAAGCTTTGATGTTTTAGGAGGGTCGGGCTGTGGCAACTTTCGACAACTTTCTGAAAAAAATATACGCTGACAAACGAACTCCTGAAATGAATAAAACTTTGAGGTTTATCAAGCATTCACTGCATTGTCAATACGACTCTCCTTCTTCTTCTCCTTCTGTGGGAGCTGCCGTCGTCGGAGCTTTGTCACTGGGAAGGAGGTGGGTGAGTGCTGGCGGTGGGTGGATACCTGAAGCCCCTGGAGCAGTGACGAGGGGGTTGTCATCTGTTGGAGACGTTGTAGGAGGGTAAAGCTTTGATGTTTTAGGAGGGTCTGGCTGTGGCATCGGTGGGTTGTCACTCTGAGGGGCCCCGGGGGGATGGGGCTTGCCATGCAGGTGCTGGCACGGACGGCGGTGGGTGAATAGTTCCTGGAGGTAGAGTCCGAGTATTTATCTGTCCGCCGTAAGAGTTTTGTCCAGGGGGGTGCACTGGACCTGAGGAACCGTTTGTAAGGTCGTTGGCTTTGATGGATGGGGGCATTGGGTAGTGGGTGATAGGTTTTTTTCCGTAGCCAGGTTCAATGCCTCCTGAAAAAGTGAGTGAGTAAATTAATTTAAATTACCTGGTTTATATTTCATAGCGTGCGTTCGATTATTTTAATATGAGCGACCTGAGACAACTGACCTTAACACATTCTGACAAGCAGAGTCATTCAGGCTCAGCCTGTGTTGACCAGTGACAACTTAGGACAGTACCCGGAATAACAAGGATGCAATTCAACCTTATGTGAAATTATGTATGCCATGAGAAGGAGAACTCAAATAGCCATGTTTTTTCACATACAAGAATGAGAGATTAAAAAGTGTTTTTCTGCTTGACAATTTTTTCTACTACTCTCTACCTAATGCATACAGCGACGAGAAAGTTGAAAATAATGGCCATCACATCAAGCGAGATACAAACATATTGTGCATTAATTCCAAGATGAATATTTTGTTGTTGTTGTAAATTTTACATTTGTATTTCCACTTTGTGTTATACATGTTTTATATATGATATTTTCCATACATTGGTACATTCCATTTCATGTTCAACATCTATACATTGCCCAACATGATATACACATATACACATATATATTAAAACATCTTGTCTATACAATGTTTTCCGTATATTGTCAAAAGCACAAACAACAATTTCCACATCATGTTAAACATGTTATATATTAAATGTTATCTCACATTGTTGAAGGATATGAGCATCAATTTCCACTTCATGTTGTATATACAACATTCTACATGTTGTCGAGAGGATAAATATCAATGAATATTGATACTGGTATGTATGCCGTAAATACAGGTATTATACCTAATTGTATTGATTGTATCAATGACATGATCTAACACATCCTTAACTCAATAAATTCAACAAGTATTACCCAGATTGTATAACTTGTAACAATGAAAGGTAATGTTGACCTAATGAATGAATGAACGAATGAATTGTCTTTATTTCCTCCAATAATGTCGGAGAGTACAATGAATTATGGACATGAATACCAAATACATGATTATGTTCAAATCATATTACAATGGGAAAGAAAGTTAAGCATATGTATATATAACACACTGGTGCGTCACTGAATGAAATGCGAATCATAGGTAGATCCTGCTCTGTAGGTTCCACGAACTAATACTCCTGGCAACAATGTCAATGAACTGGGCCCACATGTGGATGTCCATGTTGTCCACGATAGGGGTGATGCCACCAAGTAGAGTGATAACTTTCATGTCATCAGAGCTACATGATGTACATATTCATTCTCTTGACTTGATAGATTCAGAAAGTATTATACTATTGTATGACATGGAGTACTTAAAAGATGTTTTGGGTGGATCCGAATACAGCAGCTATAAGTATAAGTTATAAAACATTAGGTTCTCTTAATAGATTATGGAATGATGACCATAACGCATAAAACTTGTCATTTGTACATGTTGAAAAGGCACTGTGACTATATTTTGTTGCTTCATAGTATCTGCTTATCTCCCATTGTACGTGCTTGAAATTTGGAATTGCTTCTTTTACCTTTAAAATTACTTTGTGTCCAATCTAAGATCCAATCTTTACAAAGCTTAACTCTGCATTTCCTTTTTGAGCCTATCCAAATCAGTCTTGTCAGCATTAAGTTTCAAACCAGAGAATCTTGCAAAAATGATAGGGTATTCAGCGATGCATATAGAGTACTTTCACTGCCATCTAAAGAAAGGGTGGTATCGTCTGCAAATTGGGCTAAGATGAATTCTATATTTCCTTTTAATACCCTTTATATTTTTATTATTTCTTATAAGTATACCTAGAATTTCAGCACATGAAATAAAAATATATGGTGAAACCGGATCTCCCTGACGACAGGCCCTGCTTATTGGGAAGAATGAACTAGCAAATCCATTTACATGCACACTTGAAGACATATCATTAAAGAAAGTATTTATCCACCTTTGAATATTTGTTCCAAATTTGAATAAATTAAGTACGTCTAATGTAACGTTTCTGTCCACTGAGTCAAATGATTTTTCAAAGTCGATAAGGATTAAGAGACTTGGTATTTGGTAAGATTCAGTATGTTCCATAAGGTCATATATTAATCTAGTGACTTCGCCTATATATCGACCTGGTACAAATCCTTTTTGATCTTCATTAATTGTAAACAGTAATATACTTTTTAATCTATAAGCAATAGCTGTGGATGCTAGTTTATAGGAAGTGTTCAGAGGTGAAATTGGTCTCCAATTTTTCAAATACATTTTGGGTTTATTATCTTTAGGGATACATGTAATCAGTCCCTGTTTCTGTGTCACAAATAAAGTTTCATTATTATAAGCAAAGTTTAGTGAGTTTATCAAGAATCTGCTTTGATCATTCCAAAAGAATTTTAGGAATTCAGATGTAAATCCATCTGGTCCTGGGCTCTTATTGTTTTTCATTTGTTTTAAAGCTCCAAGAATTTCTTCTTAAGTTAGTTCTCCCAATCTAAACTTGAGGCAATATCATCATTTAACTTTGGTATTTCGTATTTTTGAAGCAATGAATTTAGATCTATTAGGGTGCAATTTTCACTTGTATATAGTTTTCTATGAAAAAAATTGAGTTTCCTTCAGTCCATCCTTTCTTTTAATTTCTGATATAGATTTATTTAGAAAGTTTCTAAATTCTACATTTAAAAAATATCTGTTTGGTTTTTCACCTTGTTCAATCCATTTGGCTTTGGATCTAATAAATGCTCTTTCAGGTTTTTTTTCTTCAAAATCATTAAGTTCTCTCTTTATATCATCTATTGCTTTGAGAATTTCTCGTTTATCTTGCAAATTATCTTATGTATCTAGTTTTACTTCCATTTCATACAATATATTCTCTAAGTTATTTATAGTATTAATGTCTTTTTTCTTTTTAGTGGAGGTATAATAAATTGTTAATCCTCTTATTTTCAGAAGAATCATTTCCCACAAGAGTTCATCGTTGATAGTATATTTTGAACTTTGTTCCTGTTGATCTTCTTTATCTGTTTCATAACTTTTTGAGGTACTTATTATTTTTTAACTTGTTGTACATATTCTGCATCATGTAACAAAGAATTATTGAACTTCCAAAATCCTTTACCTCTTTTAACCTCAGATAGAGATATTGAGATTGATATAACTCAGTGGTCTGAGTCAATACTTGGGCTTATGTCTGTTTGTATAACTTGTTGAAGTAAATTATGAGAGATCAAGAAATAGTCCAACCGCGCTTGTTTTAGGGGTGTAGGTTGTCGCCAGGTAAATCCTTTTTCAAAGGGTAAGTTTCTCTCCAAGGGTCTTTCAGATCAAGATAGTTCATCATGTCTAATTCTGTTTCTCTTGAGTTCCGGTTGTTTATGTGCTGATAATTAAAGGTATCTTTCAGCTGGTCTAATACTAGGTTCCAGTCTCCACATATTATAATTCTTTCTCCTAGTAACTGTTGAATATGTTCTTTAATTGTATTTAAAACAGTAATTGAATCTTGATTAGGACCATACATGTTTACAATAGTATATATTTTACCTGCCATTTTAACGTTTATTGTAACATAATATCTGAGCTTTTTTCTTGCGTAAAAATTGAAATACTTTTTCCTCTTGAAGGCATTATTTAGGCCCCTACAATTCAGTAAGATAATTTGTACTTTTCCCCTTTCAGCCATTTTCTATCATGTTACTGGCATAATTCATTTTATGGAAGTAAGGCAAATTGACAGTGGGAACTATTATGAAAGAACATCAACAAAACATTGAAATAAAATTTGAAGTAAAACAGAATTAAAAAACTTAAAATGACCTCCATGATACAATGGTTTTTGTTACCTCCTCTTGTGATATAAAGCAAGATAAATCAAAACAAACCTCATTGTTCTAGTACAGTAGAGTTTGGGACTGTTATTTAGACAACAGTTCAGCATTTTACCGTACTAGGCTAAGGCTAGAAGAGATAATTAACACCCAGTCCTAGCCCGCATCTTTTGATTAAAACTCCTTATATTATTTAAATTTATAAATAGAAATGCACATTGTTGTTAGCAACAAACATTCTGGGAAGAAGAAGGATAAGTTTTTAAAAGTATATATACACTGATCTATGTCACGTAATGTAACTAGGTGATTTTACTAAGGTCTTAAGACAGCGCGAGAATTTCTTTTTACATCATAATTTACAGTTCACTAACTAGATCTACTTGTTAAGGCTTCAAAGTTTTGAGGTTTTCCAATATACTGTTATGAAGTCCGCAAGTTCACATACAGTACAAATAAAAATAGTATCTTCCCATACAGTTTAATGGTGACACATACAGTGCTGATACAAAACGCCCGTCGTATGTAATATGGTAGTGACATCTACAGTGCAGATGTACGCAATACATGTCATACAGTATAGTAGTGACATCTACAGTGCAGATACAAGCAATATTTGACATACAGTCTAGCACGTAGTGGCATCTACTTTGCAGATATGAGCAATATATCACATACAGTATAGTAGTGACATCTACAGTGCAGATATAAGTAGTGTATGACCTATAGTATAGTGGTGACTTTTATAGTGCAGATATAAGTAGTGTATGACCTATAGTATAGTAGTGATATCTGTAGTACAGATATAAGTAGTGTATGACCTTTAGTGTAGTGGTGACATCTATAGTGCAGATATAAGTAGTGTATGACCTATAGTATAATAGTGACATCTATAGTACAGATATAAGAAGTGTATGACCTATAGAATAGTAGTGACATCTATAGTACAGATATAAGTAGTGTATGACCTATAGTGTAGTGGTGCCATCTATAGTGCAGATATAAGCAGTGTTGACCTACAGTATAATAGTGACATCTATAGTACTGATATGAGCAATATATCACATACAGTATAGTAGTGACATCTATAGTACAGATATAAGTAGTGTATGACCTATAGTGTAGTGTGACATCTACAGTGCAGATATAAGTAGTGTATGACCTACAGTATAGTAGTGACATCCATTGTGCAGATTTGAGTAGTGTATGACCTATAGTATAGTAGTGACATCTACAGTGCAGATTTGAGTAGTGTATGACCTACAGTATAGTAGTGACATCTATAGTGCAGACATGAATAGTGTATGACCTATAGAATAGTAGTGACATCTTTAGTACAGATATAAGTAGTGCATGACCTATAGTATAGTAGTGACATCTATAGTGCAGATATAAGTAGTGTATGACCTATAGCACGTAGTGACATCTACAACGCAGATGTACGCAGTGTATGGCATATAGTATAGCATCTACGGTGCAGGCATATTCAGTATATACATGCAGCACAGCGGTGCTATCTTCAGTGTAGATATAGGTAGTATTTCATAAACAGTACTGTATAGTAGCGACATCTACATTACAGATATGAACAGTTTATCATATACAGTATACCGCAAGTTCTGATCAAATTTGAAGACATTTCAAAATAAAATTAAGTAGATGGTTACCCGTTGTTCGTCACTTATCCTGATCCTTGGAAAGTAATGCACAAGGTAATCACATTACCTGATCCAGGAATATCCAAGAAAGAGTACACTTTATAACACAGTAAACGAAATTAGATAGGCCTTGGCTTGTACATAATCCATGAATATATCGAGTTCCCGGTTCATAACGCCCGGCACTTGTTCTACTCGAATCAGAATAATTTTGGTAAGTTTTCCAACGAGACGGTTTTCCAATCGTCCTGTCCCGTTTTCCTGTACTGTAGCGATAGAGTTAACCCCTTTCGAGGATACTTGTCTGCAGCCTGTGTTCCTTCCTTAGTTCGAAGCCTTTTATGAGCGAGTTTTCCACGTTGTTTCTTACAAAATGAATATATTATCGAAAATGACATTTCGCGGACTTATAAAAGAAAAAAACCCATAAACCATCAAAACCTGGATAGTTAATAAAAACAAAATGTTTTAGCCATGTCTGAATCGTTGAATGTTCAGCTATAACGGCATTTTGAAACTGCTAACCAGAGCTGACAAACATGCATGCGTGCGTGCGTGCATGCATGCATGCATGCATGCATACATACATACATACATACATACACACATACATACACACATACACACACATACGTACATACGTACGTACGTATACGTATGTACGCACGTACGTACGCACGCACGAATGCCCACTCACTCACTCACTTACACATACATTCAGCATGCTTGTCAACCAAGTCAGAGTTCCTGACCACCCGATCCCGTTAGTCTCCTCTTACGACAAGCATCGGTTACTGAAGATCAATTCTAACCCGGATCTTCACAGGTTATAAGAACTAGAGAACTAGGCATCTTTGCAATTATACGTGCGTGCATCCATCCATCCATCCATCCACCCATCCACGCACGCGCGCAGCCCCGTGCGTGCCAGCTACCTTTCTAGCTTTCTATTGAAACATCAATGCAGGGTGCGACTTGAAACTATTGACGTCCATTTATAAAGAAGGCGCTGAGTCAGTCCTTCCTGTCCCGACTTGGATATAGTTGAACCCGATGTTTAAATGATATCAATATATTTCATGCTAGCTATTTCTTTTAAATGTAACGTTATGGGAAAATAAAAGTTCAGTCTCACCTCACAGCAAGATGGAAAATAATAATACTGGATTGATATACATAAGATTGATATAGACAACATATCATTGAGGTTTGAGAGATATAGCGAAACAGAATGAGGTGAGACGCATTAACGTGCGACCTACTTTGTTGAATAAAGAGAACTTTCTATGGAGAATTGGATACAGTGTGTGTGTGTGTGTGTGTGTGTGGTGAAAGTTCATAATATGTTGCTAAAGGCTGCTGTATCAAGGTGAGACATGACGTATCACAGTTCACGAATATGTTAATATGTCCTGGAGTCGGAATGTACAGGAAAGGGAAAGAAATACAGCAGTTACACCAATAACAGACTTGCTTCAGGTTAGGTATGTACTTACCTACACAGTCGTACTTAAACAGTTCGGTAAATATCTTAGTGGTCTCGCCAAGCCGATTCATTCAAGTCGCATTATCCATTCAATCTATTCGTGACACACGCGTTTGCTTAACCAGTGACGCGATACATTTACTGTATATATTACATTATAGGGTAAGCGTTGGTGTATTGTGCATTTTTATTTTGAAGGTGGTTAAATCAAAGAGGTCATGAGGTTTCACCTTGTTGAACCTTTATTTGTTGTGTATGTGTATTCTGTCATACATGTAACCGGTATTAAATATATTTCAGTGAATAGTGGTGAAGTATGAATGAATGTTCATGTAGGTTTATATTCCTAGACAAGTAATGCATGTATGACGTTTTGGAATACATACCCCAAGGTGTTAGTAGAGGCATCCCCTTACGCCAGATTGTGGGGTGTTGGACTCTCTCTCTCGGATTCTAGGATTAGGAATGAATTAAATTGGCGTGAAAACAATCTGTTGGGAAAGATCTTAATGGAAGTGAAGCAACGCATTTCCATTGAGTATCAGTGTATTTTACCTGGAAATAGTTGTGGTAGTCATCACTTTGACATCTTCTCAATGCATATATAATCCGAAATAATATGTCAATAGCTGTGTATGCATGTTTACTGTGTAGCCAATATAGTATGGTCACCTCCATAGGTTTCTATAGGGCTGTTGCACATGCACATGACTTCAGTTGAGACGTCGGATGGAGAGCTACTCCACAGTTCAGTACAAGATGTCTTACCTCTGTGACACATGCCTCGGCCTGCTACCCGTGGATGCCAACGGTGAAGATGACCAGGGTTTATGTACCTGTGTTTACTGTAAGGGTAGATTAAAATACACGTACCACCATTTTCTAACACATACCGACAAGTGTGCCGTGAAGTAGAAAGTGTCTTTCCAGATTCCCTCCTGTACGTGTCACGTGTAAGTTCAAGAATAAACCTCCATGCTAGGGTCGGCGATTGACAGTTTCCTGCCACCTGACGAATAAGACGTCCCCTTTCAACATGAAGAGAGCTGAAGAGGATATAGTTGAAACTAGAGACATTTTCGTCGATTTTAGCAAGACCAAGTCAAAGTCGAGAAAGCCATGTTAAAACACAGGTCTAACTTTCATCATCTATATTGAACATAAACGATGTATCCTAACCACGATTCCCATAAGGGGGAGCTTGCTTGTGTTTCCAATGTATCCAATGCCTTATTAGATCAAGTACAGTTCTATGACAACTTAGTGAAACTTACAATCGCGGGGTCGTCTCAAAATATAGTTGTAGAATTTCTCGTTTTACATCACCATTGATGAGTTCAATACCCATTCAAATCGACACAAGCAATATCTTAACGGACAGACAACAAAACGATGAAATCGTTCATGATCTATTTATTAGAAAACCAAAACGGTTATATAAAGCCGTGATGCAAGCACTGACATTTCCATCTATAGTCTGTTTGCGGTGAAAACGTACCGATGAATTTCACTATAAACAAAAAGTAAATCAAATAAAGTGAAATAAAGATTGCGAATCCTCATAAGTTTACATTGCCATTTGAAAATTTAAATCTCAGAATTTCATTCAATTTAGGGTCAAAGTTGTTTAACAAACGATCATAGTTTCAAATCGGTTTTATTGGTTTGTATTACAAGGGGGTATGCACATTAAATGAAATACCGAGAACAAGGAGGGTTGGTCTCTGTTAACGCTCATCACGTACCGCACGTGCATTTGTTTCACTGTTCCAACTATTGCGCTTACTGATTTACGTTTTTGTTTAAAGTGAAATTCATCAGTACGTTTTCACTGCAAACAGACTATAGAAAACTGATAAAATGAAAACAGTTCGAGTTCATTCTCTATAGTCACATGCTGCTGCAAGGCGTGGTAGATAGTCTATACTTCAACAGTTCTGCAGGTTGATATGTCCATTGTCGTATATGAAACACAATTGAGCGTTGTATTTGAATGTTTGAGTTTGCCTTTCCAGAGTTACACGCGTTCACTCATGTATCTAGTCATACTATGGCTGTTCTCATCTAGTCGTTCTATCTTCTATGTCAGGTATGGCTATTTCTTATCCATCGACCTGCTTTGTAACGATTTCCGTCCAGGTGATGCCAGTTTCACGACTCCTTTAACCTAGATGGAAACTGGGCTTTTCTTGTCGTCATTCGAGTTTACGATGTGTTTTCAAGATATGAATCAAGCTGGACATGAATTAAAACAGCATCTTCTCCCAACCGCTAGATTCTGACACTGATACAGAGATATATTGAACATGGATGTTTATTCCTGATCTTTCTGCTCCCCCTCATCATCATCACCATCCTCAGGAGCCGTGACAGATTCAGTGTCACTTTCTACATCGGGCATGTCTATGCGTGTCAGAAGGTCTTTCATTTTTGGCTTCAGAAAGAGTTTGATTTTATGTTTGAGGGTGGATTGCTCCGTGGAAGGATTCATATCTCCCAGACTGTCCAGAATGGCCTGAAACAGATGTGCCTGTTTAAAGTATGTGGTGCATTCCACCAGGCAGTTGAGATTACCAGCCAGTTCATTTACCACAACTGTTTCATTTTCGTCTCGATCCATTCTTCTGTTCGTCCCTGCTGCTTGTACTTTTTCTCTTGAGTTTCATTACCTCACGAGGCGTATTGTACACGCACATTCAGATACATTGTAAACCCACGTTTTGCCACTCTTTCGGCTTCCATGTCAGTAAATGTTGGCTTCCCACGAGGATATTTAACAGCAAGACCACCACTTGTCTGGGAGGGTAAGTCATTGACATCATCATTGGCAGTGTCGTCCTTGCTCTCATATCTGGCATATGATATGCTCATTGCTCTCTGGATTTCATGGCACGTTTTCTCTTTGATTTCAGGGCATTTTCCAGACACCAAGTTTTGATATGTCGTTGTAGGTCTTGCATGTTGTCTATGAGCAGCCCGCAGTCTGCACACGCTGTGACCATAGTAAAGAATCCCTCACTACTCGTGTCCAAATCGGGGCGGTTGGGTAGCCTAGTGGATAAAGCGTTGGCTCGTCACGCCAAAGACCCGGGTTCGAATCCCCACATGGGTACAATGTTTGAAGTCCATTTCTGGTGTCCCCAGCCGTGATGTTGCTGGAATATTGCTAAAAGCGGCGTAAAACCAAACTCAGTCAGTCAGTCAGTCGTGTCCAAATCCGTGTATTCTTGAGTGGGTTGAGGATCGGGAGGCGACCTCTGTTCTGTTGTTGTTGTCTCGGAAGTCAGAGGACTATTGAGCGAGACGTTCGTGGCCAACTGGTCCGTCGGCAAGTCGGGTTCAGACTGTGCTGTTGCTCTCCCGTGGTCTTCGTTTATGAGGTTGACATGTAGTCGATCCTTGTCTTTCTTGCTAGCTTTCAGATCAATGGTGAGTTGTCCAAAGGGTTTTTTGGCAGCCTTTTCCTCCATGCCATAAAGTGATACATATTTTCAGGGAAAAATCTACGGGCAAACACTTTGATTTGTTGTTTATGAACGGGTGAATGAAATAGGGTCATATAATGAGCGTTCAAAGCAATGTCTCTTGATTCTTTGCCTCTCAGAAACAGGTTCTACATCAGAAACAAGATTAGGACATTTTTGTGATGGGAGTAAACAGCCAAGAGATATGCTTGTCATGCTTTGTTTCGGCAAGGAAATCATCCAACACCAACACGTTCCATTGACGAGCATCAAAGTAATTCTCATCCAATATATTGTAGGGAATTCCTTTCACAAACATCACATGAGGCAGCTGCTCGCTGATTTGCTGATATAATGGCTGCCACTGAGTAAAAAAAACAAACAATGCGGTTCGGTAGGAGTTGGATCAAGCCATGTCATAGAAGATAAAAGGTAAACACAGATTTTCCACGGCCACTAGGTCCAACTACGTGCACATTGGAGGGAATCACGAATTTGAATCGTTCTCGAAGATCAGAGATACTTGGTAAATGAGGCAGCGACCAGTTGACTTGCAGCGGTGGCGGTAGCGGGTGGGCTTGCAACAGCGGGTGGACTTGCAGTGGCGGCAGAGGTAGCGGGTGGGCTTGTTACTGTAGGTGGACTTGCTGCAGTGACTGGACTTGCGGCAGTGGTGGCTGAACTTGCGGCAGTGGTGGTTAAACTTGAGGCGGTGGCGGAGAGGGGTGTAACATCTATGGTGTTACAGATTATGAATATTTGTGTGTTAAAGACTGGCTTATACTGAAGGACCACAATGACTGGCTTGCTGGCTTGCTGGAATGATCGTAACCTTCCCAATGGCAACACACTATGTACTTATCGCTTATTCAAGCACACCTTTTCTGTTGAATATTATGTAAAAGCTATCCTTAATCACTCACATCGAAGTATCCTCAGCGGATCATTGCCACTGGAAGTGGAAGTTGGACGTTTTACACGACCCATAACTCCATTAGAAAATCTTTGTAACAGTAACTCTGTCGACGATGAGGTCCATTTTCTTGTTGAATGTATTTTTTATAATGAAATCAGATATAAGCTCTTTAATAAACTAGACATAAATGATAGGTCTTTCAATGCCTTATCCTCAGTTGATAAAGTCATTTACATATTATCCAACGAATGCCATATGCTATAAAATCCATAGCCGCAAACGTTGTTTTTCTATAATTTCCCATAGGAATGTCCTCAAATGAGCCACTTAATATTATTTCACTTGGTCGTACTGTATTTCATGTATCTTTTTATCTTTTGTGATATTTTAAAGTATCAACCTTTTAATATATTACATTTATGTACAACATGTCCTATATGCATGTAGTGTCTCGTAGGTCAATGTTGGCTGGACACTTTTATGAAGTGTGTGACACTTTAATAAAATATTTTTCTTCTTCTTCTTCTTCTTCTTGTATCTGATATGTCTTTAGGTTTTGTTTATTTCTCCTGTGTCGTAACATGACATCTCTCCTTGAAAATAGTTTCTCAGAGTCCGGTAAGGTGGCAACCCCCATGGTGATCCAATACAGTGTGCGATTAGAGGGTGTGAAGCCTTCTTTTATACCCTTGACTCTGCTGACGCTTCAAGGCAGCTAGTGTCCGTTCCACCACAGCCTTCACCTCCGACACATGTTGTATTTTCACAGGTTGTGTTTTCAGTACAGTCTTTTGTCCCTTCTTGGTTGTCATCGTTTTCGTCCTCTTCTTTGGGGCAACATGTCTCTTCTTCAGCGGTGTCCTCTTTGGTGCCGTTGTTTTCTCGACTTTGACTTGGTCTTGCTAAAATCGACGAAAATGTCTCTAGTTTCAACTATATCCTCTTCAGCTCTCTCCATGTTGAAAGGGGACGTCTTATTCGTCAGGTGGCAGGAAACTGTCAATCGCCGACCCTAGCATGGAGGTTTATTCTTGAACTTACACGTGACACGTACAGGAGGGAATCTGGAAAGACACTTTCTACTTCACGGCACACTTGTCGGTATGTGTTAGAAAATGGTGGTACGTGTATTTTAATCTACCCTTACAGTAAACACAGGTAAATAAACCCTGGTCATCTTCACCGTTGGCATCCACGGGTAGCAGGCCGAGGCATGTGTCACGGAGGTAAGACATCTTGTACTGAACTGTGGAGTAGCTCTCCATCCGACGTCTCAACTGAAGTCATGCGCATGTGCAACAGCCCTATAGAAACCAATGGAGGTGACCATACTATATTGACTACACAGTAAACATGCATACACAGCTATTGACATATTATTTCGGATTATATATGCATTGAGAAGATGTCAAAGTGATGACTACCACAACTATTTCCAGGTAAAATACACTGATACTCAATGGAAATGCGTTGCCTCACTTCCATTTAGATCTTTCCCAACAGATTGTTTTCACGCCAATTTAATTCATTCCTAATCCTAGAATCCGAGAGAGAGTCCAACACCCCACAATTACTAACACCTTCGGGTATGTATTCAGCAGCAGAGACTTAGGTTCTTCATATTGAGTGAATTTGACATAATTTGCTTTTTGCACCACTTGTGGACTGATCATATGCCACACGGTTGGATTAAAATTCTTCACACGTTTACCTAGTTGTTTCTGTTCAGATGGAGACGGTGAATGAAAAATACGCTCAGCAATAACTGTATCTCCAAATGTCAAGGATTTGCAATACATTAGTACTGCTCGGAACAGTTAAAGGTTTTCCCATTCACTTCAATCTTCACAGGATAGTGTTGACTGAAAGGACTATTTCTCGAATAGAACTAGTACACATAGCGATTATCATCAACAGTTCCCATGTTGTTCTCATCACAAACTACCATCCCGGGCTTTTTAGGGTTTGTGGAACATCTGTCTCGTCAAACACAGAAGTCCATCAGTGGGTCAACAATACTTTATTTGTTGTCTAAATATGCATTACATGATAGTGCAGCAACGACCAGGCAGCATCACAGAGCCGATCGTCAGCCGAACTGTCAGCCCGCTGTCCGAGGGTCAAGTCCCGTTACATTAAGATTTCATTGTCTATATAATACTGAGTGTCAGGCTGCCCTGTATCGTATTACGATACCTGTATGGTCAGCCCGCAGTATCCAGCACCTCATCCACAATGTTCAATATACTCTAAGGTTAATTAGGGTTAATTACACGCAGGCAGCTGACGTGTACATGGCTGTGCTGATGGACATGATAATAAGCTGCTGATATTTCATGTATATTGACAGCTCTGTGATTTAGATTTAGATAACCCAACTTAAACTTAACTCAGAGAATATACAAACATATTCCCCGATAAAGCCCACAGAAAGCAAGAGGAAGTAGCTCGCATGCTCTTCCGAGCGCGGGCTATTTGACATCAGGCTGCATTCAGCGTTATACACAATCCAGGGTGACATGACCAGCCCGTCATTGCGCGCAACATTTGAACTACGCTGACTGTCTACTCATAAGATTTTACTTTTGTTTACACACACCTTTCATTCACCTTTCCTGACCTGTGACGTCCTGTCTATGTCGTACCTGACTCTGACCACGTGACTTATATGATTATATGACCCAATCATATTCCATTTACCTTCCCTCTGGTTAGCCATGCGTATACTCAGGCAAAAGTTGTTTCTGCTCCCACCCTACACACACACACACACACACACACACACCTACACACACACACACACACACACATACACACACACACACACACACACACACACACACACACACACACACACACACACACACACACCTTGTTATATATAACATGGTGGTATTTTGACTCACGTGAGATCCCAGAGGACGTCACACGGGGCCGAGTGGGAGGATGAGTGACCCGTCGTCGTCTTGGTCTTCTGTTCTTTATAGAACAGTAAAGGATGTAACAGAGGAGGACTAACAACAAGATGACAGCAAGAACGCCTCCAGAGATCTTCAAGCCCAAGAGGGCTTTCTTTCTGTAAAAAAAAATAACAGTGTCTTTTTACATAATCAATGAAATTTCTCTGGATTATTAAAAGTTCGCTGGTGATCTACTTTCAGTTGCTGGCGATATATAGCCCATTTTTATGCTGTACTGTCATAAATAGTATATATTTTTAAGTCACAAGCTAGTTTTGAATCGGCACCCGTGAAGAACACCTCCTCGTGGTGGGTGCTGAGTAACGTTAAGCGCTCTTCAACCCCCAGTTGTGGACCCGGAGGTATATTTGGTCCACCAACCCGTTTGCCGTGGGTAGCGGAGGAGGAGGACGGGAGTCTGGTGGTTGAGGGCACTGGTACCAGGAATAGCGTGACTGTCTCCATCTTAAGGGATACATATTTCAATGTTAAAACTGTTAAGGATCTTTTAAATATTGTTCAGTTTCATTTAATTCTTGGCTTTTGAAAAGAAATTGATTTAATTAATGAATTTTGATAAATATGTTCTGTAGATAGATGTATTTTAATTATTGGTAGTTTAGATTAGTAACTTGGATTGTTAGTGGCTGTACCCTCAGAGGGGGTTAAAGTATTGTAAAATTATTGTCCTCCTGAGAGGGTACGTAAGTCCCAAAACTTTCAAAGTCAATTTATGCTTACCAGGATCTTTTAAACGTAGTATTCTTGTTATTTAAAGTTTGGCTAACATTTCTTACAATCGCCAACAGCTGAAGGGATGGTGTAAACCCAACTAGGGTCCATGCAGGTAGCAAAGGCACTGTAAGTCCCCATGGTCCCTAGTATGGTGATCTACCCTCAGTTGTTGGCGATCTATAGCCTATTTTTATATTGTGTTGTCCTCTATAGTAAACATGTTTTAGATTTAATTACTAGATTTACATATATATATCTGTGATATTCTAGTTGTTTTACTGTCCTTCGTTGACAGAATTTTATAATCTATCTTTAATTATTGTTAATCTATAACTTGTTTTGGTCACGATATGGCTGACATATTGCCGAAGTGACTTTAAATTTTAACTCACTCACTCACCTCAATAAATGTTCGCAGAATATGGACAGTAATGGACAGAAATCTTAAGTTTTACCTCACTTAATTTTGAAACATCCAAGTAGGTGTGAGTGTAAATTCTTTTTACAAAATGATGACACAACACGAGAAGATCAGTTCTGTTATCAACTCAATGTTAGGCCAGGCAAGGTAACAACAAGTTAACGTCTGTTGGTATGGCGCGGGGTCTCGAACCACCAACCTTCCGCTTTTAAGACTTTCTAAACTATGGAGACAGTCCTCCTAATATTGGATATTTAAATAATACTGTTTGAAAATATACAAAAATAAAGAAAACATATGAAATCCATAATGATCCCAGATACACATCAATGCAGCTGAAACTTATCGTGACATGAAGATATACTGGTGTTTAATTAAATGCACTTATTTCTTTTCTACATGATGAAAGAGTTCTTAGTTAGGCTTTGCTTATAGACAATAGATAAGATTGGGCCTTGACTTACGATAAGATACAGCAGTAACGTGTGTAGATTGTCCCGCAACAAATATTGGAACAGTACATGTACACCTTGTAGTAGATGGATCTGTAATTGATGGATGATCGACGGCTTACGGAACACACGGTGCCATTACACACTGCAACAGAACACGACATCATCAGTGCATAGACTATAACAGAAGGAAGACGATGGGAGAACATGAAGGGCGATGAGCAGAGACATCTTATCTATGTAACAGCAGCACTTAGGGGATGGATGATGGGATGGTAGATCTTGCGATTGAGGGATGGGTGGGTTAGGAATTGGGTGATATCAGTGACAGTTAAACTATATTTCTGGGTCCAAATTTTAATCGAGTACAACAGGTACGATAAATAGCACAGAGTCCTATTCATGAGTGGCATTGTCAAAGAGAACACATAAAAACTCAAAACAAAAAAAATATCTGGTAAAACTGTATCATCGATAAATGATCATAACTGCGTATAATAGTCCATTTAAAGGGTGATAATATGAATGCCAGGACTGTTGTATTGTAGTACAACTATTGCAAAGTATTGCTTAAAGATGTATTACTCTAAGGTAAAAACATTCCTGCAATACTGTTGCGGATTCGAATAGGATATAATGATTGCAGGAGTATGATGACAGAATGTATTGCACTATTGTAAAACGCTATTTCTATGAAATTTAATTCAAGTCTCTGTGAGATGTTGCCTTTGTCTGCTTTTTCAATCCTTCGGAAGACTTCGATCAGCCAGTATATGTTCGGATGGCGATATCCTAGTGATCTGTGCAATCGTTGTGAAAGCCCTCCAGACTGTTTGTGGTCCTCGGGCCGACTGTCTCATGGTGATTCAAGATGTGAAGTGTGAATCTGGCATCATCATCCACCCAGTTGGTCACCATGTTGTCATTAAAGTCACCAGACCTGGCAACATCACATCCATGCAGGCGTTCTCCATCACATCCATCCAGGCGTTCTCCATCACATCCATCCAGGCGTTCTCCATCACATCCATCCAGGCGTTCTCCATCACATCCATCCAGGCGTTCTCCATCACATCCATGCAGGCGTTCTCCATCACATCCATCCAGGCGTTCTCCATCACATCCATGCAGGCGTTCTCCCATCCATCATTCCATCCAGGCTCCATCACATCCTCCATCCACATCACATCCATCCAGGCGTTCTCCATCACATCCATGTTCTCCATCACATCCATCCAGGCGTTCTCTATCACATCCATCCAGGCGTTCTCCATCACATCCATCCAGGCGTTCTCCATCACATCCATCCAGGCGTTCTCCATCACATCCATCCAGGCGTTCTCCATCACATCCATCCAGGCGTTCTCCATCACATCCATCCAGGCGTTCTCCATCACATCCATCCAGGCGTTCTCCATCACATCCATATCCACATCACATCCATCCAGGTTCTCCATCACAGACGATTTCCTTATACAGCAAAACCAAGCTCTTGAGTCTTCCTTCATCCAGGCTTGACTGTAGTGGAAGAAGCAGCCCCTTGTCCTCAGCTCCAGGAAACTCGGACTTAATAGCCATTTTCATCTGTTGCAGCCTCCTGTTGGTAACAGGTCACAGACGATCAACATCTGAGTGGATACTCTGTTGCTTATAATATGTTCTCTAATTTAAATAACTTCTTTAATTCATATGTTATATTTTTAAATGAAATGTCCATGTTTTGTCGGACATAGAATAAACTCAATAAATGAACTCTCTCTGCCCATTTTTAGACCATAGCAATTAAGTACAAAGTGGTGACTCCAGGTGGTCTCCAGTTGCCATCTGTCAGCCATACACCTGCTTCATCGGGGTTGATCCTCCACAAGCTTTCTTCTTCATAGTGCTGACGAACCTCAGACGATCAACATCTTCTCGAGGATGACTGAGCTCTGACACATTTCTCACATAGTCTCCAACAGTGGTGCATTTTCCCTTGCAGGTCTTGATGACACAGCTTGTGTGTTGTGTTCTTGTTGAGTTCTTATTGTAGAGGTATCCATCAAATAGTGCTTGTTGTGTACCTCTCGATGATGTCACATACTCCACTTGTCTTAGTCCAGCCATGACTGTGTCTAACGAGTGAATAATAGCCATTTTATACTTAAATAATGCATATAATCACTACCATTTGTGCTCTCATGTTGGCACAAAGATCTCAACATGACACGTGGTTTTTTTTGGCCAATTTGGGATTAAGACTGTCTTCAGAATAATTTGCAGAATTTTATCATACTAAAATATACAGTGTGTTCGTTCGCAGCATACACTAACCATACTGTTTGTGTTAGCAATAGCCTAATTCTTCATTTTGAGTTAAATCAACATGCAACTGCAATATCAATATCACTTATAAAGAATACAAATCTAACCTTGAAAAAACCCTAATGACTCTGAGGGGAATAACTGTCATTGTGACATTAAACTAAACCTTTTCTAGGATGACAAATTGTCAATAATCAAAATATTCATTCGGATAGTTTTTCATTATTATTTTCTACTGTACTTATGACATAAGATATTTTTTAAAAGTATGTTTAAGAATATTAAAAACAATATTTATAGATATCACACTGCTTACTAGTAAAGCAGTTGATCTAGGCTTTTGACTGACTGTTTCATGAATACGTAGCTTTATTGTAGTACATCTGGGAAAGATATAGTATAATGCAAACGGGACGTATAACAGACGGGAGTAAATTTTATCCACATACTAGGGACTAAACACCTGCACTGTGCTATTTCCTGAACTGAAAAAAAAACATGTCGGGAAGACGTTAAATTATAACTCGCTTACTCTGGACCTGGATTAGTATATATCGTGACCGAAATATGCTTAGTGATGAAAATTCTTCGATTTGCTAAAAATAATATTCATTCAACAAGAACATGCTGACTATGAGGAATGATCATGCCCAAAAGTGTTTAGTACATGTTATACTTCATCTGCCTAACATCAGTTGTGTAAACAACAACAATTGTGTAAATAGCATCTAGCATGCCCTCAACAGGAGCGTCAACATCATGCACGACATTGGTGGTGTGAACATAACCAGGTACATCGACAATAGCGTCAACAGCATCTGGCATAACATCATCACCAGAGGTGTTGTTAAGAAATCTGTAGAGGGTAATGTCCGAGTAACTCTCCATTCCTTAAAAATAATGGAGCCGAGGTCTCGGAGGGGCCGAGGCACATTATTTTTAAGGAATAGAGAGTTACGAGGATATCACCCTACTTAAATTACATTCAATGTATTGGGAATATTTCTGTTATCAAAATTAAATGTCAAAATGACAAAATGAAGTCTTTAATTTGAAACTGGTACACATCGCTCCATTCCTGAAAAGTAATGGAGCGAGCAGACAATGGAATGACGTCACATATGTTATTTAATTTCAGGTCTTCTTCGTTTTTGGCTTGATATATGTGGTTGAGTTAATCATTTAGTAAATTAGACGTAAGTCCACAGCGTGGCTTGTTCCCAGTCAGAGCTTGGTGAGAAGTCATCTTAATGGTTTCATGTTACGATGCATGTTGAATGGACCATTGGACGAAGCGAATATCACTTCACGAATGTCACGCATCCATGCCACCAGTCTCATATCGCCATTACTCCTCTCCTCGGATCCCTGGCTAGTTGTTTTAAAGACTTTACTAATGTGAATAATGTTTTAAAACTCAAATAAGCCACTGTCCATTCCATGCAATGCACTCAATGGGCACTTGCACACATTGGTTGTAACATTATCAAACTTTACAGATATCAAACTTGTCATTAGTCTGAATTTCCAGATAGAAAATAATAGATATATATGCTCGATATTTTACACATGATTTGATTTCTTATTTTTGTCAATTTTGTACCTTTTACAGTTGTTGGAGGTGTCACTTCGGTACCATACGGATAAGGCCCTGTGTTATTGGACCCGATATTCGATACACAAGCACTATTACTCATTGACTATAATTGCATGATAAATACATATTCCTCTTATTCGGGATGCCCAAAACATACAATGGTACTATTTATATATACAACACTGATCAACTGGCGAGACAATCGCACAGTATATATCTCTATTTCTGCATAAAGTAACACAATATTATATATGTACACTTAAAAGAGTTAGCTTTAAAAACAAACGAAAATTAAACATCATAGTAAATAAAGTAACGATTTACCGGAAAAGTATCCCACAAGCAAGAGAGTGACAGCCCAGGTTGCCGCCATCTTGAATGTCAGATGTGGAGTGTTGTTGACTATCGCCTTGTACCCTGAAAACATGTCTCGTGAGTCACACTGGTTGCAAGCCGTGAATGCGAACAATGTAAGTGTATGTTTTGACGTGAATCGCTATGAATAGTTTCTTATAAAATCGAGCTATACATGCTTCGGTAATAATTTCGCAATAGTTGTCCTACAATGCAACAGTATTCATGAGGTGTTTTCTTATAGTGAAATACTGTCACGTCCCAATTCTCACCCTTAAAATAGACTAGCACACCCAGGTATTATCCGATATGGACGATTCAGTTTTACCAGATATTTTAGGTAAAGTTTCTATGTGTTCTCTTTGACAATGCCACTCATGGACCCACAAATATAGTTTTGCTATTTAAAAACTCATTATCTACAAAGTAACAATATTATCTACAGTCAGGCCGCATTATTCCGTACAGGGTGCCGTTGTACAAAGCGATCTTAGCGCTAAGGTTACC
This sequence comes from Haliotis rubra, assembly GCF_003918875.1. Taxonomy (NCBI): domain Eukaryota; kingdom Metazoa; phylum Mollusca; class Gastropoda; order Lepetellida; family Haliotidae; genus Haliotis; species Haliotis rubra. Next base: position 305,674 of record NW_025766960.1, on the reverse strand, counting down.
GTAACTCCCATTCATTAACGTAGACTTAAGGTAGCCTTAGCGCTAAGGTTGTTTTGTTTTGATGTTTCTCATAAAAATTGTTAGGATAGTGAAACGTTAGGTTTGCTGAAACAAGTCCACTAAACATACATGTACATCACACTGCAGTAGAGTTACTTTCCTTTCACTTGACTGATAGCGACAAAGGCACATACACATGTACATGGATCAACTGACTTTATTACACATAACAACTTGGATATTTGAATAAAAGAACATCAACATGATTGCACAAAATAAATTCACATTGATGTCAAATAATCGCCAAGAAGAGTTTGAAAGTCCCTTGAAAGAGGCACGCATGTTAAGGACGGTTTCAAGTTTTTGTCATCGCCAACACACTCAAAATAGTTTATCATTGAGTCCATGTAAATTGCATCTGGCTTGCTGAAGGGGCAGGGGTAGCCTCTGGTTCGTCTTCTTCCTGATCGCTGTTGTCATTAGTGTTGATCATGGTAACAATCTCGTCAGATGACAGTGAGGGGCTGGTTTCTTTAGCTATTAATACTATTTATACTGAAAAAACTAAGATTGTTATTTTTCGCAAAGGAGGTAAGCAGGCAAAGACGGAAACTTGGACATATAATGGTTCAAATCTTGAGGTTGTCAGTAATTTTAAATATCTTGGTTTATTATTTTCAATAGGTGGAAGTTTTTCCCTGGCTCAGAAATCTTTGTCGGAACAAGGTCAAAAAGCAGTTGGTTACTCCTGATGTACAATATCAGTTATTTCAATCAGTTGTTTGCCCCATTCTTTCTTATGGCTGTGAGGTTTGGGGTTTTATGGAAGCCGATGTCATTGAAAGGGTATATTTAAAATTTATGAAACATATACTATATGTGAAAATGTCAACTCCGTCATCATTTTTATGTGGAGAACTGGGTACATATCCTCTGAAAGTTTTAAGGCTTGTACGTATTATCAAATATTGGATTAAGATTTTGAGAAGTAACCCAAATAGATATATTTTTTTGATATCTAATTCATTATTGGATAGTTTGAATGTAAATCCTAATACTGAAAATTGGGCAAGTTTGCTGAGAGATACCCTTTTTAGGTTCAGTTTTGGTTATGTGTGGGCTGCTCAGTTTGTTCCCAATAGCGATGTTTTTGTGAGACGATTTACAGAGAGGGTTAGAGATATATATTCCCAAATGTGGAAACACCAGTTGTCAACTCTAAGTGAAACCAGATTGTATCTTTATATTAGGGAAACTCTTTGCTTCGAGAAATATTTATCTAATATTGTCGTTAAAAAGTACAGAATTGCCTTGACACGTTTTCGCCCCATTTCTCACATGTTTATGATTGAGAAAGGTAGATGGAGTGTACCAAAAATACCATTTATTGATAGGAAATGTCCCTTTTGTCCACATGGCATTGAAGACGAGTATCATGTATTACTTATTTGTCCTAAGTATCAGTAAATACGTGAGCGATATTTATCCTTTACCCTCCTTGAAAATGCAAATATGTTTAAATTTGTCAGAATGCTGAAAAGTGAAAACGATGCAGTTCTGTTTAACGTTGCCAAATGTATTTATTATGTAATGAATGAAAGGAATAAACATGAATACCTGTAAGTGTACACAATATATACCCTTGCTCTTGGACAGTGTCATAATCATTGCATATTTAAAACAATTTATACTGTGTGTATAATCCTGCCATGTGCTGAAGATCAATATTGTCAATGACATGTATTATTTTGGTTTTTGACCTAATAAAATCTTGTTTTGTCTTGTCTTTATCATCGTCAGCGCCGAGGTAATTCTCGACATTCTACAAATCGCCGTTTTCCGTCGGGAAGCGCTGGAGTAACTCGCGTAGTTCTGATAAAACCATGTCATCTTCGTCGACAAAAAGCTTCAGCTGGAGTGGGGATGAGGTCGAAAGTTCTGAATTGTTGTGGCAGTCACTTCGGACCAGGCTGTTTTGATGAATCTGAGCGCTTGTCGAAGATTGCGAGCTTGGGGCAGATCGTCATCAGCAAGACGATCGCTTGTAGTGGGCCTTGTAAGTTCTGATAATACCAGCATCCATAGGCTGAATGTGTGCAGTTGTGTTTGGAGGCAGGAAATGGACTTTAACATTGGTCAGTTTAACAGTGGCACACTTGTGACTGGCAGCATTGTCATGGAAACCAGAATGATGCTGAATCTAAACGAAGGCAGAGACGACTTGCAAAATAATTCTGCATCTTGCGTGTTGCACACATATCACTGATATCACCCAATTTCTGATATCTGCTATCCTTCCACCCCCTAATTGCTGCTGTTACACAGCTAAAATTTCTCTGCCAGCGCCCTACATATCCTCCCGCCGTCTCCCTTCTGTTATCGTTTGTGTACTGATGGTGTCGTGTTTTGTTTCGGTGTGTGATGGGGCTGAGGTGGGGCTCGCCCATGGATGTGAGTGGTGGGTTAAAATTGGGTGATATCAGTGACAATATACATACATGCTGCAAGATGCAGTAGAGCAGATTCATGTACTTGGGTAGGTTTGTAATATTCGCTGCCAGAAAATACTTGCAGAATGAAACGTCTCCTCTCATTTACCACAAACATCTACTGTTTGCGGCGTTACAAAGCAAAGAAAAAAGAATTCCGTGGAACCTTTTCAACTTCCCATTAGTATACAAATAATGTACCATGCAAGGACTTGCCTTAAAACTGCTTTGTCTCTCAGACCCTTGAGAATGTATTTATATATACGGTCATCCAACCTGAGTTTAGAAATCAATTATTTGGCAAGTCTTCATTGACTCAGCTATCGTTTTAAATTCAGCATCACAGTGGTCTCCATTTAGATTATAGTATTACTTTGCAGAGATTAAGTTTTAAATTGCAGAACAATATTTATGGGTCCATTGGTGACACATAGAAACTCAACAAAGAATATCTTGTAAACTGCTTCATTGATCTATGCTCATAACTGGGTGTGCTAGTCTTTTTTAAGGGTGAGAATTGGGAATTGCCGCTATTGATATTTCACTACAAGAAAACATATATGAATGCAAGTGTTGCATTGTTGTACAACTATTGCGAAATTATTGCGCAAGCATGTATTGCTCTCTGTTCGATATTTATATGAAACTATTAATAGCGATTTATGACAAGACATACACTTGCATTGTTCGTATTCACCCTGGGCGATAGTAAACAAATACATGTACCCTCAACACGGTAACTTCCTCTGTGGCATTGGTCTCTGTCAAACATCAGGGTAGAAGGCGATAGTAAACAGCACTCCACGTTTGACATTCAAGATGGCGACAACCTGGGCTGTCACTCTGTTGCTTGTTGGATACTTTTCCGGTAAATAGTTACTTTATTGATGATGTTTAACTTTCCACTTTAATGCTAACTCTTTTCATGTTCACATATTTCATGTTGTGTTACTTTTAGGGGTGACTATTGAGGAGGAAACAACTATTGCGATTGCGATAGTCTATTGCAACATACTATTGCGATAGCGATAGTCTATTGCGACCAACTATTGCAATACTATTACACTACTATTGCAATAGTTTTTGTTCTCCTTGAATTGTCTCAGCTGAAGCCATTTCCAAAATAAATGTATAGTTAAATGAAATAAAAACAAGTTGAAGTAGTTCCAGTCTCTTTTAGTAAATCACAAGAAACTTGAAACCCGGATCAAGTAAACAGTTAAAACATAAACTCACTGAAGTGAAGTCTGCACCCAAACATCCTGTATTTTGCGCTGCGTATGTAGTCTAATTTATCATCGGAAGTCAATTACTAAATTATCGATAGTCACACATACTATCGCTGCATCGATAGTTTTTCGTTTCTACCATCGATTACTTGCTATCGGAGACTCAACAATTGCAATCCATCGATAGTTCGATGCATCGTTACATCATACAGACGTAAAGATGCATAAAGTATACAGTAACACTTTGGGTTCGACTCGTCGCTATTGATCAATGTTGCATCTATAATAGTACACAAGGTTGTATATGTAATAGTATATATAATCATATACTCTGCGAACAGCCATTTCATGGGAATGACGCATTGTATGCTTACATGTTGGTAACTGGTGTATTTTGTAATCGTTCAAAAATTCTTTACTATAAAGATGAATCAGAGGAATAAGTAATTGTTATGTGAATATGTAACACTGCTCGTGTATCGAATATCGAGTCCAGTAATACACAACATTATCCGTACGTTAACGAGCTGATACCTCAAACAACGGTAAAAGGTTCAAAAGTGAAATGCGTAAGAAATCAATATCGAGCATCTATAGATATATTTTCTGTCTGGAAAGTCATATTAATGACAAGTGTGATACATGTAAATCTATATATTTCGTGTTAACTCTTCTATGTCATATCCAATCTGGGCAACTGCCCATTGAGTGTATTGAGCAGGCCTTTGACCAATGCGTGCAATTGGCAAAACAGCTTTCCCAGTGGCGTGTTTGAGATTTAAGGTCTTATTATGTTAAGGCTTTCTGCCAACTAGCCAGGGATCTGTGGAGAGGAGAAACGGCAACTTGAAACTCAGGCTGATGACAATAACTGTGCTAGATGCAGTTATTGCATTCGCTTCGTCCAATGATCTATGAAATACATCATAATTATCATGAAACCATTAAGACGTCTTCTTACCAAGTTCTGATTGGGAACAAGCCACGCTGTGGGCTTAAGTCTACATTACCAGACGAGTTCCACAACCACATGTCCCAATCCCAAAACGAAGAAGACCTAGAAAGATTTCTTGACATCTCTGGTGCTGATGATATGCCAGATGCTGTTGACGCTACTCTCGATATGCCTGGTGAGGCTCACACCACGGGTCGTGTCTGGTGTTGACGCTCGCGTTAAGGTCATGCCATTTGCTGCTGAGGCAACTGTTGATGCGCCTGTTCATCCAACGGATGTTGATGCTTCTGATGTGCTGTTAACTTTGAAGTAGAAGCTACACACCCTGGCACCCTTTCTAGAACAATTACCTGCCCATTGAGTAATATGAGCAAGCCGGTTACCCATGTGAAATGTTTTGGAGAAATATGTTTCATTCACAATATTACGTGCAATGAACAGATAATGGATTGCCCATTGCATGCAACGAGCAAACTGTATTGCCCATTGCACGCATTGGACAAACGGCCTAATGGGCAATTGCACAGATTGGGTGTAGTGATGTTTAGTCCCTAGTATGTGGATGAGGTTTACCCCAATCTGTCATACGTCCCATTTGCACTCCACTATATCTTTCCCAGATGTACTACAGTAAAGCTAAATCACCCAGTCTTTTATAAGCGTCAGATAGTAACAATATTTTAATACATTCCCGTTTCTATATACATGTATACATGAAACAGTCAGTCAAAAGCCTAGGTCAACTGCTTTTATAGTCAGCAATGGATTATCTATAAATATATTTATTGATATTCTTAACCAAATGAGTTGCCATGGACAGCGGGGTACATTGAAATGTTACTTGCTTGTAAGAGCGCTCAGCCAATCAGAAAACGACATTTATGTGTGAGGTAAGATAAATGTGTTCTTACCCGATGTACTGGTTCTCTGAATAAATATTGCAATAGAGCATACTGCATACTGTGGTGGTGTGTGGTCCTGTGCACAGAGCTAAGGTCACAAATCAGTTGAGTTAAGCAATGTTGGGCCAGAGACTCCTTCGATGGGTGACCGTGGTTGGCAGCCTGGCTCCTGAGAGTTTTAGGACTTCAGTCTTGCCCCACAACGAAGCCCATGTGATACATGTGGTCTCACCTTATGCAAGTGAGTTTGTGAAAACTTTCCTCTGTTAACACTGCGGAAAATGGGTACCCGGTGGGATAAGTCATGTAACTATAACCTTCTAGCGTCTAACAGGCAGCTTGGGTTATCCGGGGTAATAAGAATCAGATTCTGATTAAGCGCCGCGAGCAATCACTTGGAGTTTGGAAACTGTGCGCTGTAGAAGATGACTTAATATTATTATTATTTTTATTTACGTTGGTTCCTTTAACTTCGACATAACGGTATTTGACGGTATATCAAACTCAGAATCAGGTAGCCGTATCGCACTGTGTCACGTCGTTGTAACTATTCCTGTATAAAAGGGGCTTAAAATCAAATTGTCCTTGTCATGTCTTTGCAGCTTGGGTTATCCGGGGTAATGGTAATGAAGTTGTGCGCTTTGAGCATATTTATGTGTTGAAGGGGAAATGCTTTTATTTGTTATGAGCAATCACCAAGTGAATGGAGTTATTATCATTATTAATACGTATCGTTTATGTAATTTTTTTAACAATAACATTGCAGTAGTAGTATTTGAACTGCAATAACATTTCGGTAGTGTTTGTACTGTGAATACAGAACTTTAATGCTTTTATTTGTTATGAGCAATCACCAAGTGAATGGAGTTATTATCATTATTAATACGTATCGTTTATGTAATTTTTTAACAATAACATTGCAGTAGTAGTATTTGAACTGCAATAACATTTCGGTAGTGTTTGTACTGTGAATACAGAACATTGTATCACAAGACAAGTACAATGGTTGAATTCAATGTCATAGAAATAGCGTTTTACTTTAGTGCAATGTCTTCAGTCATACTGCAGCTGATCATTATATCAAATTCGAATTCGCAATAGTATTGAGCAATACATGCTTAAGCAATTCTTTCACAACAGTTGTACTACAATGTACAGTCATGTGGTGTTTCGTTATAGTGAGATAGACCCGAAGATCCGGGTTAGAATTGATATTCAGTAATCCATGCGTGTCGTAAGAGGCAAAAAACAGGATCGGATCGGGTGGTGGTCAGAGAGAGAGAGGGAGGGGAGAGGGAGGGAGGGAGGGAGGGAGGGGGAGGAGGGAGAGGGAGGGAGGGGAGAGACAGAGACAGAGACAGAGACAGAGACAGAGAGAGAGACAGAGACAGAGACAGAGACAGAGACAGAGAGAGAGACAGAGACAGAGAGAGCAAGCAGCAGGTCCGAGCTGTTCAGTAATGATGCCAGGGCTCGTGGTGTCATGGTTTGGAGCATATGGCACGATATGAAGACATATCTTGTTGTGGTGAATGGCAATCTCACTGCCCAACGGTACATTAATCATATTCTGCGTCTGTTGTGCTATCATTCCTACGTCAACGCCGTAATCGGATCATGTTCCAGCAGGACAACGTCCGTCTTCATACAGCACGTATATATATATATTGCAGTCATGGATTTTCTACAGAGAAACAACATCAATGTGTTTCCTTGGTCCTCCAGGTCACCTGACATGTCACCAGTTGAACACGTGTGGGACAATTTGGATCGTCAGATTCGTGCTAGAGCCGTTGTTCCTGGAAACCGGCGTCAGCTTGTCCAAACCCTTCAAGAGGAAGGTGTACGGTGGACATACCAGACACTAACCACGTGTATATGATCGAATCCTAGACACTTCATTCCTTCATTTATACAGTGACTCAATGGTCTTGTTATTGTTGCTACTCCAGTGAAATGACTGAGTGCATGTTGCCCATACACCTGTTATTATAATTCACTGTCCTTTTTCACAATGTTGATTTGTAGTTTTGTAATATCAGTGATTTCGACTTGGTATCGTTTCTTTTGCCCGTTAGTTTATACAATATAAATGAATGTCAGGATGATGCTGAATTTCAGCCACGACAAGAGGCATTGAAGACTTTCCAAATAATTCTATATACAAGTCTGATATATGTTTAAATATTTGCTCTAGGGGCTGAGAGACAGAGAAGGTTTAAGGATTTACAAGCGACGTTATTTGTACACAAATAGGAAGTGTAAAACCGCCACGGAAATCTTTCAATGTTTTTGTTTGTTGGTTGGTTAAATATAGTGACGGTTTCTGTAAATAATCAAGTCTGGCCCATGCAATTCATTAATTGACGTCAATGAGCATGTCCATCAAATCCCACTAGTCACCTTTTACGACAAACTGAAGACCAATTCTAACCCGGAATATCATTGGTCCTTTATCAACAGTAGACGTACGTGGTAAATTAGAAGCAACTAAACTAACGGGCAAACGGAACTTATCACTTTTAAATTAACGTTTTCGCAATTACAGATACTGCCATAAAGTGAAATATTTTCAGAAAACATTCGCCAAAACACATTCTGTGGTCGAGTAGCAAGGCATAAGTCCGTGATTAAGTGATTTTCGTGCTAGCATGAACAATTTAAAAAACAGCATAAATGGACTTGCTGAAAATACCCGTGCACAATGTTTTGCACAAATACAGATGTGGAACAGTGCATCCATGCAGTATCAAAACTTTCACAAGCCGAACGTGACAGAGCTATTGGTATGAAAGAAATGGGGGCCTCACAACGTCACATTGCAAGAGTCTTCAATTTGCAGCCAAGCAACCATCAGCAACTTGTTGAGCCGTTACCAACAGACAGGCCAGACACAAGACCGTCCAAGAACGGGCAGACCAAGGGTTACCACGCCAGCTGAAGACCGCTACATCCGGACAATTCACCTGCGGAACAGATTCGTCACGGCGACGTCAATGGCGACGAAGGCCTTGGGACACCACATCAGCAGACGAACCGTACTACGACGACTCCATATGGCTGGCATCAGAGCTCACCGTCCCTTTCGTGGAATGGCCTTGACCCGTCAACACTGTCAAAACAGGTTACAGTGGGCTCGAACTGTACGTCGGTGGCAGCGACGTAATTGGGAGAGAGTTCTGTTTACAGACGAGAGACGATTCAACATGTTCCGAAATGAGGGGCGAGTTCGTGTTTACAGACGTAGTGGTGAGCGACCGGCGCCGAACTGTGTCCAAGAGGTGCACCCTTTTGGTGGAGGCGGTGTCATGGTTTGTGGGATTTGTGGTCAGCAGAGAACACGACTTGTCATCCTTCATGGAAATTTGACTGCTCAAAGGTACAGAGACGAAGTCTTGAGGCCAGTTGTGTCACCATTTGTGCGTCAACAGCTGAGGGGTTTGATCTGCACGCCCGCATACGGTCAGGATCGTACAAGACTACCTCAACAACGTGAACATCAACGTATTGCCCTGGCCACCATGATCTCCGGATATGAATCCGAAAGAGCATCTCTGGGATCATCTTAATAGGCAGTTGAGACAACGGCAACCTCCACCAGCAAATCGACAGCAGCCCGAACAAGTTCTCTTGGATCTGTGGCACAGAATTCCTGTTGACGTTATCCGTCGACTAACGTCATCCATGAGGAGACGTGTTTTGGCATGTATCGATTCAAGGGGTCGTCACACACGCTACTGAAGGCTTGGACAGTTCCATAATGTGACTTGAAACACATCTTGTGAATGATCTGTGATTGGGTAACATTTCATTTTGACCCCATCGATTGGAATTGGTGATTCTGTTTCATCCTTGGTAAATGGTTTAATTTTGTATAATAAACAATATTTCTATCATACATATCCTGGTGTCTTCTTTATGAGCCACAACATCAGGTGATAAGTTTCTTTTGCCCGGTAGTTATTAAAAACCTACTCAAATACGCTAAGCTGGCGTTCTACATCTTGTATCATCCATACATATTATCTCTGATATAACCCAATTCCGAACCACTGATATCTCTCCAGTCGGGATGTCTGCTATCCCACCATCCGTCCCCTAACTGCTGCTGTTACACAGCTAAGATTTCTCTGCCAGGGCCCTTCTTGTCCTCCCTTTTGTTGTTGTCTGTGCACTGATGATGTCGTGTTCTGTTGCAGTGTATGATGGCGTTGCAATTCGCTTCAGCAGCTACAGGGGCTCTACGAGCTACAGGGGCTCTACGAGCTACAGGAGCTATAGGAGCAGGAACTACGGGACGTACAATTACTGTTCCTCTAGCACTTGCAAGTCAAACTCATCGTAAGTTGATCACCAATCTTAACTCTTGTGTTAACGCCAAGCTTTTTAAGCCTAACTGGGAGTTCGTGTTTCATGTAGATAATGTACAGGCGTAATCCATAAGCGCCACTATGTTTTCCTGTTACGACATGGTTCAGCTGCAAATAGCGTGTATCTGTGCTGATGATGGATGTCATACTATACTACAAACAAAATGTATGGGAACACCGTAAACTTTGATATTACATAAACGTGGTGAGATCTTTGATACTCTAAGGTAAATGCAACTGTTTGTGTTTTTAATGGGCACTTTAAACGACATGTTAGAACTTACAGTGAAGCGACTGATTCAATATTCGTTGAGTTTGAGTGGAACGAAGTATTGTCAAAAACAGGAAAAAAACATGGGTGCTGAAACACACCAGCACTGTGTTTGATTCAAACGTATGTGGGGTTCGGTATTGGGTAAATAAAAGGACTGATCGCCTCGTGTTGTCACTGATTATGTAATGTTCTCCTTTGTACAGATATTATGGCTTATTCGCTCTGATAGCCCCCGGATTGGTGTTACTCTTCGTTTTAATCCTTTACTGCTGCATTAAAAAGAAGCTAGAACCACGACGTATCGTCAGTCCTTCGCCTCCCCAGCCCCTTGCGACTTCCTCTGGGACCTCAGGTAAGTCAAAATACCCCTCCTTATGTATGTATGTATGTATGTATGTATGTATGTATGTATGTATGTATGTATGTATGTATGTATGTATGTATGTATGTATGTATGTATGTATGTATGTATGTATGTATGTATGTATGTATGTATGTATGTATGTATGTATGTATGTATGCGTATGTATGTATGCGATGTAGGTTATCTCTGAACTCTATCACAACTTTAGTGAACTAAAGTGACTTGGCCTTCAGTGTATCGCCTTCATAATTTGTTTAAACTGTACATCTGTATTCATGTAGGTAATATATCATGATATACACCAAGTGAACGTGACGTCTTAATAACAAATTACCGCGCATTTATTTGTGTCAATAGCGAACCTTGCTTACAACAGAACATGAAATGTGATCAATGCTATTGAATTTATTCTGAATGATATCAGGTCGCATAACTCACAGGCTGACAAGAGAATGCAAATACGGGAATGATTAGCCATAAACAGTAATCCCGTTGCAAGGAACAAAATGAGACACGACGATGTAAAGAGTTGCGTCACTTAGCACTGCCAGGGTCCGTTGCGCCAAATACTATCCCCTACTAGGCCGTCGGTATTTGATTCTGTTTCCCATTTGAATTTTCATTCCAAATTGAAACTATAGGAGGTTTTCTTTTCCTTGGGTAATCTCCTTCCTTTGCACACACATGGAAAAAACCCAGGTCAGCTTGAGCAGCCTTCTACATCTATATGTCTTGAAAAAGTGTTTCCGAAGTAAAGCGACCACATCCAATAAACTGAAGACTATAAGTGATCTATATTTTAAAGTTGCATGTTTATTTCAGACTCTCTCTCTCTCTCTCTCTCTCTCTCTCTCTCTCTCTCTCTCTCTCTCTCTCTCTCTCTCTCTCTCTCTCTCTCTCTCTCTCTCTCTCTCTCTCTCTCTCTCTCTCTCTCTCTCTCTCTCTCTCTCTCTCTCACACACACACACACACACACACACACCAGCCTGCTCCCTTGGTGATCGCGGTTGAAGAGGTGAAACACATTAAACATATGGATTGCCTAATGTTCTTCAATGTAGTTTAGGCAATGTGGTTAACTTCTACGACCAATCACTTTAGTTACACATTAAGTGAGATAGTGAGTTGGGTTTTACGCCGTTTTTAGCAATTTTCCAGCAATATCAAGGCGGGAACACCAGAAATGGGCTTCACACGTTGCACCCATGTGGGGAATCGAACCCGGGTCTTCGGTTCGACGAACGAACGCTTTAACCACTAGGTTACCCCACCGCCCAGTTACACATTAAGCTGATACGATACTTACATTCTTTGTTAAAACTCGGGACATCCCAAGTGAACCCGTATTGCCCAAGGTATAGCCAGGTTAATGGATGTACGTCACATTTCGATTGATCTAAGCTACCCGTACCCACCGAAGCATGCGATTTGCTGCACGTGCTACCAGGGAGCGGTGAGGCGTAAATCTCACTTACTTTGGTTGGCAGCTTCAAAGTGACATCATTGTTGAAGAAAATCAGTTCTAGTCTCAAGCGCTGCAGAGCAGTTTATTTCTGGATATGGCGCTATATAAGTTTTTCAATAAATAGATAGATTTATTGTGCCAGACATGATTGAAACAGTGTATGAATATAATTAAACAGGGTTTGATGGTAAATGTGTATTATTTTGTTCGTCAGCGATATATAAGTTTGGATAATATATCTAATTTGGCGTTAAGGTATGATAATTTATATATTTAAACATATATCAGACTTGTATATAGAATTATTTGGAAAGTCTTCAATGCCTCTTGTCGTGGCTGAAATTCAGCATCATCCTGACATTCATTTATATTGTATAAACTAACGGGCAAAAGAAACGATACCAAGTCGAAATCACTGATATTACAAAACTACAAATCAACATTGTGAAAAAGGACAGTGAATTATAATAACAGGTGTATGGGCAACATGCACTCAGTCATTTCACTGGAGTAGCAACAATAACAAGACCATTGAGTCACTGTATAAATGAAGGAATGAAGTGTCTAGGATTCGATCATATACACGTGGTTAGTGTCTGGTATGTCCACCGTACACCTTCCTCTTGAAGGGGTTTGGACAAGCTGACGCCGGTTTCCAGGAAGAACGGCTCTAGCACGAATCTGACGATCCAAATTGTCCCACACGTGTTCAACTGGTGACATGTCAGGTGACCTGGAGGACCAAGGAAACACATTGATGTTGTTTCTCTGTAGAAAATCCATGACTGCAATCTTCGGTTCGACGAACGAACGCTTTAACCACTAGGTTACCCCACCGCCCAGTTACACATTAAGCTGATACGATACTTACATTCTTTGTTAAAACTCGGGACATCCCAAGTGAACCCGTATTGCCCAAGGTATAGCCAGGTTAATGGATGTACGTCACATTTCGATTGATCTAAGCTACCCGTACCCACCGAAGCATGCGATTTGCTGCACGTGCTACCAGGGAGCGGTGAGGCGTAAATCTCACTTACTTTGGTTGGCAGCTTCAAAGTGACATCATTGTTGAAGAAAATCAGTTCTAGTCTCAAGCGCTGCAGAGCAGTTTATTTCTGGATATGGCGCTATATAAGTTTTTTCAATAAATAGATAGATTTATTGTGCCAGACATGATTGAAACAGTGTATGAATATAATTAAACAGGGTTTGATGGTAAATGTGTATTATTTTGTTCGTCAGCGATATATAAGTTTGGATAATATATCTAATTTGGCGTTAAGGTATGATAATTTTTGCGGTCGGTCATTTACATTGTACATGCTACTCCATACAATTCATCATCAGCCCCGCAAGCCGTAAATTATGAACGGTCCCTAAGGGGGGAATGGGTGATATTCCGGGTACTGCCCTTAGTTATAACTGGCCAACACAGGCCGAACCTAAATGACTTTGGTTGACTCTGAATGTGTTAACTTCAGTTATCTCAGGTCGCTCGAAAATAATCGAACGCACGCTCTGACATATATAATACCAGATAATTTATATTCACTATTTCAGGCGTCGAACGAAGCAACGGAGAAAAACCTATCACCCACTACCCAATTCCCCCAACCATCAAAGCCAACGACCCTCCACCTCCATACGATTCCTCAGATCCAGCGCATCCCCCTGGAAATAACTCTAACGGGGGACAGATAAATACTCGGACGCTACCTCCTGGAACTATTCGCCAACCGCCGTCCGTGCCAGCACCCGCATGGCAAGCCCCACCCCCCGGGGCCCCTCCGCAGAGTGACAACCCACCGATGCCACAGCCCGACCCTCCTAAAACATCAAAGCCTCACCCTCCTACAACGTCCCCATCAGATGACAACCCCCTCGCCACTGCTCCAGGGGCTTCAGGTATCCACCCACCTCCCTCCCAGTGACAAAGCTCCGACGACGGCAGCTCCCACAGAAGGAGAGTCGCACTGACAATGCAGCGAATGCTTGAATAAACATCGGGTTTTATTTCTATAGTTCAAGGGCTCTTTAGTCAGCGTATGTCTCGCTCAGATAGGCGTCTACATCGAATGTTCTTTAATTTGTGTTTTAAGTGTTTAGATCTTTAACACGTTTTGAGATAACTCTCTTTGACATTTTCAATACAAGCTTTTAAAATGCTGATGCGTCTCTGGCTGGACGTTCGGACAAGTATTTTCAACAGAACCATAGATTGAAGCCAATGTTCCACCGAGTATTCCAAGAAAAAGAAGAGAGAATTATCCAGGCTCATCTGTGCTTTATCAGGAGCTTTCCTCAGCACCGACTGTGATTGGATTTTATGAAGTTGATATTTATAGATTATATTTTGTACATTATACAATCATTTTGGCACATCCACATAATTGGCAAAGACTATTGCTATACAGTACTTATCCGCCCTGTCACATTAACTTGGATGATTGGTAAAACCATAGTGATTCCTTACAAAGTTGAGACTTGAGACAAGACACCCGTCAGATAGAATAGAATAGAATAGAATAGAATAGAATAGAATAGAATAGAATAGAATAGAATAGAATAATACTTAAATGTCTTTTCGGGAATTTGTGTTACATCAGCAGAGCTACTGACACATTAGAGAGATACCAAACATATTTACTTAAATTCTTTGATTTAGGTATCTTCACATTTGTTTAAGAGAGATATGGTACTTGGAATAAAGGATGTACGGGCTCTCTTAGTTTTCACAATTGGAACTTTGTAGCGGCGGCCTGAAGGGAGGAGGTTGTATTCCGAATTTAAGTAGTGAGTACGGTCAGATATGATTTTGACAGCTTGATTCACGATTTGCCGCTCATATATCGATGATAAACATTCAAGTCTGACTCCAGCGATTTTACTTGCAGTGTTAACAATTTTGTCTATTTTAGATTTGAGATGAACTGAGGGAGACCCGTACCAACAATGGAAGGAAAATGTTAAAATACTCTGAATAAATGCTACATAAAAAGATGACATCACAGATGGGTTAACATTAAAAGATCTCAGTTTACGCATGAGATTAAGACGTTGTTGACACTTTTTGTATAGGGCTTCAGTGTTAGAGTTCCAGTTCAGCTTAGAGGCAATGAAGGTTCCCAGATACTTATACTCCGACACAGTCTCAACACATTCACCGTTGATTATCACTGGAAGAATTTCTGTGGGTTTACTCCGAAAGTCAATTATCAGTTCCTTTGTTTTTGTGACATTTAAGAGTAAGTGGTTTTCTGCACACCAAGTCGTATAATGATTAATGTCCTCTTTATACAGTTCTTCAGAATCAGTGTCGTTCAGTTTGCCCACAATTGCTGCATCATCAGATGTTAAAAAGATACTTATAGATATGACACGGAGTTTTAGATTTAACCCATGACCTATTCTGTGGAATTTACCCCACAAGAAGGAACATAAATAGAATATGAATATACAATGCCATTTTGAAAGCGGTCAAATGTAACATATGTTATATTGGGGGATTACACTTTCCCAATAAAGTACAGATTCCAGTACTTTTGTTGGATTCAGTCCCATCTGGGATTCAAACCCGGTACTTTCAGAGTCAGGCACCTAATCGCCAGCACACAAAGTCATCCGACATATCCCAAATATAGCATATGAAATATTACATAAATAGAACCCGCAAAGTTTCGGTTTTCAAGAAGAAGTCGTATGAGCTACGCTCTCAGCCAGGTTTATCCTCAAAGACAGTCCTATATAAAACAATGTTCGCCATGTCTTCAAATTAATCAACTTCTGCTTGCTTAGGTTTTACCTGCACAAGTTATTTCCGAGTATGTTAATTTTTTTATTATTCGCGATTGTGTGTAATTTAATCAACAGAACTGGTGATTTCGGTAAATGACACATACAGTTGTAGTACTGTAGCACGCAAAGATCAGAATAGAGATAATGTGAAAAATGTTTGTAATTAACGTTTATTCATTTTACCATTTCGTAGTTTCTCATTTCCATTTCTATCAACACACATACTTTTTCATCAGTTGTTTTTGTATTTGTCATTTGAGCACTCATGTCATATTTGAAAGTGTTCATTAAAGATGTTTTTCTATCAAGCACCGCCATCCTCTATCCCGGTGATATCTTAGTAACTTCCAAAGTAAAGTCAGTCTTTTAAATTAAACCCCAAAACGGAAAATAGTTTGTTCGTCCTACTGCATGTATTCTTTAAAGAAGATGTTTTTAAACTGTGCCTCGCCATAAGAACAGCACAAGTGACGTTTCGATCTATTCCTCTAGCTAGACCATAACAAATAGTGTGCATTTGTTCCAGTTCACTTTTAAACGTAGCCGGGATTCTATTCAAAACAATTTTGCGACTGTATTAAGTCCTGCTGACTGAAGGAGACCTATTGTAATCGTTCGGATTATTATTATGAGGTCTTCAGACGAAAGTCTGGAAGACCTACTGTTATTTTCCGAATATTCTTATTATTTGTACGAATTTTGTACCCGCTCTACTGACCTAACCTCTGGGGCGATTTTCATGAAACTTTCAGGGATGATAGCCTGTATGCTGAAGTTGAAACAATGTTGAAAATATCCCGACTTCCGGCTTCCGGTAAGGGCAGATAACCCAAAACGTCAAAATCTTTGAGCCCTAAGATCTCCAAAACTAGAAGAGTTTAATTGACCAAATTTTCACTCGATGTAGACATCATCATCCTTTATTCATTCAACGCATAAAATAAGTTTTGCAGCAGATGAAACTTTCCGCAATTTTGGAAAGACTGATTTTTTTGCCGATTTTCGATCAGCATATCGCAACTTCGCAAAACGTATCGTGTTCATGTCTGAACCGGGAAATACCGGTATATCGGTTATATTGCGCAGCCCTACTCGAGAGTGACGGGTTAACTGAGAAATGTCCCAGTTAGTTACCACAGTTTTCATAGAAATGTTTAATTTCAAAACATGTTGACATTTTGACATGTTCAGGAAACTGGCACTTGTCATGCATGTCATACTGGATTAGATAAACAATGCTAAGCCTCAGTTCCTTTCAGGATGTACAAAATCCCAACTACCTATTTCATGCTTTAAGACATTTTCACAAGAGGTTTTGTAAAACGACCATTAACAAATCAGTATAACCACAGGTATTGGCACAAATTGCAGTGTAGTTTATATATAATGTAATGTGCTGTAATAGATATGCGATTACTTGGACAATAAAAGGTTTAAATTGAATATGAAGGATAATGTGTTCAAATGAAAGATTCTGTTCTGAAAGGATACATTTACATGTACATTTCCCTCACATTATCAAATACATATTTACACACACACTGGGAAGGGTAATATATATTGAATGATTAATTATTATAAAATATTTTCCACTTAAAATATAAGGACTAAAACTGTGACTGCACTCATGATAATAACTCATTACATCATATATGATATTGATGTAAGTGTTTCAACAATACCAGATCTGTCCTTCAATGGTCCTGCAATGAATGATCACCATCGGGTTCTAGGGGAAATAAGCTTCGAGATCAGTGGTCGGTGGTTCGAACACGATACTTGCTGGCACCATCTCAATATGCTTAGCATTATGAAACTGTCTTGAATGAAGACGAGTACAAGCACCCCTTCCCATCCACCCCTCTACCGCTCCCATGGTTACAGGAACCCTAGTATGGTGATCTATAGTCTGTTTGCAGTGAAAACGTACCGATGAATTTCACTTTAAACAAACAAGTAAATCAAATAAAGTGAAATTAAGACAGCGAATCCTCATAAACTTACCTTGCCAGTGGAACATTTGAATCTTGTATTCAACTTACGATAAAAGTTGGTTAACAAACGATCATAGTTTCAAATCGCTATTGTTGGTTTGTATTACAATGAGGTATGCACATTAAACTAAACACCGAGAACAAGCAGGGTTGGTCAAAGTTAGCGGTCATCACGTACCGCACGTGCATTTGTATCACTGTTCCAACTACTGCGCTTTCCCCATATAATATACCTTTATCTATTTCACTCACTCACTCCCATGGACAGCACCCAACTCTCGCCCCCTTCATACATACACACGCACACACAGGCTTGCACGCACGCACGCACGCACGCACACACACACACACATTGTAACAAATCACGGTATTGCTTCGTTATGGTACCAAGGTACCGTTTGCCATGGTGTCAGTGTGTTTAACCGAGGCGTTTTCCAGCGTGTATGGTAGATGGAAAAAACCGCAGCTTTCACTCAAGTTCACAGGCCTGACTGTAAGTTAGCTGCATAACATTTAGGGTTATATTTGTGTTCATAAGGCTAAGCAGTGATAAAAGGGATCGCAATAAAACTCTCTGATAGAAGTGTAATCCTATTTTCTGAAATGATAATGAACTCGCTGGTCGATGTCTACTGCCCCTCTTATCATAAAAGGCTTGTGTACCATATATAATGCACCGACACAAATAATCATATAGAGAGACTCAACAGTTCGTCAAAGTCTAATAATTGTTCATGTTGCATTGTTGGTTCGGCATGGTTACGTGATACTACAGTCCGTTTGAGTCAGAAACGGACCGATGAATTGCAAATGTTATCATTGTACAGAATTGCCACATAAATATAAATAGTACACATGTTTATGAATTACTAATCCGGACTCCACCTAAAAAGTTGTTTAAGAAACTATCATCATTGAAAACGCAAAAGTTGTTATCTGTCGCGGCGGGGTGAAACCGCAGAAACGGAACAGCCAGTCATGGCGGGGGACATCTCAAAATCTATTCCGGGAGACCTGTCGGTTCCTCGTCTGTCGTAGTGTCAAAGTCACGACTTAAAGGGATGACAAGTGGTGCCACAGTTGCCTGTTGTAAGCCATCCCGAGACCAGTAACCTTGTTCATGGACGTTAGCTACCTTGTTGACACAGTTTTGCCAAGTTTCATGATCTCATATAGCTGAGGCTTCGTTGCCTTTGAAGGCCGTGCGATGTGAAATTTGTCGAGCCATGATATCATATCTCCTTTTTGACTGTTCGATGTCGGGGCTTTACTGTCGGGGTCCTGCACGCTTTGATATGGGCTATTGTCCATTACAACAAAAGACTTCTCTGGTAGAGCTGGTACCAACTTGTTTTAACCCAATCGAGGAAAACCGCACCATTCATCTCGGAATGGTAGTCTCTGTTATCTGTGGACTATGCCCTGAATACCAAGTCGCAGCCTGGGAGAAAGCCTTTGCTGGAGCAACCAGCATGGAGAATGATTAGTCTCTCTCCTTTCCCTAGAGGAAGCTTTCTACGTGACCCCTTATCACCCCCATCGGGTACCCACTGACTGCTGGCAGTGTTCGAGGCATTGACCCATGTCTCGTCCAAGTACACTGGCTCGAACCCTTCTTCGCGCTTCTTCTTTATAACCCTGAGAAAATTATTTCTCAAGCGAACGATATCAGGGCGTTCACAGAGTACTGACCTATTCTCCACCGAAATTTTCTTATAACGATACCCAAAAGAGTGTAAGAGTCGCCAGAGTGTGTACTTTGATACTCTGATGTTGTGTTCTTGCTTCAAATGCTTTTTAAAAAATTTCAGCGACATGTATTTGTTTGCAGAATAGAGCTTGTTGATAGACTGCCTTACAAGGTTCCTTTGAAAGCTGTCCAAATGTTTTAATTTTGGTTGATTTTGACACGACCCCTACCTGCTTCGCATCACCCTGACAATGTTTGTGTTCCAGAACATTTGTCAGTACCCTTGCTGATACTCATAAAGCTTTTGCTGCCCGCTTACGGAATTTATTAATGGCATAAAATGGTTTGCCCCTTTCGGCTTCAGCACGGAAAAAATCGTACACTTTAATCATCAACTGTTTCACGTCAGCATTCAACTTCATTTTTCATCAGGCATGTGTATCCCGTGCACGACGAGATAGTGGCTGTTCCGTTTCTGCGGTTTCACCCCGCCGCGACGATAACAACTTTTGCGTTTTCAATGATGATAGTTTCTTAAACAACTTTTTTGTTTTTGGTGGAGTCCGGAAAATTTTCAAATATAAGAAAGCTGTTTGGTATTAGTAAATGCTAATGGAAGATTTGTTGTCACATGGCTATAATTATCATGACAATATCTCTAATGTTCAGCAGTTAACAAGCGACACACTCTATTGCAACAACATAATATATATCTGCCAGACTGCAGATCTTTAAGGAATGAATCATGTGAAGACCCCCCCCCATTCCCCCACCACCCCGTGACACAAAACCAACTCATTCAATGGCAAGCCAATTGTGTACCCGAAAAATATCCATGATGACAATTGGTTCAACTCACAAGCGGGAACAGGGAACATGAGAACAATCGATACCCAAGAAACATTAGAAAACAATTGAAAGACTCGCTGACGGTACAAGTATTTTATTTTTATTCATCAATGCATTTATCGTGGTTTTTCCTTTCGAATACATACGTGTTTTTTTCCATAAACTTCTTTCAGTTGACGTTGTGTCGCATGCATGCTCATGGAGAAATGAAAAACATATTCTTTTGGTCAGTCTACATGTCTCTAAGTAGTAGCACAAACAGTTAAAAGGTTGTTGTCGCAAAACTATCAGCATCTGGGTGGTTAAAAATAGATAGTCCAAAGAAAAAACATACTGGGTACACCCTCCCCTGCCCGCCTCACCCACAAAGACACGAACTGACACAGACACACAGAGACACAAACACAGACACACACACATACACACACTTACACAAATAAAACAATCTAGAAATCTAGAACATACAGACAGGCGTCGAAAACAAAACGTTTTGGAAGTCCCTCTTTGGTTCCGATTTCTAAAAACCCGACACAAGACCTTGTTAATCTTATAATTCTTTTATCCAGCTAGGGTCCATGCAGGAAGCAAATGTACTGTAAGCCCCATGGTCCCTAGTATGGTGATCTACCTTCAGCTGTTGGCAATCTATAGCCTGTTTTTATATTGTGTTGTCCTCTATAGATAAAATGTCTTAGATTTAATTACTAGTTTTACATAACCTGTGATATTCTAGTTGTAGTTCTGTCCTTCGTTGACAGGTTTTTATAATTTAAGCCATTGAAGCTACATGACAACCCATGACATGTCCGTTCTACTTTCCGTTGTTTGGTTTAACAAATATATACTATTCAAAAAAGAAACGCATAACCCAGAAATCCGATGCGATTTAAACATGTATAACTCGTCCACAAATAGACTTTAGAACATGAATTTTTACATCAGTTTAGAAGAAGGTAATGTCTATACAAGTGGATAATTCTAGTTAACGGATACGCTGAGCGCGATGGCGACAACGTAGCACGGTCCCGAAGTCGGGTTTCCTGGCTGTCAATCTCTCTCAACCTGTTCCGTACCGTTTGACCGGATATCTGCCCAAGGCCAGGCACCTTGGCTGCTGTGCTCTCACCCGTGGCAGTACGATCACGCAAATGTAGTACCCAGATGTACTTGGGCTGCAGTGGTTACTCGAGGTCTGCCTGTACGGGGACGGTCATTTGTTATACCTGTTTGGTTGTAACGAGCTGCAAGCCGTGATATCGTGCTCAGACTAACATTCAGACGCCTGGCAACAGAAGATTGATAATCTCCAGCGTGCATTCTTTAGCAATGTTCCGTGTCGCAGCGGCAAGACGTGGTGTACTGATTTGACCTTGAAACTTCTTCAAAACGAATGTCGATTTCCGAAAGTAATCTGGATTTTTATAGCCATACAGTGCATGCTCTTTGCTGCACAATTTCAACTGGAAGGTGATTTCTGTTGCGCTGTGGCGATGCCCTTTTAAATTACATATTTTGACGATTGATTGAACACAATAGGTAATTAATAGATTTTAAAACATACAAAATACCTATACGTTTCTTTTTTGGGATAGTATATATGCATCATTTTGATGTTTCTTCAATAATGCACGTATATGTAAACTTTGCTTTCGCTCGAGTTTCATATGGTTCAGTAAAATTTAGTTTATTAGCCGAGGTACCTGTACCTCCAAAGACATCTGTACTTTACTGACAAAACACATTTGTCATTTTTTTGGTTCATTTAATTTATTATCCATGTCAATAAGGTTACTCACCATAATACTCAAGATGGAGGTTTAGCAACACACGTTTATGAAAGGAGAAAAACATCCCATGGTTCTTAACTTTCTTTGCCGAATATAATATATCAATGCCTCTTACTCTGAAAACATATACACTTACTTAACTTACTTGGTATGAAGAATATTACTCGAATAGTACTGATCAGTCAGTGAGAGGATACATCTCTACCGTTAATCAGCAATATTAATACGCATTTTACCAACGTCACACCAGATATAATAGACATAAGCGTAGATATAACGTTTCTTTGTAGAAATATCATGGTAAAATAGGTGCATTTTTCTAAGGGTGTATCGGAAATCAAACTTCTACCTTTGCCTTTAAATGATTGGACTCACTCAGTAGGAATTGTGTATTTTCCGTTTACCACCCCACCCCCCCACCCCTGACTGACATTATTTTGAGATTGGGGTTTTTACGATGCCTTTTTGTGTACGAGTTAATTCCCTCTGCCAGGACATGCCAGGTGTCTGTCTGTTAGTCCCTGAACCATCTTATTGTCCCTTCCGACAAACCTTTTCTGCAATGAAAAAGATTGTCAGACACGTCTTGTTGTTCTGAATCTCCGAGTTCACAGGAGCTCCTTTTCAATTCAAAGGAAGTTATTTGTGTCTATCAAATTTATTTATTTCTAATGTTGGCTAACATGATTAATTAACCAGAAATATCGTCGATAGGAGAAATTATTAATGATTATCGATTAGAAAATTGTGTTTTCATTAAAATCGCACATAGAAAAACTTTTCTCACATAATATACAAATTTAGGACTTTATTCATGTTTTGCTTCTCAATTATGTTCACGAGGCTGTTTTGTTAATAATCCATGCAAAAACATGCCACCACTCGCCAGCGATATGAAGTATTTTCAAAGATTATAGATCTCTATGGTCTATTTCGATAACCAACCACAATGTTTTCAGAAAATAAGCGTTAGTCTAATGCACCAGGATCCTGTAATTATGAATGGAAACATGCCCCTGTCACCCTTAGTGTTTTATCAAGAACATACTCTGTGAAATCTTTCCCACAATAGGTAAGCGTTACTTGACCCCAATATTCACATCGCGCACTGAGTGCCCTTCTCTGGTGCTTTTGTTTTTTTTGGTTTCTAGTTGCAATAGTATGAGTGGGGGCTACACAAGATATAACTGTTTAAATAGTAAATTTGGACTATTTTATCACTACCGACAGAAGTAGCCAATCAAGCCCCCTTGAATGTTCCCTTGTTTTTCTGGTGTGTGTGTTTGCTACATGTACCAATAGTGGGGCAGAATGTGCTCACGTGTCCGCAAATTGGTGTTGTCATGGTAATAACATTGTAATTGATATATATTAAGAATCTTACAATAGGGCCTGGAAATTCCGCGAGGCGCTACTTCCGGTACTAAACTGGTTCCCGGCTCTCATTGCGCGCGCCAACGTGTGATCATTCGTGACCAACTCGTGTTATTCCGGGACAAGCCGAGGTTATGGAAAGAGGCGAGTGGTGACTAATGGCTTGGGATATGCGAGACGGGGCCCAGCTTACTCCCAGTGCCAGGTTTCCGGTGACAAGCATATTCAAGATACAGTTCTGGTCAAATTTGACTTAACTAGACCGCATCAAGTGGACAACCTTGGCTGTCACAGCTGTTGACAGTCGTAATAGTTGGCTAATTTGTTTAGATCGAAAATTCGTTATTCTTGTAAAGATTATCTCTTCCTTACTGCCAGCTGACGACCACGAGACCATTTGAAAAGGTATGAGACATTGTTTGTCACCGGAAGTACAAAGGTCTCCCGAAGTGCCGTGACCTACTTACGGGCACTATGGAAAATGCTATGAGCTGAGAATGTATCGCCATGCTTAACACACCTGGAAGTGTAAATCATAGGTTGTACTACATATCCACATTTTCATGTTTGGCTTGTTTAAATTCAGCACACTTGTTTCTGAGTAACAGAGTGATTATTCTTTATTGTTTAACAAGCGGCTACTGTTTTCCCAGAACTAATGGTTTTATATTTTACTTATGGCGCGTCCGTTTAAATCGCGCCAAGCTCCACACCAGGTATGTTCGTTGCGCTAACAAAGAATAGCACGGCACATTATTACCCCGGATAACCCAACTGCTTGTTAGGTGCTAGAAGGTTATAGTCACATAACTTATCACACCGGGTACCCATTTTCTGCTGGGTGGACAGAGGCAATCTAAACAAACTCACTTGCCTAAGTGAGACTAAGTGAGACCACATGTATAACATGTGCTCCGAACCACGGTCACCCATCCAAGGACTCTCCGCACCCGACGAAGCTTAACTTCACCTGATTGTGAGCTGAGCTCTATGCATAGGGCCACACACCATCCAAATATGACATATGACATTGTAACGTAGAGCAACGTGACACCCATTTCTACAGACAACCTTTATTCTGAGTTAATCAACTTTACAGTGTAAATGGTCTGTGTGGGTCATCTGGAGGCGACACTCAGCATATACCGCAGAATTTCGGGCAGTCCACGGGAATGTTGGAATAAATCGTACACCAGGACTTCTTCGTCACAAATTTACACCAACTCTGTGACGTTCCACATTTCTCTGTGATGAAACAAGGTGATGGATATTAAGCAATGATAGTGACGGACTACAACTGCTACTGCTACTGCTACTGCTACTGCTGCTGCTACTACTACTACTACTACTACTACTACTACTACTACTACTACTTACTATTTTACAGACCGCCGCAATGTAGCTAGAATATTGCTGAGTGCGGCGTAAAACTAAACTCACTCGGTCACAGCTCTACACCAACTCTTAGAAGTTCCACATTTCTCTGTGGAGAAACAAAGTGATGGATAATATTCACACAATGATAGCAACCGTTATAATGATAATAATGATAATACTACTAAAACCACTATGTTACTTATACTACTACCACTATCACGATTACTGTTACTTCTATAAATCCGTATAATACGGGCGGTGGGGTAGCCGAGTGGTTGAAGCGTTCGCTCGTCACGCTGAAGACCCGGGTTCAATTCCCAACATGGGTGCAACCCGTGAAGCCCAATTTTGGTGTCCCCCGCCGTGATATTGCTGGAATATTGCTAAAAGCGGCGTTAAACCATACTCACTCACTCAACCCATACAATAAATAAATTCTATACAACTGATGCCACTATAGGTCTTGTCTTTATGACTATTATGATCACCACTAGGACTATGCACAATAACAAGGATAATAATAAGCGAAATATTCCTCAGAGGCAAGTTTTAACTTTAATATTATGCGTAATACAAAAACTTTTGATCCAAATTGATTTTACACTTTAAGATTACAGGATACGATCGTTCGCTTTTACGAGTATGCTATGAAGTTTAGTTAGGGCAAGCAATTCTACATTCGGACTAGATATCCCCTCATACTGTTAACGTGAAGTGATCTAAAAGTAGCGCATATCCATACTTTCAGTGCATGTGTCCCCAGTCCAGATGCCGGTGCACGTGCACGAGCAGGTGCTAGAGTCCAGTGAGCCGCCATTAAGACAAAGCTTGTCTCCACAATCTGAAAATTAACCTGACTTTAATTGTATTGTAAATTAATTGTATTGCAGATGCTTTTCTACAAACGGGAGACAACACAACAGACACAGTATTGTAATTAAATGTTGGCCTTATGTACGTAGAAATTACTTTCTCATCTCCCTGTGTAATACTGGGCCCAATTGCGTAGATCGATGCTTATGCTGTTGATCACAGGATTGTCTGGTCCAGACTCGATTTTTTACAGACCCAACCTGAATGTGTTGATTTTTCGAATATTATACAATGTTTTTATGACGATGTTCCTACTTTAAGCGAACTTTTTAGAAATGTTTCTAACCACTTGATTTCAGCAGAAATTAAACTGTATGAAAAAATATAGAATTTTAAAATCTGAGATCAGTTTTGTACTTTGAATGTGGTATAGGACTGATATTTTAGTGATTTTCAACATCACTTTTATTTTGTTCAGCTTATTGTGTAAAATATAAGACATTTTCTCGCCGCGAATAGCTGTAAAAAAGGTGATGCGGGCTCACTCCCAGAAGACAGACCTCCCACAATACAGACCATCCTTAAGACAGACTCAATTCAATTCAATTCAGTCGTTTATTCCGCATGTGTGGCCTCCTGCCCATATACAGATGATAAGACAGACTCAACGAGTACACCAATAAGCTGAGCCATACT
The DNA here is from genome assembly GCF_003918875.1 of Haliotis rubra. NCBI lineage: Eukaryota > Metazoa > Mollusca > Gastropoda > Lepetellida > Haliotidae > Haliotis > Haliotis rubra. The sequence goes on along the minus strand of NW_025766960.1, from coordinate 279,248 downwards.
GTCCACCCCTATTTAATTAATGAGCTGACCCAGAGTCACTACAGCGTAACACACTCCTATCTCCTGTACCTTTCTCAAAACATAATTAGTATTATTATTATTAATCCTTTTACTGAACAGAACAGAATAGAACCGAAAGTTTATACTAAAAAATCACATATAGTGACACAGAGAACATACAGCATATTGATACATATTAAAACATTGAACAAAGTCCAGTTTTGATAAATTTGGCATCTTTAGAGTTAAGTGGTGAATAATCACATTTCATTAGATAAACATTTTTTTTCAATAGTAGGATGTTTACAAAATATTGGTGAAGAAATTGATTTCTGAGGGCTTTGAGTGCTGGACAGTATAATAAAAAGGGAAGTTCATCACAGACATCTGTCACACTATAACATAATTCACACTATGTTTCCATTCTTTATTTAATAAAGATACCAAGATGGTCCTCAATAAACTTATTTACATGTTCATAAAGAAAACACTCAAGATCATACAAGTATAAATAACTGGAGAATAGGTAGTTTTTATAACAGTTGTTGAAATAGTTTTTGCAAATAACTGGAGAACAGGATGTTTTTTATTACTTAAGATCATTTGAAGATGAAAGCGAAATAGTATTTATAAAATTCAGTATAAACAAAGTATATATCCGGAGAACAGGATGTTTTAAAATAGTTATTTTTCACATTTCTTTTTTTCCATGACCTTTTTTTCCATTACATTTTTCCCTATGACTTTTTTCCGATCACCCTTCTAGATGGCTTCCTGTATGCTAAGAACAAAGTGAAAGGAAAACATGATGATGTTCAAGTGACTTTCTAATAAGTGTTATCTGTGCACTGACAAACATGTGATGTAAAATAATATGTTTGATAGATACATGTATATGAATTATTGTTTTTGATAATATTCACAAGTAAATGTGATCTGGCAAATATATGTTGATCTACATATATGTTGATGCAATATGTCTTAATTTAAAAATCATAATTCATTACATGAATTGATAAAATTATAGTTAATACCTAATCTTGTCTTTATTAATCTGGGCACATACCATTATTATCAAGGGTACAGTTTAATTAAGCATTATGCAACCAACCATAAAAGGTGTTGTTGTAAGCGGTCTGTCTTATGGGAAGAAACCGTGATGCGGCGTTAAACAATACTCACTCACTCATTTACAGACCGCCGCCATATACCTGAAATATTGCTAAAATGCGGCGGAAAACTACACTCACTCAATCATACTGGAATTGGGCATCCAGACCGTGAATATTTTGTGAAATTTGCGCTCTAGTTATAGCGACAAAAACATGTTATGTTTGTAAGTCAAACAATCCATTATCAATTGAGCCAAAGGTTAATCAATACAGACACAGAACTATTCGGAAAATATGGTTACGATAAAAGACAATAATTTGAAAGAATATAAAAATTCTCTGAAACGACAATTTCAGTTGTTAACGAGTCATTACGACTGAGAACACTAATCTCACCACAGAGGTTGTTGGAGCATTTGCCCGAGGGACATTTACTGCACGAAGTTCCTTTTTCGTACGGGGTCTTGACGTCTGGCGTCTGTTGTCTGCAATCAAGATATGCCACACCGGGTGAATATATGCGTGGCATCGTCCACTACTAGTAGCACTTCTGATGCTGCTACGAAACCAACTACTACTTCCTCTACCTATTCTACTATTTCACCACAACTACTACTACCTCTACGTATTCTACTATTTCACCACAACTACTACTACCTCTAACAATTTTACTATTTCACCACAACTACAACTACCTCTAACTATTCTACTACTTCACCACAACTACAACTACCTCTAACTATTCTACTACTTCATCACAACGACAACTACCTCTAACTATTCTACTACTTCACCACAACAACTACTACCTCTAACTATTCTACTATATTGCCACAACTACTTATACCTCTAACTATTCTACTATTTCACCACAACTACAACTACCTCTAACTATTCTATTACTTCATCACAACTACAACTACCTCTAACTATTCTACTACTTCACCACAACAACTACTACCTCTAACTATTCTACTATATTGCCACAACTACAACTACATCTAACTAGTCTACTATTTCACCACAACTACAACTACCTCTAACTATTCTACAATTTCACCACAACTACAACTACCTCTAACTATTCTACTACTTCACCACAACTACAACTACCTCTAACTATTCTACTACTTCATCACAACTACAACTACCTCTAACTATTCTACTACTTCACCACAACAACTACTACCTCTAACTATTCTACTATATTGCCACAACTACTTATATACTCCTTCTACTAACTACTTCTAACTAACTGCCTCTAACTATTCTATTACTTCATCACAACTACAACTACCTCTAACTATTCTACTACTTCACCACAACAACTACTACCTCTAACTATTCTACTATATTGCCACAACTACAACTACATCTAACTAGTCTACTATTTCACCACAACTACAACTACCTCTACCTATTCTACAACTTCACCACAACTACAACTACCTCTAACTATTCTACTACTTCACCACAACAACTACTACCTCTAACTATTCTACTATTTCACCACAACTACAACTACCTCTAACTATTCTACTACTTCACCACAACTACATATACATCTAACAATTCTACTATTTCACCACAACTACGACTACATCTAACTATTCTACTACTTCACCACAATTACTACTACCTCTAACTATTCTACTATATTGCCACAACTACAGCTACCTCTAACTATCCTACTACTTCACCACAACTACAACTACCTCTAACTATTCTACTATATTGCCACAACTACTACTACCTCTAACTAGTCTACTATTTCACCACAACTACAACTAACTCTAACAATTCTACTATTTCACCACAACTACAACTACCTCTAACTATTCTACTATATTGCCACAACTACCACTACCTCTAACTATTCTACTATTTCACCACAACTACTACTACCTCTAACCATTCTACTATTTCACCACAACTACAACTACATCTAACTATTCTACTATATTGCCACAACTACTTCTACCTCTAACTATTCTACTATTTCACCACAACTACTACTACCTCTAACTATTCTACTACTTCACCACAACTACTACTACCTCTAACTATTCTACTATTTCACCACAACTACAACTACTATTACCTCTAACTATTCTACTATATTGCCACAGCTACTACTACCTCTAACTATTCTACTATTTCACCACAACTACAACTACCTCTAACTATTCTACAACTTCACCACAACTACAACTACCTCTAACTATTCTACTATTTCACCACAACTACAACTACCTCTAACTATTCTACTATTTCACCACAACTACTACTACCTCTAACTATTCTACTATTTCACCACAACTACAACTACCTCTAACTATTCTACTATTTCACCACAACTACAACTACCTCTAACTATTCTACTATATTGCCACAACTACAACTACCTCTAACTATTCTACTATTTCACCACAACTACAACTACCTCTAACTATTCTACTATACTGCCACAACTACAACTACCTCTAACTATTCTACTATTTCACCACAACTACAACTACCTCTAACTATTCTACTATATTGCCACAACTACAACTACCTCTAACTATTCTACTATTTCACTACAACTACAACTACCTCTAACTATTCTACTATATTGCCACAACTACTACTACCTGTAACTATTCTACTATATTGCCACAACTACAACTACATCTAACTAGTCTACTATTTCACTACAACTACAACTACCTCTAACTATTCTACTATATTGCCACAACTACAACTACCTAACTATTCTAATTATTCTACTATTCTACATTCACTATTCTACTACTATATTGCCACAACTACAACTACATCTAACTAGTCTACTATTTACTCACTACAACTACCTCTAACTATTCCTACTCTATATGCCACAACAACTACAACTACCTCTAATTATTCTATTATTTCACTTACTTCACCACATTCCAAACTACATCTAACTATTCCTACTATTTGCCACAACTACAACTACTTAACTATTCTACTATATTGCCACAACTACAAGCTACATCTACCTAACTAGTCTACTATTTCACTACAACTACAACTACCTCTAACTATTCTACTATATTGCCACAACTACAACTACCTCTAACTATTCTACTATATTGCCACTAACTACTAATACTAACTATTCTACTATTCTACACACAACTACCTAACTAACTCTAACTATTCTACTATATTGCCACAACTACAACTACTACTTAACTATTTTACTACTATTTCACCACAACCACAACTACCTCTAACTATTCTACTATTTCACCACAACTACAACTACCTCTAACTATTCTACTACTTCACCACAACCACTACTTCCTCTAACTATTCTACTTCTTCACCACAACTACTACTACCTCTAACTATTCTACTATATTGCCACAACTACAACTACATCTAACTAGTCTACTATTTCACCACAACTAAAACTTCCCCTAACTATTCTACTATATTGCCACAACTACAACTACCTCTAACTATTCTACTACTTCACCACAACTACAACTACCTCTAACTATTCTACTATTTCACCACAACTACTTATACCTCTAACTATTCTACTATTTCACCACAACTACTACTTCCTCTAACTATTCTACTACTTCACCACAACTACTACTACCTCTAACTATTCTACTATTTCACCACAACTACAACTACTACCTCTAACTATTCTACTATATTGCCACAACTACAACTAATATTCTAACTATTCTACTACTTCACTACTACTACAACTACCTCTAACTTTCTAGTCTACTATTTCACCACAACTCTACTACCACAACTTTCACTTCACCACTAACTATTCTACTACTTTCTACCTCCTCTAACTATTCTACTATTTCACCACAACTACTTACTATATTACACTACACTCTAACTATTCTACTACTTCACCACAACTACTACTACCTCTAACTATTCTACTATTTCACCACAACTACAACTACCTCTAACTATTCTACTATTTCTACAACTACTCTAACTATTCTACTATATTCATTCTACTCTAACTATTCTACTATTTCTCACTACAACTACAACTACCTCTAACTATTCTACTACTTCACCACAACTACAACTACCTCTAACTATTCTACTACTTCACCACAGCTACTACTACCTCTAACTAGTCTACTATTTCACCACAACTACAACTACATCTAACTATTAACTATTCTACTACTTTCACCACAACTACAACTACCTCTAACTATTCTACTATATTTGCACCACAACTACTAACTACCTCTAACTATTCTACTATTTCACCACAACTACAACTACCTCTAACTATTCTACTATATTGCCACAACTACTACATCTAACTATTCTACTACTTCACCACAACTACAACTACACTCTAACTATTCTACTATGTTATTACAACTTCACCACAACATCTACCTCTAACTATTCTACTATTTCACCATAGCTACTACTACTCCTAACTGCTACTATTTCACCACAGCTACAACTACCTCCGCACCACAACTAACTACTACTACTTCACCACAACTACAACTACCTCTAACTATTCTACTACTTCACCACAACTACAACTACCTCTAACTATTCTACTATTTCACCACAACTACAACTACCTCTAACTATTCTACTATATTGCCACAACTACAACTACCTCTAACTATTCTACTATATTGCCACAACTACAACTACATCTAACTAGTCTACTATTTCACTACAACTACAACTACCTCTAACTATTCTACTATTTCACTACAACTACAACTACATCTAACTAGTCTACTATTTCACCACAACTACAACTACCTCTAACTATTCTACTATATTGCCACAACTACAACTACCTCTATCTATTCTACTATATTGCCACAACTACAACTACCTCTAACTATTCTACTACTTCACCACAACTACAACTACCTCTAACTATTCTACTATATTGCCACAACTACAACTACCTCTAACTATTCTACTATATTGCCACAACTACTACTACATCTAACTATTCTACTATTTCACCACAACTACAACTAACTCTAACTATTCTACTATATTGCCACAACTACAACTACCTCTAACTATTCTACTACTTCACCACAACTACAACTACCTCTAACTATTCTACTATTTCACCACAACTACAACTACCTCTAACTATTCTACTATTTCACCACAACTACTTCTACCTCTAACTATTCTACTATTTCACCACAACTACAACTACATCTAACTATTCTACTACTTCACCACAACTACAACTACCTCTAACTATTCTCTACTTCTACCACTATTCTCTCTTTTCACCTCACAACTACACTACTATTCTCACCTCACCACAACTACAACTACCTCTAACTATTCTACTATTTCACCACAACTACAACTACCTCTAACTATTCTACTACTTCACCACAACTACTACTACCTCTAACTATTCTACTACTTCACCACAACTACAACTACCTCTAACTATTCTACTACTTCACCACAACTACAACTACCTCTAACTATTCTACTATTTCACCACAACTGCAACTACCTGTAACTATTCTACTATAATGCCACAGCTACTACTACCTCTAACTATTCTTAGAATCTCTTTAAGCTTTCCTCCAGCATCAGACGTGCGCTGATACAAGTGAAACCCAGACCCCATAAGGTGCTGACCGATCACGTGACGGTTCTAATCTTGCACAACTCCTTTGTATATCAGGTGCCATAAGGTCATTCTGCTTTTAATTTCCTTTCGATAATATTTTGGTCCAAAAAAATGTATTAAAATTCAACTCGGTTGCGTTTGTAGTTATCGAACCTGCGATTAACACTATTCAATCGAAGTTATTGCATTTGTATTGAAAATTTCTGAAATATACAAAACCAACATATATTGTTTTGAGGAGTGTACAACTGAAACCTGAAGCCTAATGTGTACTGACCAATCACGTGACTGGTCAGCTCCAGCTGTAACAACAACTCACCCAACGGCGTAGTTGCACACTTGGTAACGACTGTACTTGGCGTTTGTACAGGTGGCCTCCCCACACCCGATGCGGATGGCTCTGAACCCCACAACCTAAACACGGAAACAAAACAACAAGTTCATGTCAAAAGTTAATAATTTAATAGTTTGACAACAACATTCCAGTTATATCACGCAGGGTAGGTAATTTTTGCAGTAGATATTTACAGCGTCTTGTGTTCCATGCTTCTAAGGTTTTGCTTTGATCATAACTACCATCTTACCTATACTTTAGAAAATAATATCCGCGAATGTTAAAAGGTTGTGCATCTATATCTGCCAAGTGATTTTCTATGGTTTCGTCGTGTTTAAGGCCCTTGAAGATCCAGGTTAGAATTGGTCTTCAGCAACCCATGTTTGGTGACTAACTGGCTCGGTTAGGCTTGCTGGCTTGGTCGTAGGTGTCAATTGCGTAGATCGATGCATATAATGTCAGTCACTGGATTGTCTGGTCCAGACTGGAATATTTACAGACCGGCCGAGTGCAACAACACAGAAATGTTACGTCTATCAATAGCCTGATTACCTGGGTGTAGTGACCAACAGTCTTTCCCACTGTCGTGTTTCCGACGCCGTGTTCGAAGTCTTCCACCTCCTTGTGCCAGCCGTCTATTGCCTTGATAACACTGTCGAAGCCACCAGCTGCGTTCTGTCCAATGGATACTCCTGGCATGGCTACAAGAGTGAGTGAGTGAGTGAGTGAGTGAGTGAGTGAGTGAGTGAGTGAGTGAGTGAGTGAGTGAGTGAGTGAGTGAGTGAGTGAGTGAGTGAGTGAGTGAGTGAGATTGATTCCTTTACAGACAGGGGACGCAACTCTAATGCCTTAGACGACTTGGCCAACTATCAACTGCTACAGTGACAGGCTGATAAAGACCAAACAACCATATGATCGATAGTGAGAGCATCCAGCCCGCTGTCAGGGGAGGAATCCATACCAGTAAAACGATCATAAGGCATTTGTGATTCCCTTTAACGTCATCTTGCATGCATTTTTGCGAAAACTACATTTTTCAGACATCATGACAGCTTTATAGGTTATGTAGTTTCATTGAGTGAGTGACCTGGGTTTAACGCCATCTTCAACGACAATTCTTTGGTCAGTTGTAGAAGTGATAAAATCCCGAATTTACAAGGTCGTTTGCCATGTGGTTGAAATACTCATTGTCATGCAACTGACTGACCATGGGCCCTACCATTCTCACTGCAAATGTTACAGCATTTGAGATGAGGAACTACACGCACATGGATGGCCTTCGATAGCCATTTGCTTCAGAAATATATTGAAACCTACATGCAAGAGATCTTGCGGCATAATCGTCATGGCCCAAAGTACACTGACGAGCCCACTTGACGGCATACTCTGCTATGGCGTCATCCCACACCTGTAACACGGGCGTTCATCATCATCACAGGTAAAGTAATCATCATAACAGGTAAAGTAATCATCATGGCAGGTCAAGTAATCATCATGGCAGGTAAAGTAATCATCACAACAGGTAAAGTAATCATCATGGCAGGTAAAGTAATCATCATAACAGGTGAGGTAAAGAGTTTAGTTTTACGCCGCACTCAGCAACATTCCAGCTATTTGGCGGCAGTATGAAAATAATTGAGTCTGGTCCAGACAATCCAGTAATCAACACCATGAGCATCGATCTATGTAGTCGCCTCTTACGACAAGCATGGGTTACTGAAGACCAATTCTTACCCGGATCTTCGCAGATCGCAGGATACCATAAATATCCAATGAAGGTTACTAGCAATCATTGATACAACCATTGATATAATCATTGATACAAAATTACGTCTCTCCCACCCTCTGCTCCATATAAAAGCGATGGACTGATAAGTAGGCTGTGGCATGGGCTTGTGGACACTCGCACCCACGCACACACAGTCCTTAAAACAAGGAGATGGCTGTCAGCTGACCGAAGACTGCGCCGAGGTTGGTATGGCTGGATAAGACTTGAGATGTAGTCAGGAGCAAGATTGTGGAGAGATTTGAAAGTGAGGAGCAGAATCCTGTAGATGGTTTGGTAGCGAACAGGTGGCCAATGAAGTCTCTTCAAGACAGGGGTGATGTGCTCGAACTTGCGAGTGAGAGTGACCACACGTGCCGCTGCATTCTGGACCTGCTGCAGTTTCTTGACAAGATGAGCTGGGAGACCATAGATGAGTGAGTTGCAGTAATCAAGGCGAGATGCTGCTGCTTTGGATCTTTCCAATATTTCTGATATGGTAGTAGGACCGCCTGTAGATAGCTTTGAGGGCCATGTGGGAATCAAAGGTCACCACTCCAAAATTACGTGCTTTCGTGGCTTGGCTGACAACACAATCACCTATGGAGAACTGAGGCAGACTCAAAGTTGGTCCAATCCGCTTGGGACCAACAGCTCAGTCTTGTCCTCATTCAACTTGAGGAAATGATTATTCATCCAGCTTTTGATATGTTCAATGTACCTCTGAGCAGAACAGAAGATGTCCTCAACAGATAGTTGATGGAGAGGTTTAAAGGACATTTACAGTTGCGAGTCATCCGCATAGAAGTGGAAGGAGAAGTCGTGAGCTCTGGCTATGCCACCAAGTGGAGAAGTGTAGATAGTGAACAGAACAAAACGAAGATCTGCTTCTTGGATGTGAAGCTGTCTATCCTGACCTGATGATGACTGTCACTCACGTAGGAATGGATCCACTGAAGAGCCTGTCCTCTGATGCCAATACGCTGTTCCAGGGTGTTGAGCAGGATGTCATGGTCGATGGTGGCAAATGCTGCAGCACCAGGATAGCTGCACCGTCTCTGTCTACTGCCTGCAGGATGTCACTCGGCACCTTGGTGAATGCTGTCTCTGTGCTGTGCATGTCCCGGTATGCTGACTGCATTTCTTCATAACACCCACTGCTTGTCATGTGTTGTTTCAGTCTTCTAGCGATGACACGCTCGGTCAACTTTGACACAAACGACAGATTGGACACTGGGCGATAGTTCTTCAGTATGTCCTGGGTCCCGTTCCTCAAAGCGATCGTAGGGCTAAGATGATCGTAACTCCAATACTTTAACATAGACTTACGACAGTCGTAGCGCTACGATCGCTTTGAGGAACGGGACCCTGGTCGAGATTGGGCTTCTTATTATTATTGCTTCCTTCATGGCAGCAGGAACAGTCGCCTCTGACAATGAAGTGTTTACAAGGTGTGTAAAGAAAGGAATCACTGCGGTTTGACATTGTTTCATTAGCCATGTCGGCATTGGATCTAATGTGCACGACGTTCTAGGACTGTTCTTAATCTATGGTGGCGATTAGGGCCATCGCTTTCTCGCCTTAAAATTCGCGATGGCCCTAATCAGCCACCATATTAATCAGCTTTCCGATTTCCCCTTTGCTTTTCGGAGGAAATGACCACAGGTGATGTGCTGCTGGTCGCTGAGCAGGGTCTCGATAGGTCTCGACAGGGAGTAAAGGTTGCGTAGAGAATCTCTAATTTGTATGATCTTGTCACCAAAGTAATTAAGGAATAGTTGATCTAGGGATTATGATGACCTTACAAGGAATGTTCTAAGTACTCACCAGTTTGACCATATTGGTTGCAGTTGGTGACACATTACTTCTGTAATCGTTATGCTTGTCCACTATAGCTTGCTTGTCTGCGGCTGACAGCGAGGCGTCCGCTCCATTGTCCACCAGACAGAGGGTGTAGTTGGCATGGATGGCGAGGTAAGTGGCGTTACAGTCCTGTTCGAGGGATACAGGTTGGGGTTAATGGCGGAATTTGGTGAGCTATTCAATATGGGTTTCATAATAAGTATCGTGTAATACTAATAATTTCTGGTATACGGATGTCGTAGCCATCGCATACGATGTGCAGAGTTTGGGTTTGAATAGCTATATTCGCCCAGTGACATTACCGACACCATGTTAGTTTCACCAAATTACGTTATGAAGCTGCGTTGGCTGAGTGGGTTAGATGGCTGACTTTGTATGCTGGTGATTAGGTGCCTGACTCTGAGAGTGTGGGTTCGAATCCCGGGTGGGACTCAACCCAGCAAAGAACTAGAATCTGTTCTTTGCTGAGAAAGTGTCATCCCAAATATAACGTGTTAAATGAAGTTATGACTGAAATATTGTTCATATTGCGTAAATCCGATACATTCTCTCGCTCTATTCCTCCTCCATTCACTCAATCATTCACGCACATGGACTTCATTTTCCTCCACTTACCGACTTCACCACGAAGGTATGACTCGAGGCCCCTGCATCAAAAACAGAAATATAATACACATATGTACGCCGATTTTTGTTATGTTTCTATATGACAAAATATGTACTCATTTACGCGCCATTGTTCGTCTTTTTGTGGTACAAATTTGATATCACCACTTTCGTTAAGGTTTATACATACATACATACATACATACATACATACATACATACATACATACATACATACATACATACATACATACATACATACATACATACATACATACATACATACATACATACAAACATACATACATACATACATACATACATACATACATACATACATACATACATACATACATACATATATACAAATTAAAATACAAACATACATACATACAAACATTTGTATAGCGCCGATATCCAGTACAACTGCTCAAACCCGATACCAGTGTATTATGTATTTATAAATATCATCAGTGATTAAAACTCGCCATTAGGGCGAATTTGTTCGGCAACAGTGCACCGCAGCCATGTTTCCTGAAGACAGACGCAGGCATATCCGGTGAAGTTCATAGGGGCACGCTTGTATGCGTACGTGCTTGTGAGTGCATCTGTATGGGCGATGAATCCTGTTTCTTACTCTTTGTCTTTTGAACTATTCTGATGACGACATGCTGTCATTGTGCCAATGACATCAACACTTTCGTTAATTCCAATAAACCCTACCCGCAGATATGATAGTGATATGAATGCGTTGGAAACGGGACATTTTATGAAAATTAATATATTTTAAGCTTCGAAACAACGTAAACTGCCACGACATTGCTGATGTTAAAAGAGATACTGTATTTCCAAACATACACGATGTTAGTTGTTTAACGCCGCACTCAGCAATGCTGAAGCTACATGACGACGATCTTTCCAGTGACTGACATCATGAGCATCGGGTTACGTAACTGGGATACGATGACATGAACAACCCTATCCCGTTTGTCGATTCTAATATTTGTTGTTGAAGACCTTTTTCTAAATCGGTTCTTCGCTGGTCTAGACATACACGCTAATTAAAACTGTCGTTTCCTACGAAATATGCAATGTCCCCAGATTGCACAAATCATTGATAAATCATTCCTCCTCTGACGTAAAACACTGTCAATTTGAGTGAGTGAGTCAGTAGGTTACGCCGCTTTTAGCAATATTCCAGCAAATGGGTGTCACACATTGTACCCATGTTGGGAATCGAACCCGGGTCTTCAGCGTGACGAGCAAACTCTGTAACCACTAGGCTACACCACCGCCCCTCTGTCAATTTGAACACAAACGTATTCGTTACCAAAATAGATAAGAGAGACAAGGGCCGAATGTTTGATAAGAACAACAGCTTTTTGTTTGGTGATCATTACATCGCTAGATGATTGCGATAACTACAAAACAAACCGTGTAGCACTGATCCATCTTTAACTCGAATTATTGTCTCGAAGTATCATGTAATACATTGTCCCGGTAAACTCGGGTTCAGCCGTTTGGTGGTACATTGACACTCTGCATGTGTCGAACCACTCTTTAGTAGACATATGTACTGCGTCAACTACATGATGAAGTTTCACGCATGTTTCTCGATCAAACAGATTCTGCTGGGCGACGTCATGATCACATGAAAATGGTGCCACCACCATTGCCCTTCAACAAATCCAAAACATCGCTGCTGTTCTAAATAGACAGCTCAAGATGAAACATCATGTAACAAAGTTCTGTCAGACAGCAACCGAATATCTACGGAATATTGGAAAAATCATCTGAAAAATTACTGCTCTCTTTAATTATCTCAGACATTGACTACTGCAACAACCTTCTGAACAACATCTCCAAAGAACAGATCACCCGTATACAACATATTACTTAACTTCTAAATTTGACCATATCTCTGCTCTGCTACAACAACTTCTCTAGCTTCCAGTTGCTGCACGCATTGACTATAAAGTCCTAGTTCTTGCCTATAAATGCTTTACCAACAATACTCCTTCTTACTTGACAGAACTTACTGCCCACAAAGTACTCTAACATCACAAGATAAATGTTTATTCTCAACCCCTACAGTGACAACCCCTTTTGGCAAAACAACATTATCCTACACTGCAGCATCAAAATGGAACGAACTCCAGAATATCTCAAATCTGACTCAAGTCTCTCTTCCTTTAAATCTCAACTAAATATTCACTTGTTCAGACACTACTACGTCTAAAATTATCTCCCGTTTCCTTTCGGAGCAAAGAGCACATTTACGCGGTGAATTTACGCGCTAGATAATGAATGTATTATTATTATCATTATGAAAGCCTGCAGTTAATAATGGGTTATTCAGAGTCTAACAGATGCACATATGTATCACTCACCCGCGCCCCCTTCTACCATCACAGCCCCAGCCAGCATCAGCATCAGCAGCTCAGTGAACTTCATCATTGTCTTCCACGTCTTCCTCAACGGTGTGACAACAGCAATTTGTATTGTCCTTATATACACCGCCTGTGGAGATGTGGGATTGATAAAAACATTATTATTGCTTCAGTAAGTGTTTTGATGTGATGCGGGAGAGTGATATAAACAGTTACTGATTTTACAATTGTTATGTCACTGATTGTCAACGTGTGTTTGAATATTATCAATACAATCAACATTATAGATTCTATCAAATACAAACTAAAAGGGCATCAAAAGACATCCATGTTACATTACGTCCGGTTAAATGAGAAATATTGAGATTTAATATTCGGTTTATTGCTATCGAATTTGAAAATTGTTAAAATTTTAACTTACACATAAAAGTCCGATTGAGAGTCGAGAGCAGATAATGAAAACTTATGCTGTTTTGTTTGAATGTAAAATACCTCTTTACATTTGTACTTCACATTCCGTGTATGCCTGATAGTATGTTATCGAGTAAATGTTTCCAAATAGGAGCATGTGTATTGTCAGATGGCGCTTTGTAATGACGAACATATACATATATTAACGTGATACACATTCGATACAAAAGAGACATTTTACTCCGTATAAACCTTGGTTGGTTGGGTGACATAGTGAGTTGGTTACATACTTAACAGTGTATTTATTCTAACAATATCACGGCGGCATACACTACGGTGAGTGAGTGAGTGAGTTTAGTTTAACGACGCAATCAGTAACATTCCAGCTATATGGCGGCGGTAATAATCGAGACTGGACCAGACAATCCAGTGATCAACAGCATGAGCATCGATCTACGCATATGGGATACGATGACATGTGTCAACCAAGTAAGCGAGCCTGACCATCCGATCCCGTTAGTCGCCTCTTACGACAAGCATGGGTTACTGAAGACCAATTCTAACCCGGATCTTCACGGGTGGCATACACTACGGATGTGTATTGTGCTCTTTGTACATATACACGTTGAAATGAGCAGGGCACGATCTATCCACAGGGTTACCTCATTCCTGGTCATTACCTTGAGACATCATGAAACCGTGGATTTATTGTGCAGAGGGGTCGAACTTGAACAAACTAGAGGTGGCTATTCTCATGATCGATTTTTCTGTCGATATGTTTTTTTTGTGAAATGTAATGGCGGCAGAAAATCGCGAGTTATAATATGAAATCGATAGAAAGGTGTTACTGTCGGATTGCAGTCGGTGTTTAGCAATTGATCACGAAAGACAGAACACATTGAGCAGACATTAAAACAATAAAAGAGATTAATAGAGGGGGGGTAATCATAAACTGATCAGTGTCTCCCGGGAATTTTCCATGACGACACAATCATGAGGTTAGGGTGTGACATGCTTTTTAACCAATCAAACCGTGGTATTGGAACATGTGATCAAGACGAGGTCAGACTCGAACACCTTAAACAGATACCCTTAACACAAAGAGAATAGTAGTGCACGCTTGGCGATTAAGGGAGACGAATCTATCGCTCAGTTCCCCAATCCGGGACTAGCCTTTTTTGTGTTGAAGGTGTAGTTGGGAGAGATTAACTGAGTGAGTGAGTTAGTGAGTTTAGTTTTACGCCGCGCTCAGCAATATTCCAGCTATATGGCGGCGGTCTATAAATAATCGAGTCTGGACCAGACAATCCAGTGATCAACAGCATGAGCATCGATCTACGCAATTGGGAACCGATGACATTTGTCAACCAAGTCAGCGACCCTGACCACCCGATCCCATTAGTCGCCTCTTACGACAAGCAGGGGTTACTGAAGACCATTATATTCTAACCAGGATTCTTCACGGGTAAGAGATGAACTGAGGCAAAGTAAAATTATGTTAGACTAGAACCTGGTGTTGCGTTAATTCTTGTATGAATGTGCGCCAATACATGGATGTGACGTTGAAAGTTAGGAGTCACGGTCAACGGACCCCCTCACTCCTTGACCACGCAACCCCCCACGTTCCAGGCGAGTGTAGTCATGGCTTAGATACACCCCGACGACATGACAAAACGCAAAACGAGTAGGCACCTATGGAATCCTGGAAGGGACATCGTTGCGTTGTCGCATTGTCGCGTTGTCGCCCTCTCAAATACAAGCAAAATGAGGCAAAATTAACCAAAACGCGACACGCGACATCGCGACATTTCGCCCATTTGTCGCATTGTCGCAATGTCGCGTGTCGCGTTTTGAATATTTTTTTGTTTTATTCCTCCAAAGGGCGACACGCGACATAGCGACAGTGTCCCTTCTCGGATTCCATATGCACCTGTGGTAGGGTCATCTGAGACTCTTTACGCAGTTACGACAAGACTGTCGGACTCAACAGGCTGTAGCAAAGAGCGGATAACCTTGATACCAAAATAGTTTCAAACCCGTAAAGATCCGGGTTAGACTTTGTCTTCCGTAACCTTTGCTTGTCGTAAAAGATGACTAACTAGATCGAGTGGTCAGGATCGCTGACTTGGTTGACACATGTCATAGTATAGATCGATGCTCATGATGTTGATCACTGGATTGTCTGGTCCAGACTTGATTATTTACAGACCGCAGCCATATAGCTGGAATATTGTGCGGCGTTCAACAATAATTTTGGATAATGCGTCTGGCTCGATCCCCTGTCCACATCAAGCCAAACTAGGCTTAAAGACGCTACTTGTTGTTACCCTGTCTGGTGCTCGGCGTTAAGGGCACGAAACAATGAATGAGTCGTCACTGGTCAGTACACGGAGTGTGGCACCAATGTTAAACTGTTGCATGGTATCGATAAGGTGGAGGTTTACAACACTCATATCTAAAACAATAAAACCCTATAAAATCTCTTCTCACGAAATTTAACTTCCTGCAGTCAAGAGTCTACAATCAAAGGGTCTACCTGGCTTAAGTGGTTCTGACCATTGCAGGAGCGGTGAGGTAGGTGGCCGTGTTGTTAAAGCGTTCGCTCGTTACGCCGAAAACCCCGGTTCGATTCCCTTCATGGTTACAACGTTTGAAGCCCATTTCTGGTGTTCCCCGCCGTGATATTGCTGGAATATTGACAAAAGCGGCATAAAACTGAACTCACTCTGACCATTGCATGTCACGGGAGACGGCCGTTTTTCAATATCGTGGAACTTTTTTCCAAATTCGAGGCCTAGGTCCGACACGAACCAGACTGATCATCGAAAACGATGCTGACTACTCGAGATAAAACCCGTGAAGGTCCGGGTTAGAATACGTCTTCAGTAACCCATGCTTGATGTAAGAGGCGACTAACGGGATCGGGTGGTCAGGCCTGCTGACTTGGCAGCCTATATGTCATCGTATCTCCATTGCGTAGAAGCGATGCTCATGCTGTTGATCACTAGATTGTCTGCTCCAGACTCGATTATTCACAGACTGCCGCCAAATAGCTGGAATATTGTCAAGTGCGGCGTAAAACAACAAACCAACCAAGCCGCTATAAAAGTTGATAATGTCTGTAAACTGTCCTTTTGTGCCTTATGACCATTGATACCATTAATGACATCTGTCATGTTCCATTGCTACACGGAAGATAGTGCAAACTCCGTTTATAACGAACTGAAGGATGTAACGAACTGTTTTTCCTGTCCCGACCACTTGCTGTTATTTTAGTCGAAATGAGTATTACGAACTACGGTTATGACGAACTAAAATTGTGAACCCTTCGAGTTTGTTTTAAGCTTTGTTTATACTAAAAGGTAGAAATGCATCGCAAAATCCTTACAAATTATGACAAACTTAATCAATGCTGGCTATGGTCGCGAAATCTTTAATTTAGTGTCGCGATACCTTTAATATTGGACTTGTTACAAAAACATGTGTAGGTCTCCGAGGAAGGGAAAACAAAATGGGCATGAACAAAAGTTTGAAGATAAGTCAATATTCTTGAAAGTGAACCAACGACGGATGAAGTAATCGGTTGTTGCTTCGTTGTATTGCTCCATCACGACAGGGGCGCGCCGGTGGGGTAGCCTAGTGGTTACAGCGTTCGACTCCCCACATGGGTACAATGTGTAAAGGCTGTGTCTGGTGTTCCCGACGTCATATTGCTGGAGTATTGTTAAAGGCGGCGTAAAACCATGCTTAAGAATTCATGAGATCTGTAACTTTTAACGAATCAAAATGATAAATAAAGACACGTGACAGAAGATGTTCAGGCTAAAACACTTTAAAAAGAAACCTTCAATATTGGGAGAGTAGTGCTGGTCTGAAAGTTAACATGCTGAAAAGTATTTTCTTCAGGAATTATAACATGAATATATTTGTGAACATAAAATACCTCTCTGTATTCACATGTATATACACATACACCAAAACAAAGTATTTCGGACTTTACTTTCAGAGGCCAAACATACATTAGCAAAATGGAATTATTCCGAGGTTTAATAAAACATGTTCAAGATTATAAAGAACGTCTTACGACACAGAAGTTGTTCTATCAAGGTTTCAACATTCAAGCTCAGAGTAAAGCTATCTAAAATTAATGATAAGTGACACTTCCAAATTTGACGCATCATCGCCAAACATATGTCTAATTCCATATTTGACGTGTAGACGGTGTACCATGCGTTTTGTGTTTTTATCAGGTGATTACTTGACTAGCCCGTGCATGTGTTTATGACGATGCCACCGGTCTAGCAGGATACGCTCACCTTTTCACAAACCCTAGTTGATACTTTAATAATATTTAAACACATGCTCATGATAATTATAGACGGAATGTGGATGTGGAAAGGCTTCATATAAAAGGTCGCATATATTCACGTCAGAAGCCCATTTCTGGTGTCCCTCGCCCTGATACTGCTGGAATTCTGCTGAAAAACGGTGTAAAACCATACTCACTCTAATCACTCACTAATCTACTCACTCACTCAGCAATATTCCAGCTATATGGCGGCGGTCTGTAAATTGAGTCTAGACCAGACAATCCAGTGATCAACAGAATGAGCATCGATCTGCGCAATTGGGAACCGATGACATGTGTCAACCAAGCCAGCGAGCCTGACCACCCGATCCCGTTAGTCGCCTCTTACGACAAGCATGGGTTACTGAAGGTTCATTCTAACCCGGACCTTCACGGGTTAAGGTGATCGTAAGTCACTAAGGTAACCTTAGTGCAATGTTATAGAATGGGAGTTAAGGTTAACCTTAGTAAAGGTTGCTTCGTGAAAGGAGCCCCAGATTGCTAACAGTGATAGAATAGTCTCTGAAAAGCCCTGTATAAATTGTAAAGAAGATAGGAGGTTCAAAACCAAGGAAATGTAGACTTGCTTCATACTGAGCGTTTGCATTAAAGGCAGTTCTGGTTCAAAGGGAAAATGATATGGTTCAGGGTTCTGTGCGACGGACTTTACACAAATGATTGAAAGTTGATAATGGTGCTGGCACATCGTATAAAGTCCTACCCTTTACATGGAAGCTCTTTTCGATCCGATGGTGCCAGTTTTAGGCGACTTTTACTTTGAGTTGAGTTGAGTTGGGCTTTACGTGACATCGGCATTATTCCAGCCATATAGTGACGAGATCAAGTTCGATTCACACCACACACTATTTAGCCTATACTGATGTGAGGAAGAAAGTCTACACCATATGTGGCAGTGGCTAAAATGAAACAAACAACAAAAGACTACAATATCTAATCTCGTATCATAGTTACAAGACCTTAAGTTTACAGCTTTTCGACGACTTTTTGTCATCTTCGTAATGTTTTAATACCGTTTGTATTTTTTTTCAGGTTAGATCGTAACTTCCAGGTCCATCCTTTGTAATAGTATGACCAGAAATTATTGAGAATTTTAGGAATATGTTTAATTGGAATTCTAGTATAAACAACCTTGAACAGCTATCAAGTGCTTGGTTTCATTCAAAAGAGACAACTCCGTTAATCCTTTTTCATTAGTTTATGAAGAGTTATCCCCCTTTGTTTGCATGCTAGCAGACGACATTTTCAGTGCTCCTCAGTATGGATGATTTAGAGAAGATGACTGATTTCAGAGTATTATAACAAGGACATCAGATTAGCTAAAGTGATTTCAAGTAGAACAGGCATCTCTTTGTCCACTGTTTATCGTGTTTTGAAACATATTGCAAATGGATATGGCATTGAGCACCAGGGAGGCGCAGGTAGGACCAGAAAATTGACTGTTGGTGACAGGAGGCGGCTTGGTATTCTTGTTTCTAAAAACTGACTGACTGAGTTTGGTTTTACGCCGCTTTTAGCAATATTCCAGCAACATCACGGCGGGGGACACCAGAAATGGGCTTCACGTTTCTAAAAACAAACGAAGGAGTTTAGAAAACTTAAGGCGGGATATGATTGGTAGAGGAACTTTGGCTGTCTGTAAGGAGACAATTAGAACTGAGCTGCATGCAATGAGTTGGCAGAAAAGTCGAGGAATTCCATCACCGATCATGAAACCTGAACAAAAGGAGCGAAGGTTGAACTGGTGCTTACAGCATAGAAATTTTAACTGGGAGAATGTGTTTTTCTCAAATGAAAGTTCTGTGTGGTTGTTTCCTAATACACTGAAATTCTGGACCAAACAAACTGAAAAACCTTTGTATCAAGTACAGTCCGAAATTTAATGTGTGGGGTGGCAACGCCCCTCTCTGTATTTGAAGGGAATATGAACAGTGAGCGGTACACAGATATTCTCGAGGGACATTTTATTCCATCTGCTCACGTGTTATGTGGAAATGTTTGGATTTTCCAGCAGGACAACGACCCAAAACAGCGTTCAAAGCATTCACAGGCCTGGTTTCGGACCCTCACTATGACATTATTAGATTGGCCAAGCTATAGCCCTGACCTAAATCCAATAGAAAATGATTGGGGACTTATGAAGAAAAGGGTCAATAAGATAAATCTGACAAATATTGCTGAAATGAAAGAAGAGGTGTTCCGATATTGGGACAGCATGGACCACGACTTTCTAACTTCTTTGATCAGTAGTATGCCCCGCCGCATTGAAGCCTGCATTGCTGCCCATGGTGACTTGACAAAATACTAACTGTTCACCTACCTTTGAATCTGGAGTTATGTTCTGCTAATATTCACATTTAATACGTGAGTAATGAGTGAAAAAAAAAAAATTACAATCTTTAAATTCTCAATAATTTCTGGTTGTACTGTACCAGCAGTTTATTGTGGATTCTAGACATGGAACATAAATAATTCTTCACACGTCATAATATTCTGAATTTAATAGTATGCAATAAAAATAGAAACGATTTTTAAATACGTTTTGGGAAAAAAATCATTAAAAATTCAGATTTTTATTATTTGTCATTGAAATTTACAGGTGATAAATCAATACAGATATTTTCTTATCTCCATTCGATCAACAAATATTACATTTCAAAAATTATTTCCGATAAATTTTTGAATACCAAACATTTTCATCTTGTGTCAACTCAGTACATAACACGCTCATGCATGACTGATGGTATCACACTAATGGACTTGGACTGTTCGCTGTTACGGAGATCAGATTCGTCGCAATAAGTCCCCTAAACGTTTATGCTATCAGTAAACCCCTCTGGCTATAACCATTTGCTACAATCTGTTGCATGAGCAAGTTCTGGATATATCGCAATTTATTCCCTATCATTTGTTCGTTCGCAATCGTTCTTCTGAGAAATACGGACTTAAGTGAATAAAAATATCAAAATTGGCTATTGGAGTGAGAGGGTTAGGTTTAATCGTGATGTACTGTAAATATATAAAGCCAGAATTGTTTTGGATCGCACGAATTGTTAGCGACACTCTACCAGCTATCGCATGCAAGCCAAAGGGAGGTAGCTCTGCACAAGACTCAAGTCTTTCAGTGGCATTCATGACCGACGTGTTATTCCATTCGTTATCAACTCGTGTTATTCCGGGATAAGCCGAATTGAAAAGGGGCGAGTGGTGACGAATGGTGTTATTCCTCTTCTTGGGGGTTACGGAAAGGGGCGAATGGTTACGAATATGCGGGTGGGCTACTCTCTTGGAAGTTCAAACTCTGTTAAGACGTAATTTCTCGTCATCTATCATATCACATTTCTTCTGTGTGGTACAGTTTTGATACCATATCCCTACTTTATCATTAATTCATTTTTTTGATTATTAATCACTACCAACCGTCCATTATAACAAAGGCTATCTTTATATACCCTTACTCACTGTTGAAATGATTTCTCGCTCGTGTACTCTTTCCGGAAATGCCGTGAATCCACTCTGATATATTTCACGAAAGTTTGGTAAACCGTATCTTCAGAAAGTAGGGGAACCCGAACTTTCAATTTTATGGTGACTGATAATGTCCATTGGATACGAAGTATAAGGGTTAACAAACTTTTCAAAGACAGACATATATAACGCGCCACCATTTCTCTTTATCACCACCCCTAAACACAACGCTTGGGATGCACGTGCACTAAGCAGTAGCCCCATACACGTGCATGGGGTGTCATTCTTGATATACATGTAGACGGGTTTCAAGAAGGTCGATAAATCACTGTAGACCATTGATTTTGACAATGATCTTGCATCACACAGTTGTCAGTGTTTGTTTCCAGTCGGTGCTTTTGTTTAAAAATGAAAATCGTACTCATGCAAATTTCCCGTCATACACCAGTCATCTTTCAAGAGCGATTACTGTACAAACAACTATGGTTATAAGGAACTGCAAGTGGTGATGCACTCTAAAATATTCATTATTATCATATCAACATTGATTGACTCCCGGTATTTTCCATCGTAAATATTAAGATGATATCCCCATCTTTCTTGGAAGAGTATATGTGTTTCACATCTCAATCGTCAACCAGCAAAGGAGTAATTTTAGGAAATTAATAAAAATAGTCTCTTGGTAGTATTCGGTAAAGTTGGTGATAACTATGACGGCGGTCGAGTCGTATTGATTCGGAGTGAGTGAGTATGGTTTTACGCCGCTTTTAGCAATTCCAGCAATATCACTGTGGACACCAGAAATAGGCTTTGCACAATTTACCCATGTGGGGAATCGAACCCGGGTCTTCGGCGTGACGAGCGAACGCTTTAACCACAAGGCTACCCCACTGCCCCTTTGCTTCGGAAACACGTTTCTGTAGATGAAGACAGATCGAGGACAAGTGTAATATATTTTTCTCATTTATTGTAAGTTTTTCTTTACGCACCACGGAGTAAATTTCCACAGCAACAGGCAAGACGGAGATGAGAAAACGTTTTAATATTTCACGTCATAATGAAAACTCAAGGGCATGAAGCGGGAACAGAAAGAAGTACGGACAATCTCAACCTCCTCGGTATTTCGCCAATAGTCACTGGAGCGTTTCTAAACCATCTCCCATGTATCTCTTTCAATACAGAATTGATAATTATCATAAAGAGGCTCCTTGCACATAACACATTTATGTAAATCCATGTTTAAAGATAAACACAACTAAACACACATTTTCAATGATTATAATTAAAATTCAGTAAACCACATAGTCCATAAATATATTTCCAAATACATGTGCATGTATTTACATAATCGAGACGTAACTTTGAGCAAACATGTCTGAAAGAAATGAATGATTTTTACATCACTGGTGAGTAGTTAAATGTTTTTCATGTATTTTTAACAAAACAGCGCCGTGAACATACCTATGACTGACTGACTGAGTTTGGTTTTACGCCGCTTTTAGCAATATTCCAGCAACATCACGGCGGGGGACACCAGAAATGGGCTTCACACATTGTACCCATGTGGGGATTCGAACCCGGGTCTATAGCGTGACGAGCCAACGCTTTAACTACTAGGCTACCCCACCGCCCCCATAATTATGATGTCGCAAGAGTTAATGTACGATATTATCGATAGCACGATTTTTATATCGATAATCATGAATTATCTTTCGATATTTCCGATTATTGATAATTTTAGCCAGCCCAAGTGCTGACAAACCCATAAACATAACAGGGCGAATTCGAACCACAAACTGTACATTTCTGGCACTGCAAACTAGGCCACCTGGCCATTTAAAACCAAGGCACATGGAACACAGGCAAATATACGGTTCCCAAAGCAACACCTTGAGCATCAAACAAATAAATGCAATCGTATATGTAATACATAAGAGCTGTCAGTGACAAAGGAAAGGGACCCATTCAGAGACCCGGGTTAGAATTGGTCCCGAACCACCAATCTACTACGGGTTAACAGAACGAACCCACAAGGTCCTCCAACAAACAAATCCACTTCGATCATCCTGACCTTCCTGACAGAATTACCCGTGAAGATCCGGGTTAGAATTGTTCTTCAGTAACCCATGCTTGTCGTTAGGGGCGACTAACGGGATCGGGTGGTCAGGCTCGCTGACTTGGTTGACACATGTCATCGGTTCCCAATTGCGCTGATCGATGCTCATGCTGTTGATCACTGGATTGTCTGGTCCAGACTCGATTATTTACATATAATATAGATACAATATTGCCGAATGATGAATGTTAAACAACAAACAAAAACAAAGGCAATGTGATGTTTGACATCAATTTGAAATACAATCCCGAGTCGCGTAGCATTCACGTGCCGTCACCAGGAACTGTTCGTTGGGAGATATCCTTGTCAAATTTTGGCCTTGGAAACAGTGGGGGTTTAAGCGTTAGTCTTGCCGACAGAGGACCGGGGTTCTCGACTTGTAACCTTTGAGCAGGATCTGCAGAAGAATAATTAGATCATGAGGAATGAAGAAAAGATCTAAAATTTCTCTATTTCATTAATACGTTTTTAACATTCGTGTGCGGTCAAAACATCCAAACAGCTATTTTTATGAGTGGAGAGTGGGTTGGGTTTTACGTCGCTTAGAACAGTATTCCAGTTACATCAGGACATTTCAGCTTCAGTGACAGAAATGTCTGAAATGACGCAGGTCTTCGAGAGAGTGAGTGGCGGAGGACACCAGAAATTTGATTCACACACTGAACCCTTGTGGGGAATCGAACCCAGGCCTTCGGCGTGACGAGCGAACGCTTTAACCACCAGGCATAAGCTCTTTGCCATTTACCTCTTTGGTGACACCAACAAGCAGAGGTATGGTTTTTGACAAACCTAGAAAGACTGACTGACTGAGTTTAGTTTTACGCCGCTTTTAGCGATATTCCAGCACTATGACGGCGGGGGACACCAGAAATAGGCTTCACACATTGTGCCCATGTGGGGAATCGAACCCGGGTCTTCAGCGTGACGAGCCAACGCTTTAACCACTAGGCTACCCCACCGCCCCCAAACCTAGAAAGATAATCGCGACCAAACGGGATTTTGAACACACAATCATAGGTTACCCAACGGACGTACCTCTGCATAGTGAACTGCATTTTCAGACGGCTGGGCCAATAGTGCCCCTCTGCGATTAGAGGTGTGGAAGAAGTTAAACCCATTTCTTTGTAGATTTTCCACAATCAGGACAATGAACATGTTGGGGTTAAACCTGGGTTCACTTCATATCAACTGTATAGGCACTAATTTCAATCAAAATATCGTAAATTTTATTTTTCATCATAGAGTTAGGATAGATTGCTATTTGAAACGGACCTGTGTTGGTCTTTCCGAAGCTTGGGCGATGGGGTAGCCTAGTGGTTAAAGCGTTTGCTCGTCACGCTGAAGTCCCGAGTTTGATTCCTCACATGGATGCAATATGTGAAGCCCGTTTCTGGGGCCCCCTGCTGTGATATTGCTGGAATATTGCTAAAGGCGGTGTAAAATTGAACTCACTCACTCTCTTTCTGCAGCTTACGGAGGCCAATAAACTGACTTTTAATAGAAAGGACACACATGTTTGGGGAGAATATTTTTCAAAACAGAACAAACCTCCCCCAAAACACGATGTTTGTGACTTATAAATCACATTTGGAAAATAAAATAATTAAATCCACAAGCACCTAATGTGTACGTTAGTTCCTAGGCTGCCCATAACAATATTACGAGATGACTTAACTTGAGCTGAGCGACCTTTGTTCCGGCGCCGGGTGTTGTCGAGCACTGGGTCCACTGTCCTGTGTTTCCGATTCTGGTATTTCACGACGGCCAGAATGATGGCGAGAATGATGCAGATGAAGACGACGCAGCCAAAGGCAATCGCAGCGATGGCGACACCACTGTGAAAGTAAGCAAACGATCTACTACACAGCTACGTACATAACGCTATCTTGAATACACAATGCCATTTAGAAAGTGGTCAAACGTAACATATGTTATATTTGGGATTACACTTTAAGGCATAGTACAGATTCTAGAACTTTGGTGGGTTGAGTCCCATCCGGGATTCGAACCCACACCCTCAGAGTCAAGTGGAAACTGCGATGGATGGCTGAGTGGGTTAGACTGGCTGACTTTGTGTGCTGCAGCTTAGGTGCCCGACTCTGTAAATTGCAGCGCAAACGGAAGTATAAGCCTGTATTGCCTCAAAGGTGTGTAAGTCTATAACACCTGTGGGTGGGCATTCGCTACCCTTTATTCTGGCTCTAGACCTCTGGTACACCATGTTTTTCACACCAACTGCATGTTAAAGCGAGACGGGCATTCTCATTTGGAACATACAGTATTAATTTGGGGTCAATAGCGAAACGAAATAATATCAGTATATCACAACGCCCATGTTTGACGATGGCTAAATACGAAACATTAATAGAGGGAGATGTTTAATACGAGAACCATACTGCAGTGTTTCGGTGATTGTTTTCAGGCCTGTAACGTTTTGATAACGTTTGTTGGTCAGATCCTGCTGTCAAGCTTGTACTTTATTGTGTTAGGGTAATTTATTCTATCGTTCTCGTGGTTGGTAGACTGTCAGTTGTACCTGAAGTCATTCTACAAGGAATAAAAGGCATTTCGTTGATCGCTTTTTGTCGCTGTGTAATAGGACAATTGTCGCTTGCACATTCTTGATTTAATCTATCTGGTCTGCCCATATGGTAATAAAGGTCCAGTGGAGATCCGGGTAGGCTTGGTCTTTAGCAACGCATGTTTGTCATAAGAGGCGACAAATGGGATCGGGTGGTCAGGCTCGCTGACTTGGTTGAAGCATGTCAACGAATCTAAATTGCGAAGATCGATGCTGATGATGTAAATCACTGGTTTGTCTGGTCCAGACTCGATTATTTACAGGCCTTCGTCACACATCTGGAATATTGCTGAGTGAGGCCTTACATTACAAACAAACGAACTGTAGAACTAAGAAGAAGGATGTGTATGGTTTAAGGTGTACATAACTAAATCTTAAGGTACTGAGTGATTTCACCTAAATGTTGGATGGAAATATTGGTGAGGCAGTACACGGTCAACATAACCCGATTTGGAACGACGGTGTTAACCTGGAGTGAGTGAGTATGTCTGTTAGGCTTTTAGCATTACTTCAGCAGGGAACACCAGAAATGAGTGAGTGAATTTAGTGTTACGCCGCAGTTAACAATATTCCAGCAATATCACGGCGGGGGACACCAGAAATGGGCTTCACACATTGTACCCATGTGGGGAATCGAACCCGGGTCTTCGGCGTGACGAGCGGGCGCTTTAACCACTGGGCTATCCCACCGCCCCACACCAGAAATGGGCTTCACACATTGTACCCATGTTGGGAGTCGAACCCGGGTCTTCGGCGTGACGAGCGGGCGCTTTAACCACTGGGCTACCCCACCGCCCCACACCAGAAATGGGCTTCAAACATTGTACCCATGTTGGGAATCGAACCCGGGTCTTCGGCGTGACGAGCGAACGCTTTAACCACTGGGCTACCCCACCGCCCATGTTTAAACTGGAGCCGATTATAAAAACCCTAATGGGGCTGTCTCTGTTTAGTTATCACACCGACAACCCCCAGAAAATAGATACAGTGAAACCTCTTTAATCCGGACACCGCACTGTCTGGCCGGCGAGGAACATCACTATACATAAATACCAACACCATTGCTTTGTAATAACGATTCGTAAACCCGGAATTGTGTTAAACCAAACGGTGTCACATGAATCGTCTTCTGGATTAACTGGATTATTAAATATCTGAAGTGAGTGAGTTAGTGAGTTTGGTTTTACGTTGATTCTAACAATACCACGACGGGGGACACCAGGAAATGGCTTCACACACTGTACCCAAGTGGGGAATCGAACCAGGATCTTCAGCGGGATGGGCGAACGCTTTAGCAACTAGGCTACCCTGAAGTGACCCAGGTAATAAATGCATTGTGATTTTGGTTGAAACTGGGTGATAGGAAGGGTTTTGTGAGGCCTATTCTGGGACAGAACCTATGATCATTATCGGTCATTACAAAGCATTTGAAAATACTCATGTAAACTAACGTCACAAAAACCCCAAAATTTGGCAAGTAAAACAAAATTAAATTGCTGAAAGAAGATACTTTAAATTAGAATAAACGCAAAGCCAAATCCAAGTCTCAAACCCCACACAGGTGTTTTGAAAATGTGATTTTTCTCTCAGAAAACACGTTATTTACGTGTATTGAAATTGCACATGCGCAAACGGTATAAAAACTGTTCAGTTTACACGTGAGAGATGCATTATTAAGAAAAACCACAAGAAATGCCAAGGTTAAGTGAGAGGGTTAACACAAAATCAGCGTGAGAGGGTCGTAGGAATGCTGCTGATAAAGACACCACAGACCCATGCACAAGAACATTGAACTACTCCCGTAATACTGTGGGCAACTTGAACCAGCGATTCAGAATAACAGGTCGGACAACAGAAAGGCCACGAATAGCAGACCAAGGGTGACCATGCCCCCCAGGCCTCGTCGTGCAAAACTTTCTGAAGGTCGCTCTCCAGACCGTAATCCCATACAGCACCTTTGGGATATCATGGACAATTCGACGACGACAACAACTTCCAAAAAGCGGGATGAACTCTGTGGCCCAGGTTGGACAGCTTAGTGGTTAAAGCGTCCGCTCGTCACGCCAAAGACAGGCCACACTTTGCTGTGTCATCTATCATTCCACTATAGTTCCTTATTCTAAATTCAGAAGACATGTTTGACAAAGGCAGAGATGCCAACCCTAACTTAGCCAAGTTAGTATTTTGGCCAAAAACTGATGCAAAAATTAGTATTTTTTGACCAAAATTAGTATTAATTTTCGAAAGGATTTTCATATTTAATATAAAAATATATAGGTATTCTAAGAACTTGTTATTAACATTGTACTCACCAAAATCAGTAGTAGTAGTATCCCTTTAGCTTGCTTGGGAAATGCAGTGTTGGGTCATGTGAATCTAACTTCGGTTTTGTAATATCTTTTCATCTCTGTGACCCAATCGATCTCAAACTGTGCAAGTGGATGTTTTGTCAGACAACCTCGATCGATTGGGTCATTGGATGAAGAGATATTTACAAAAAAACGGGTCCACATGCATTTCATGCCAAACTATAGCTGGATACTGAATACAATGTGGTTGAAATTAATTGTGTACGTCCTATTTTTAAATCTAATTTAATGTCTTTATTTTTACAAAATTCGTATATTTTCACTGATATCGTAGTCGCGTTTTTTGGAGGTTTTTTTTCGTAACAAATTTGTCATATGGGTTGGCATCTCTGTAAGGGGTATACTTGGCCCATGGATATCTGAATCATATTTCATTCACCAAAAGTGATTATGGATTAGTAAACAAGCTTACGTGAATAATGTTTAATTACAGTTATACATAAATACAACAAATATGAGATAATATACAGCATGATAAGAGAGCAAGCAACCTGTGTATATTACATCTTATTTACCCATCAAATGTATGATTGAATGTTTACATCTTATGGTAACATGATTTGGACAGATGAAGAACTAATGCAATGTGTCTTCATAGGATTGGCGGCAGGAGCATGATGGATTTAGAGATATATGCCGTTAAAACATGTATGCATTCAAATCACTACACCCAAGTCAGAGGCAAGAATGGACTATTTGGCAAAAAATGATGTGTACCAAATGTTAAGTCAAAACTACTGTTGGTTTGATGTTTGCAGTAACTTGCTCTCCCCCTTGGAATATTGGTAAATGCTTCGTAAACCTAATCTCACTCACTCACTCAAAGCTGTATCAAAATGATCTCAATCATCCACTTGCTGCACTGCAGGTCAATTTACCTCATACAACAGTCTGCATCTTCACCCTCTCCACAACACCCGGTGTCGCAGTCAAAGTGCCTGGCATCCCCAGCGGAGTTCAAGGCAATGCACGTCTCACCCCGAACACCTATAACAAGACAACTGATGTTAAACTGAGTGGGTTAACGGTCGCTTTGAACAGTATTCCAGTTACACGGTGCGTCACAAACCTAGAAATTTCATCCGGGATTCGATCCATGATCAGAGGTTCCATGGGAGCCCAAGGGACACAACTCTTACTATTTATTGCGGTGCCTAAGATGACTGGGTCACCCGTGTCTCTTTAAAGTTACTAAACACATCACACTGACACGTCTCCTTAACAAGAGGCACAAATACCGGATAATGACTTATCGTACAAACGCGGAACAAACGCAAAAGGTAGCTCAAAATGTGTGTATTTGGATTTGTCATATTTGACACGAAAACATTGACAAGAACCTCAACCTTTTTATCATCTATTTTGCATTGAAAATATTTTCAGTATGTGTCATATATACTAGGTACATAAAGAAACTGTGTATACAAAAATTTAAAATCTAAATTTATCAAACCTCTGTAGACACATAAGGATTTAAACTCAGAGATTAGTGACATGTATACAACATGCATGCACGTGCCACGTTCCGTAACGTCAGTGGGTTCGTCCTTGAGACGTGCAATACGTTGTTGCACGTGCATTCCGGGAAAGAGAAACAGAACAAATGAATACCACACAATACTGTCACTTTGGAAAGCTCAACCCCTGCCCTTGCGATCGTTCAAAAAATTAAACGGCTATTGAAACGCATAGCATGCCAAGGCTCACGTCTGCACAACGTCATGAAGCCATTGGGATGGTCCGTGGGGGAATGTCTCAACGACAAGTGGCTGCACATTTCCACTGCCACCGGAACACCATTTCTACACTGGTGAGACGCTACCAGAACACAAATGACGTCATCGATCGGCCACGTTCTGGACGTTCACGTGTAACAACGCCAAGACAGGACAGATGGATAAGGGTGACCCATCTTCGCCACAGGTTTCAGACTGCAGTGATGACTGCCCGAACCATCCCAGGACTTCGCCGTATCCACCCCAACACAGTTCGACAACGTTTACGTCATCACGGGATCAGACCACGACGTCCCGCCATACGGCCTATCCTGACACAACGTCATCGACAAGCTCGCCGAATGTGGTGCCGAAATCATGTCCGCAGACCCTTGTTTTGGTGGAGAAATGTTGTTTTTAACATTTCCCATAGTGATGGACGTCAACGTGCCTATAGACGCGTGGGAGAACGTTATGCACAGGCCTGTGTTTTGGAGAGGAATCTTTGGTGATGGTTCCGTGATGATTTGGGGTGGATTAACAGCACGCCAAAGAACTCCTTTGGTGATTGTTCAGGGCAACTTAACTGGTGTGGGCTACAGGGATCAGATTCTTCGACCTGTAGCAATTCCTTTTTCTGCAACGTCATGGCCCTAGGTTAACATTCCAACAGGACAATGCCCGCCCTCATACGGCAAGGGTTGCTATGGATTTCTTGCAACACCACAACCTTGACTTACTGCCTTGGCCTGCAAATTCACCGGATCTCTCCCCGATAGAGCATGTTTGGGACGAGATGGATCGACGTCTACGCCGTCTTCCTCATCCGCCAGATAACGTCCTTGACCTTGCAACAGAACTTGAGAGAATCTGGCTTGACATCCCACAAGCCTTCCTTGCACGTTTGATAGGCTATATGCGTCGTCGATGCACTGCTGTTCTCAATGCCGATTGTGGACATACCCGTTATTGAGCTTGTGACATGGTCGTTTGACTCCTGTCCCGCTTGTGGACTCGTGACGTCATTGTGATTGACTTTTCAATTGAAATTCTCCCGACTTGTTATGGTCTCATGATCCCTCCATTAAAGATTACATGTACCTTTGACATTGTTATCGTACTTATCAATTGGGATAATAGTTTGACAATGCACAGTTTCTTTATGTGGCTAGTATACAACATATTAACCAATTGGAAAGTATGACGACAATGTGGGTATAGATGCCACTTGTTCAATCCGTTAATTCTCACCTTTGATATTTTGGTAGCACGTTTATGAGCATGAAGTTTTCAGTTGCAAGAACCAACTTTGACAGTTCGAGACAAAAGGGTAAATTTGTACTTATAATAAATTATTAATAGGGTTTAGGTGACTCTAAAATGAGTTCGACACAACCGGGAATTCGACACATCTAGTTAGAGACATCGGGGTAAAAATATTAATATCAGGAAATCGGCAGGTACCGAGAGATTAGTTCGACATAACCGAGGTTTCGTCTCAACCGAGTTCGAGACATTGGGGTTCGACTATATATTTTCATGTTATTAAGCATTCACGTATTTGTTTGGGGGTAAAAAATATATACACACACTAATATACACTGAAATTTATTTATCAGATAGGTGACTGTTACAAGGAGTGTTAATAGAATAAATTGGATATCTAACAAGGTAGTCTGAAGTTTGCACTTACCCTGAAAGTTCAGTAAAACAACGACTAAAAAACACGATGTCCTTCCTGTCATGTTTTACATTCAGCGGTGTCTCGTGACGTCATCTGCGACTTGGAGGCCAAACATTATTCAGATGAACAATTTACATTTCTTCATTTACGTCAATGGCTAGAGACAAAGATATTACACCGAATGCAGACCAACTGAGCTGTGTAAAACTTGAAACTAACACCTGTACTGCTTCTTGTAGGTCTGCTCGCGACGCCAACAGTCGTGTGATATAATGTATATCGATCTCTCCTATCTTTGCTTCTTATCTAAAGCTAGGGTCGTAATTTATCTCATTCTGCCATTCAACTTCCTTAATAATGATTGCTGGTTGAAAGGTTATCTTACGTTTCAAACCCGGAATCGTGTGTGAGATTAAGGTTGGTCTTTACACAGAAAAGCATGTTTGTTTATCTAGTCATTCATTCTAATTTTATCATTTCCAGTTATATATCTTTTGTCTAATTACACTTGTAATCCAACCACAAATGCTTGTCAAAATCTGTGCCATAGGACATATTTATTTATTATCTTTTTCCTTGTTATCGTGATTTTCTTTAAGTGCTGGCTTCCATGTGGCTTCCATGTGTATCATTGTTTGGCCTGCATATTTGTTATTTGTTGTTCTAACATGTACATATATGCTCCCTGCCTCATACCCTTCATTCACCTGATAAAGGAGCAAAGGTATACTCCGAAACGTTGTGTTCCTCATAATAAAGAAGTTGACATCCATAACACCCCGCCCCCAAACCAAACCAAAAACAACAAAAAAACCCCAAAAACAACCAATCAAACCAAACCAAAAAACCCCCTAACCAAACCAAACAAAATCTCTCTTCCTCATGTGTATCACTTCTAAATGCCATTCAAAGACGAGGTTGCAGTTGTTTTTGTATTTTTTCCATAAGGCCTTTATTAATTACTTGGTTTACTAATTTTTTTAAAGAAATATTAGGTCGGTAGGGAGGAAAGAAATAAGAGGGAATATGGAGATATTATTTGCACACTTGAGTCTGTCGTGGTGTTATGAGTTCTGACGATTTGTGTGATTACTTTTGTATAATATAAAATGGTTCATGGGAATATTTGGAAGGTATAATTTGCTATTTTTTATTTATTTATATCAGGTCAGCGGCATTTAATGGCAAAAAATAAATAAATGTAAAACAATTTTCTTCACATGTCGGGTCGGCGGATCCGTAAAAAAGTAATACAAAAAAGAGACTAATGTGCTTTTTTCTTCGTGCATTTGTAACACAAACAAACTGAGCCCAAACACCTTTGTAACAGGACATGTAGTACTATGTGGTAGAGTCTGAAGCAAAGAAAGAATTAATTGGAATTGAAGCTGATCATGACTTTTTTGGTAGTGGCTGTTGCGATCTTGGTCGATTTTACAACACTTTGAAATAACCGTTTTATTATACAAAATAGAAGGGACAAAACCATTTCCATATCATTAAGATAACTCTGCTAAAAGCAGAGTCGACCGAATGATTTTGACTATATCATGAATATGCATTTGTTTCAGCAGTTTCACAGTTATAGGATGGTGGTGTGTAAACAATCGTGTCCGGATCAGACAATCCAATTATTGACACAAAAGACTGTTATACAGTTGAAATGCCAATGGTGATGATATATCCAGTGACACACTATTCGTGATAATTGTTTTTTCGGAAGCCACTTTAACTGTCTATGGTATATAGAGCATGTTGACCTATCACGTTTCCAGTAAAGCAGTTACACAAATTGTGAGCAAGTCACATTCACCAGATACTGTGGTGCAGAAGATATGGTACAAATGTTTCGGTAAGATCCCTTAAATCGTAACCCAGTCGGGTAGAACGATTCTCATGCTGTTGATAACTGGATTGTCTGGTCCAGACTCGATTATTTATAGACCGCCGCCATATAGCTGGAATATTGCTGAGTGCGACGTTAAACAAGAAACAAACAAGGCCCCTAAAGGGAATAAACTATCGAGGCAGTTACCTCCCTTTTCAGACATGAATAGAGAACGCGTGACAGCACCTTGTTACTAGTGGACTATAAAAAGCCACTGTTTCGTAAATGGGGACATTCTTTTATACAGGCGGGCTTGGTTTTCGTTACGCACATCGGGACTGGACCCTGGACGAGCTGTGTTAAAAAGCTTTGATCAAAGCGATCAAATCAGCTGTTAATTCATTTACTGCATGCTTATCTTGACTAATGTTGCCCATATATACTAATTTACCCCCCCGATGTGTAGTTCTGTTTGTAAGCATCCACCAATAATTTCATTGTTGAAGCTAGTTTTTTCCATATACTGATTAATTGTTTTCCGCAGATTGTGAGGACATGATTCAGATGTGTAATAGGTACCACCAAACATGCAATGACTTCTATACTGATATCATACACAGAATGTTAGTTATGTTCTACGTGTATACCTTCGACAAAATGTATAGAATTGACAAAATGATAGTGAAGGTTTAATTACAATAAATGTCTGTCAAATTAACTCTGTAATCCTGATTGAATACTGTTGATTAATTTGTGTATAGTTGCCATTGGTACTACCCGCCATTCCGCCTGGAGATCAAAAACAAGCTTAGGCCACATTGACGGGTGCTGAGTCTTCTAATTTTTCTTTTGAGACATGCCACTCTTGTTCTAATCCAGTCATGTCAAGCGTGTTAGTGGGCAAGGGCCCCGTTTCACAAACGGGTTTACGTGGATGATAAACAACGTGATGAGGAATGAACCATACATGTCCTGCCTCACCATCTACTTCTTCAATCGGGACCTTTTCAGCATTATTCTTGGACAGTATGTCCTTCATGAAAGTCAGATAATCTTCTTTGAACTTGTCATCTTTCAGAAATCTTTTCTTCAAACTGTCAAGGCGCTTTCGAACTTGAGCACTGTTGTTGGCCAGAGTCTCTAAATGGTAGATAAATGTAATAATTTCCATCTCGATAGCTTGTAGATTCATTCACTTTGCTCAGAAACAGTTTGTCTTCTTGGGATAATTCGGCTTTATCGTCGATAGATCTTTCAGGAAAATCCAAGTTAATGCTTTTGCTAACCAGTGTGTCCCAGGCAGCACTTTCTTCTATGGTCTTCACACTGAGCATTTCAGTTCTCATGGAGAGATGATTCTCAGTCTTGGTTTTACAGCTTGCAGGTCGGACTACATTCCAGAGGATCCAGCCTAATCGCGTTCTGGTAGTATGTGGGCTACTCGGAGGACCAACTTTAGCTTCAAGAGGAGAGTAGGCGTCTGGGACATTTCCACCGATGAGTAGGTCAACTCCTGATACCAGTCTTGGTACTTCAAGGTGAGACCATTTTGCAAAGCCAGAGTCCTTTGGAATATGTTGACTTGTAACTGGAATCCTACTTCTTGTGTATACTGTGGGAAGATCAACAGTATTCTTTAAATCCATGTCGTGGACTTTAAGACCAGAGATGGCATGAACGGTAGAGATATGTGGCTCTCCTAATGTATCTATGGTGATTTCTACTACCTTTTCTTGATTTTCCATTAGATCCAAGTTTGTTTTTTTTTAATTTTTTTTTTTTTTAAAATGTTTTTTTAATTTTAAAAAAAATTTTTTTTCCAAGATCCAAGTTTGTTCATGAGAGCTTCCGAACAAAAGGAAACTGTACTTCCTGGGTCTAAGAAGGCATATGTAGATACGATTTTCAAAGAGTCTCTGAATGAAACCTGGACAGGTACAACAGTAAGAGTACACTCACTTCATTAGCTTGCCCTGTACAAGCACTTACGGTCTTCAAACTTGTGTTGTGGTCAATGTTCAGGTGAGTTGCGTGCTTGCCATCACATCGCTGACACTTGACATTCTTGCTGCACTCGTTGCTTCGATGTCCTCGGGTGAAACAGTGAAAACAGAGGCCCATAGATTTCAGGAAGTCAATACGTTCTATGTTAGGTTTGGAGGCTAACACTTGGCAGAATCTACGAGATGTCCAGGGCCTAGATTTTCGAAGCTCTCTTAGCGCTAAGATAGTCGTAAGTTAATGGTAATGTATGGCACTTACGACTATCTTAGCGCTAAGACAGCTTCGAAAATCTAGGCCCAGACTTGTAACAGTAGACACATGTCTTGGTACCATTGATCTGAGGCCTGAGACTGTAGAAAGTCATGGGTTTATTTTCAAACGTGTTTGTCTTTACCAGTTCAGTACCAAATGTCACAATCGGTCTGGGAGCTGATGGTTTTCTGTAAGGCGGCTGCGACTTGATGTCAGGTTTCATGTCTTCCTTTACATACATCGGGTCTGTGGCCTTTAGTGCTTAAGTTCGTACAAAGTGGGGGCGGTGGGGTAGCCTAATGGTTAAAGCGTTGGCTCGTCACGCCGAAGACCCGGGTTCGAATCCCCACATGGGCACAATGTGTGAAGCCCATTTCTGGTGTCCCCCGCCGTGATGTTGGTGGAATATTGCTAAAAGCGGCGTAAAACCAAACTCAGTCAGTGAGTCAGTCATACAAGGTGAACATGGTCAGAAAATTCAACACCCCTTCTGGATTGACGGAGGTTTATGACAATACTTCTCCATATTTCTTGACAGTGAAATGGAAGTTTCATGGCTAACTTGCGAATGTCTGGGTATTCTAGAACCTTAACTGCATGTAGCCTAACATCATTCTGACACTCATTCAAGAACACAGAATATTCATCCAAAGCTTTAACATTGTCCGGTTTGATGTTCGGCCAACACATAGCTTTCTTAATCAAAGTGCTAGCAATTATCTCTTGGTTGCCATACCTAGACTCAAGTTCACCCATTGCAGCATGACAACCATCTCTTGCATCTAAGTAGCTGAAGCTTCCAACAACTTGATGAGCCTCCCCTATTGTGAACTGCTCTAAGTAGCACATGAGTTCATCTTTGGAGCTAGAGTTAGTGACTATCTTGGTTCGAAACTGACGCATAAACTTCTGGTATTCTAGGGGATTTCCACTAAATTTCTGGATGTCCGGTACTGGCTTCCTAAGTTGTTAAACTACTGACATGAAAACATCTTGTGGATAACTATAACTTCTAGATGGAAGAAAAGAGGAATTTCTTGTATTCAAACCTGTGTCTTCAGGACTGTAGACTGGCTTAGTTTCTATAACTGGCTCAGATTTCAATGGAGGGTCAATATTCATTCGTCACCACTCGCCCCTTTCCGTAACCTCCAAGAAGACTCGTCACCCACTCGATACTTGTTATGTGCGAAAATACGACAAACCAATCAGAACGCGCGTAAATGAGCGCGGTGCTTTGATAAAATAATCCCGAGTACTTAAAACGTTTATGGCATTATGTCATTGTTTAAAAAATCATGAAAAATATATATCGTCATATTGAAAGTACAAAGAACGTAGCTAAAAGGATTTTGCTGCCTTTTGTGAAGTTTTTAATAAGAATCACACGATTGACGGTGAGAGATTCAAATACACACACGTGCATTTGTTGACATAACAGCT
Source organism: Haliotis rubra (assembly GCF_003918875.1). Lineage (NCBI taxonomy): Eukaryota > Metazoa > Mollusca > Gastropoda > Lepetellida > Haliotidae > Haliotis > Haliotis rubra. The sequence goes on along the minus strand of NW_025766960.1, from coordinate 241,279 downwards.
CTCATGGGTCCAACTGAGTGTATTTCTGACGATCTTGCGGGCTTGTTACGCAGATTGTACGTGCGCTTTGACCAATTTTAGGAATTGTAATTATAATCGCTACCAGTTTCAAAACAATAATATCGTATTTGTATGTAACTAATCAACCTGAATCTTTAACATTGGGCTTATATTTCATATCTCTGAGGATATTTTAGTCTGACTGTTTTTTGGTCATTCATATTTTTTTCGGCGAATTCATTTAAAATTCCGCCAGGGGTGTGACAGCAAGGTTACACGAATGTTCAGTTTGAGAAATATTTTAAAGTCATTTTTGAGTATCTGCTTTGGGACTTAATGTAGCTGAATTTTGTTTATTTTATTTGTATATTCAATAAAACAAATCCCATTTGTGATGATTAAACCCTATTAAGAACCCTATTAATTAACATAATTGGAAATATAAGGTGAACAGCTGGTAATAATTACATTAGAATATGTATTTAACAAATATGTTTTTCTCCTTCTTTTAGTTGTATCAAAGAGGTTTAATTCTTTAAAATAAATAATTGAAAAAACCCAAAAACAACAACCTAGCAATACAATGTACATGTGCTTCGGTGATTTTTAGAAACATTGGAATCAAACAGGGATAGAGTTATCGTTCTTGTTTAAAGTAGTTCTGACGTTCATGCGCCAATATGAAATCCTTCCAGAGGGGCACGAGTCGCTATTCGGCTTGTCCCGGAATAACACGAGTTGGTCACGAATGGGTCAATATTGTCAGTTTCTTTCCTACTTGAAGTTGTATCTTCAGGTCCCACACTATCCACGTCGTCATATGAGCGAAATATTCTCAAGTACGACGTAAAACCCAATTTCACCTCACCACCCACACTATCCTGATCATTTTCAAAGTCATTCAATACTCTTGATTTAGCTTGACAAACCTCACTTTGTGTCTGTAGCTCTAACTCCTCCTCTTTAATCTGAATGTCTAATTTAGCCTGTTCAATCCTTTGTTTCTCTTTAAGAGCCCTTTTCCTAGCTTCAAGTTCTGCTTGCTTCTGTTTCTCATGTAACATAGCTGAGGAAACTTTACTTGCACGTGACGATTTTCCACTATTAACAGATAGTGACTTCTTGCTAAAATTGTTTTCCCAGAATGCTCACTCATAGCCTGACTTGCTCTTTGTTCCAATAAATACTGCTCTATAGTTGTCTTGATTCTCAACAGAATCTTATCTTGTGTCCCTACTTCTTCCTTAAAATATGACAACGCTGGCTCTTCTAATAACTGTATGTATTCTTCTCTAGCAGCATAGCGAACTTCCTCAACAGTAAACTTAGTTAAAACCCCTGTAACAATAACTAAGTTGATATGATGATAGTCTCTTTCAAGTTGATGGAAAATTTACTGTACCCTTTCACCCTTGATTTCTAGAGCAGTACATAAACCTTTTCTGGTCAGCATTCTTGATTCCAATTCCTTCTAATTTCTAAGTTCTTACAATTTCTTTCAAAGTCCACTTGTTCTCCAATATCCAGAAATAGCAATGTCCAATAAAGCAAATGTCCAGTAATGTGAATGTCCAGTAGTGTCAATGCTATGTTGCGAACAACATGATTCTTGTGTATTGTATGTATCACTTTATTCAATGTCCATCTGTTCAACATGTCCATCCATTTCCAATTCTAATTCTAATATTCATATTCAGTTCATGTTGCCTTTTACAGTAGATTAACTGAAAATAGTAGAAGAACTAAATAAGTTTTAGGAAATAATAAGCCATTAACAGAATTTAACTTGCTAAATGAACAAATGGCTGTACTGCCACTTCCCAAACTCATTCAAAAGACAAAAGCACAAAATATTCTTATATGCTCCTAAGCACATTTGAAATACAATAAAACATTAAAAGCATGAAAACTTCTTCAAAAGCACTGAGAAAATGTTAACCTTATGCCATGAAAACATGTATTCACATAATTTTGACCAACTTACAACTTGCCACAAAATTACCAAATAAAGCAAAATTCCTACGCAAAAAGTACCATGACTTACATGAAAAAATAAATTAAAGTTACTTTAACAAATTACAATTCATGAAATATGAAAACTACAATAATTATGCTCACCACTACTTTGGACATTCTCATGGTTGTTGTTTACCGTGCAAGCACATGGCCTAAAGCGGCATGCCCTGAGGCAGTTACCTCTCTTTTTGAGGGTTATTAAAAATGTGACAATGGTGTTAAACGAAATAAGAGTAAATTACACTTGGTTAACTAAAAAACTAGAAATGTAATGAAAAAATATTTTGAAAAATAAAGTTTTAGGAAAATAAGTGTTTTGACCGTCTATGGGAAAACATTTGGTGTTGAGTAACCTGTAATGAGCGATCGATTTCAGCCAGGTAGAAACAAAAACTTTCCACTGATAGTTTTCTAAACATAGTAAAAGTGTATTGCATTCACCTTTCTAATAGATACACTTTAGTTCATGGTATTGGACATGATGAAAAGTTATTAAATAACATTTTTCATAACAAAATACCATAAGGTTGACATAGGGGTCAGCCGTGGATATTCTGAATGATATGAAAATAACCATCAATAGCAACATAAGAACTCATAACTATAAGCAGGTAAACGGACAGCAGATACATGTGAGACAATGAACCTTTATATGTATTTTAGGATACATACAACAGACGGTATTTATGCCTGTTTGTCTGTTGTTTAACACCACACTCAAGATTCAAGCTATGTGGTACTACGCTTAGATTGAATATTGTGATAATTTATTGTCTTTTAACGTGATGACAATTAGTTCCGCTGAGATATCCCCTAGTGTTTGTACCAGTTTATGATTTTTCCTGGTAGGTAGGAGGGTGGGTGCTGTAATCAGGGGGTGGGGATGCAGCCCCTGGAGGTGGGTAGGCGGAGTAAGGGTCGTAACCGGGGGATCCTTGCGGTGCGGGGTATACGAACGAGCTACTCTGAGTTTGTCCACTGCTGTCTGAAAAAAATACATATGTGTTAAACCGATCTATGTTATGTTTCTCTTAACTCAATCTTAACTAGAAAGTGTTTTTACTCGTAAAAATAGATGTCTCCCCCTTCACCCAATTCAACGTAAAGACCTTCAATTTCAAAATCTCTGAGCATGTTTTGCAATATATACAGAGAAAATTCATGGTGCTCTATAGTAGATGCGTCTCAGCGTACTCCCCAGGGAGTTGAGATTGATAATACGACGTGCCGTTGAGATTGACATCCAGTGATCGAGGGAAAAACAAAGCGCCTTTGAGCAGTTGAGCTGGATATCGGCGCTATATATGTATGTATGTATGTATGTATGTATGTATGTATGTATGTATGTATGTATGTATGTATGTATGTATGTATGTATGTATGTATGTATGTATGTATGTATGTATGTATGTATGTATGTATGTATGTACGTACGTATGTATGTATTAAGTATACAAAATTTGGTGAAGATGGGTGAAGTGGTTTTAGAGTTATGCGCCGAACACAAACCCTACCCTTCAAAATGACCAAGTCCAAATTTGATGCCATTGAAACAGAAAATTAAAAAAATTGAAAGAAAATGCACATCTACACGTTTTGGAGAGGCAGTATAGCAAATTTGGTGAAGAAGGGTCAATTAGTTCAGAATTATGCTCCGGAAACGAACTTTACCCTTCAAAAAGACAAAGTCCAAATTGTTGCCATAAAAACAGAAAAATAATGAAATTGAAAAAAATAATAACTCAAATCCCCAAACGGCTCATCTACATGATATGGAGAGGCAGTATAGCAGATTTGGTGAAGATGGGTCAATTAGTTTCAGAATTATGCTCCGGAAACGAACTTTACCCTTCAAATGACAAAGTCCAAATTATTGCCATAAAAATAGAAAAATAATGAAATTGAAAAAAAATAATAACTCAAACCCCCAAACGGCTCATCTACATGATATGGAGAGGCAGTATAGCAGATTTGGTGAAGATGGGTCAATTAGTTTCAGAATTATGCTCCGGAAACGAACTTTACCCTTCAAATGACAATGTCAAAATTGTTGCAATGAAAACAGATAAAAATGAAATTGAAAAAAAAATATCTCAAACCCCCAAACGGCTCATCTACATGATATGGAGAGGCAGTATAGCAGATTTGGTGAAGATGGGTCAATTAGTTCAGAATTATGCTCCGGAAACGAACTTTACCCTTCAAAAAGACAAAGTCCAAATTGTTGCCATTGAAACAGAAAATTAAAAAAATTGAAAGAAAATGCACATCTACACGTTTTGGAGAGGCAGTATAGCAGATTTGGTGAAGATGGGTCAATTAGTTCAGAATTATGCTCCGGAAACGAACTTTACCCTTCAAAAAGACAAAGTCCAAATTATTGCCATAAAAACAGAAAAATAATGAAATTGAAAAAAATAATAACTCAAACCCCCAAACGGCTCATCTACATGATATGGAGAGGCAGTATAGCAGATTTGGTGAAGATGGGTCAATTAGTTTCAGAATTATGCTCCGGAAACGAACTTTACCCTTCAAATGACAATGTCAAAATTGTTGCAATGAAAACAGATAAAAATGAAATTGAAAAAAAAAATTACTCAAACCCCCAAACGGCTCATGTACATGATATGGAGAGGCAGTATAGCAGATTTGGTGAAGATGGGTCAATTAGTTTCAGAATTATGCTCCGGAAACGAACTTTACCCTTCAAAAAGACAAAGTCCAAATTGAAAAAAATCCCTGAAACCCCCCAAAGGCACATCTACATGATATGGAGAGGCAGTATAGCAAATTTGGTGAAGATTGATCAAGTTTTAGAGCTATGTTCCGGAAACAATTGGAACGCCAACGCCGACGGACACTCAACCCAAAACAATATGTCTCCCTACCCAAAACAATATGTCTCCCGACCCTTCGGGGGCAGACATAAATACATATAGAGAGAGGCCGATTCACTGACATTAAATACTTCAATCTCTGACCGGGATCGGGTGGTCAGGCTCTCTGACTTGGTTGACACATGTCATCGTATCCCAGTTGCGTAGAGTGATGCAATCGCGTATGCACTTTTGTTACTATTCACCATTAGATCTCGCCATGCTCACACTTACTTGTGGCTGTGAAATGAGAGTGTACCGCCAGACCCGGGGCAGGTCGAGTGGCAGCGATCACACGACCAGGTCTGGTATTCTTCTTCAACAAGCATGCGATGATAACAACGACCCCGATGATGGTAACTACGCCAAACGTCACGCCCACACCCAGATACACGTAGCTGAAAATAGAAGGGAGACAATTTAACAGATTATGGTGAAAACAGCTTTTACGGATAGCATATGAGATCATATGAGGTCACCGAATTATAAACATAGATAGATAGATAGATAGATACAGTAGTGTTATATATATCTATATATATATCTATGTATAAAATATACAAAAGTATAATTTTGTAACTTTCTCAATGTAACTCAGTATGTATTTGTGCACTGAAACCATAATGCATACACGTCCACCACTATTGTTTCTAACTATGACGTCAAAAACACGATGACGTCACAAACGTAACCTTACTGTCACCCATGACTACGTTTTACGTCTCCCGCTATTGTCACTAACTGCTTAACGTCATACGCATGATGACGACATAGCTATTACCGTTATGTGTCGCCTATGACGACACTCAGCTTTCATTGTACACCTGAAGAGCCGTTGAACGGCCAAAGATCTTGTGCAGATATAAAGGAGATTTGACAAGAAGAAATATCTGGACTCATATTTTATATATTGATTGCTTATACACCTGCAGAAATCACTTGTTTATATCTATCTATCTATCTATATATATATATATACTGACCAGCAATAAAACGCAACTCAGAATTCATGAAAATTATGCTTTTTCATCATGAGTTTGGATTTGATACACTAACACAATTATTTTGATTTCTTGAATTGCGTTTGTTTTGCTGGTCAGTATATATGCTACAACAGCACTTCTCTATCTTTCTATGTATCTATTTATCTCGTCAGTCAACCTTTGACCTCAGACAGTGGATATTTCAATATACGTATGAACCTTCATGCAGAACCTTACTAATCTCACGTAGCTTTAAGCATACGATAGGTGACACCTTTTAAACAGACAGATGAATCTTTTTCGGTAATACTTACTAATTGTAACCTGCACAACACTCCCAGTTGCAGCATCCATATTTACAGTTGTAGTCATTCCAACATTTTTCGCAGGTACCTACAACATGTTCTTAATATGAAACATGGATGCAAGACAATACCCAGACTTGACTACTGCCGGACGTTTTCTTCCGGTTCAGTGAGTTAAGTATTTTTAGGAAATGTCAGCAAAGATTGCATTTTATGCGCAAACTGATATCTTTTAACATCAAAAGGTGATGCTGTTTTTTTGTCGTTGTTTTGTTGAAATTATTAATGTCAAAAGCAAACCTTCAATCTCAACAAAACCTTTTTAATTGTAAGTAAAATCTCTGGGGTGGCTGTTTCGGATTTACCATCTCTTTTTAATTCCCGTGTTCCTAACCTCGCTGAGAGATTCTTATCTGATCCCAGCCACGTTTTATTTTCTGAATACAATATTTTACCTTCAGGCCGCTGATACCAAATGCCACGTTTTAAAACAAAAAGAGTTCAAAATCATTTTATTCCAGCAAGTATTCGACTTTTAAATGACTGTTAACTTTGTCTGTCTGTTTTGTGTTTTCTTAACCTTTATGCCATTTTTAATATTTAATGATGTGATCACTTTCAAATGTAAAAAGAATTCCCCTCGGGGTAATAAAGTATTGTCATTGTGATCAAAGGGAGAAACGGCAGTGAAAAATTTAAGACGCCTTGGGGGAAAATGACAGTCTAAGAGCTATAGGTAGGGTGACGTTGCTCGTTGATTATGCGTCCATAGAATTACCAGGCACACCAATCAAGTGAAAGAACGTCCGACCCCTAAATAAGACCCATTGCCATTGAAGCTGGCATAACAATTTAAATCAGAGTACATTAAAACGTCTTCTACTTTCCATTATGTAAAATTTTGTGCACAATAAATATAAAGATCACCAGTCATCTAGATTTACATTTCATCACTATTCTCAGTTTGTACACATTTCAGTCATCATACATTATTACAAAAGTTTCTGGTGTCCCCCGCCGTGATGTTGCTGGAATATTGCTAAAAGCGGCGTAAAACCATACTCACTCACTCACTATTACAAAAGTAGCGGATATTTAATGAAAAGCGGTCACAACTATTCCTGTTTATCGTTAATGAAATATATTACAGTGTAACTTGGAATCTGACTGAGACTTGCAGTAGTCGGTGTTTTGTTAGATTATCGGCCAAAACACCCCGCTGTCCAGTACGTCATTGTTCCGTGAAACGTCTAATCAGGCGCGTAGCCAGAAAAATGTGAGAGTGTGAGCACAAATGATGAAACATTTTGAAATCAGGGTGGTATACCACATCTAAAAGTAAAACATTCTTCTGAACACAAGTTAATGTTAAGGCAAACAGCAATTCCATGGTAAAACATGCAAACCATAAAGATCCTGACCAAAAAAATATTGTAAATAGTAAAGTACCAAAACAACTTAAAGATAACTCGAAAACACTTCAACTTGAAAGCATAGGGTGGATCTCATGACGATTGAGAGGATTCAACAAACTATCAAAGCAACAATAGGTCATCACAGATGTTGGTCACAGAGAAGAGCCAGTCGTCTAGTTTGACCTTGTGCGAATATGTCAATGACTTTGTCAATGTCTACCACGAAATCACGATGTACGTGAATAAGTGCAAGTGCAGACAATCTGCCAGTTAACATTGTTGACCTGAGGTAAGTCTTAATGCGTCTCATTGCGCTGAAAGAACGTTCAGCTGTTGCAGAGGACTCTGGCATTGTCTCCAAGGTTTTCACGGCCACATGGATGTGAGGATAAAGATCCGCCTTGGCAAAGTCGAGAGTTGTTAGCAGACAAGATGGCCTTTCTTCAATGGCTACGTCCTACCAACGGCATTTCCACCGTCACACTTCAACATTCAGCTGCTCAATGTCGCTTTAACGCGGTTCAACAAATTGTTGAAACATCCTCCCTACAATTTCATCAGTAAGGTTGTACAGTGAGCTAGACACTAAGTACCGTGCTTCAAAGCGACCAGTAGGTACAATCAACCACTGCTCCATTTCCTGAGAGACGTGGTCAAGAAGAGGGAGGTTTCTCTTCCAGTACATCATTGGCGTTGGAGCAGGCGCATTGCCCCGCATTTTCCGACGGCCAACACACCGTGGCATACTAGGGGCCAGCTCTTATTTTCTTGCAAGCTGTGAGGCATCGTCAAACAGTTCTTGCCATACATCATCATCCTCACGGATTTGCCGGAGACTGCTAATGACAACTGATGCCTCACTGGAAGCTTTAATTAAGTCAATACTAGGAGACTGTAACAGTTTCGATAACGTTTATAGAACGAACGATTTCGGACTGAAGTGTCAGCCTGTTTCCAGACATAATCTAGTGCATAGTGTAGACACAACATGTTTTCTCTATAAATGATCAGCGAGGCAAGGTGCGTTCAGGTACCACGGCACTATACCAGAAACCACCCTGGAAAAATGAAAACAAATTAAATGTTAATTTTTTTAGCATCTTGAATCTTTTTTTTTCAATTTTAAAGTGTAAGCACGTGCTTTTTGTGCTACGCTGTAGCTACGCCACTGCTAATTGGTTAAAAAAGGTAATGCCGGAAATGCTTGGAAAACGCTTTTGGGCTTCAATATCAATATGATGAATTTGACACAAGATAAAAGCACATACATGATACATGTACGACTCTACCTAGTTGGATATTAAAGCTCAGATGAAAAAATGCACTTGAGGAGTGACTTCACAGGAGGAAATTTTGGCGTTTTAACAACATTCGTAAATATTCTACGTACAAACTGTAGTTTTGAAATACAGACTATAATTATTCATATAGCCTCAACTAATTAAATTACATATATGATTGTAAAAATGACATAAATGATAGTTTCACTTCGTGTATGAGCACTGAACTGGCAACATGCGACTTGATATCTCTGCAGAACAATTAATTTATACCAGTATTTCATACTGGAGAAACAAGAGGGAAACCTCTCGTCAGCTATGACAGGGTTTACTATAGAATGTGTAACGCCCTTAATTTGACATATAGTCAGGTTTACAAAATTGTAAACAAATCAGTTATCTCAGGGGTCGTGTCAAAATCAAAACCAGGTAGGAAACACAAACTGGATAGCTTTGATAAGGGTGTCATACGCCGTGCAGTTTATAAACTGTATGAACGCAAAATCCCACTGACGTGTGCTAAATACAAGATGAGATCAAAGATACAATAAATGTCTCGAAAACAACACTTATTGTAGCTCTGGTAGAAATGGGGTTCAGGTACACCAAAAGGGGAGATGACAGAGCTGTGTTTGGAGAAAAGTACTCAATCCTGTCCATGCGATCAGCTTATCTCAGAACAGTTGAAGAATACCGCAATTTGGGGGTTCAAATTATATACCTTGATGAAACCTGGTGTAATAAAAATGACTCAACCGATCGGATGAGGCTTCCTTCAGAGTTTCTTTAAAGCACCAGTGTTACCATTAGGCAAAGGTAGACGCCTGATCATCTTGCATACTGGTACCCGTAGCAATGGACTGATTGGGGGTTGTGACTTTGTTTTTGAGGCCAAGAAATCTGATGGTGATAGCGAAATGAATGGGTAGGTCTTTTTGGATTGGTTCGAACATCAGCTTTTACCGCAGCTGGACGTACCAAGCGTTATCATTTTGGATAACGCCAGTTACCATAACCTGCGTGTCCCTGGTACCATCACACCCACCATGAGCAATCTCAAGGCTAACTTGCAGGATTTTCTCACTTACTGTAACGTTCCTTACAGGCAATCAGAAACAAAGCCCCAGCTCATGGAAAACATCCGGCAGCACAAAAAGCCAATCCAGTACATCACTAACGAACTAGTTGCAAAACAAGGCCACATAGTTCTGTGTACACCAGTACGGCACTGTGAGCTCAAACCCATCGAGCTGATCTGGGGTAACTGTAAGAATTTGATTGCTCGCAATAATACCACATTCAAGCTTTCAAGCGTTAAAGAGCTTGTGTATGCTTCTTTTGCGAGAATTACTCCAGAAGTGTGGCAAAAGGCTGAAGACCGTGTTCTCAAAATCGAGGACGAATACCGTCTGCAGGACGGCGTTAACGTCAGCCGAGTTGCACCTGTTGTAATTCCGCTAGAGTCCTCGACCAGCAGTTATACTGACACTTGATATTTTGAGACGGTCCCTGGCATGTGCTGCCCGTGCGTTACATGAACGCTGTCACCCTGTCTGCCTGCCAGGTGGGTCACAGTATAGTTTATTTCTTAGAAGTGTTTCTACCATGGAATTTTGCCTATGTTTTTCGATATTTTACGAGTAATCATTATGAATAGGGAATGGTACACCGTGATCGTGATATGCCATATTAGGTCGAGTTGGTATGAATGATTATATCAGCCATTATCAAATAATTGCCAAGAAGCATTGTCCAAGCATTTCTGGCCTAACTTTTTTAGTAAATCGCGTGAATCCGCCTGTATTCGCAAGACATTTCAGGATTAGACGAGGTAATCTCATATCTAAATGTCAACTTCATTCCATCCCATTCTTCCTGCAGGACAGCGCCATGTTCATCGAGAGTGGTCGATTGTTGTTGACAATGACGTAGGCGCCGTGCAAGGATATCCCAGACACATTCGATGGCTACTCGGATGGCGAGTCGTACCCCTCTCGTGGCCATGTTCACGACTGAGCCTTGTCTAAGCGCAAACAAGAAAATAGTCTGGGACATACAATTTCCAAGGAAAGATTACTGTCAATTTCCAAACACGGCTACTCTTACAAAACGCAAATTAATTTATAATACAACACGAACGTCACTTTATGTAAGTTCCTTATGTCGTTAACAAATATCAGTAACAAGTTTGTAATCATGGAAATAACAATGAAAATCGATAATCGCAAAGAAACTATTTGACATCATTTCACATTTTACCACGCGTACTGGTTTGCCACGATTCTTGGCAATAATGGCGTACTATACATGTACGAGTTTTCTTGTAGGACACGGAAAGAGGCGAGTGGGTTGAATGGGTTGACAAGTTACTCCTGTGTCATCCTGAAACACAAAACGACGTCCAAGTCGGCGTGCAGACGGTACCACGTGCTCCTCCGTGATGTTGTCACGGTAGTACAGCCCAGTGTCATGTGAATAGCATGTTATTCACAGTTATTCACAGTGAACCCACTAAACACCATTACTGAGCCACCCCTGAAACGACCGTTTTGTCTGACATTAACGGCATGAAAACGCCCATGCCGTGTACGCCACGCTCTGTTGCGCATGTCTACGAAGTACCAAGTAAACTTTGATTCATCCGGAAACAACGTTTGCCCAACGACGATTGGTCCAGCGTTTGAAAACCTGTGCAAATTTTCCATCAGTGTTCAAACGGTTGACTTCAAGCCCTATTCTTTCTTACACTTGCAGGTTCCAAGAACCGTTGGTTTGTTTGGTGTTTAACAAACTATCACAGTGACTGTATTTATTTATTTATTTATTTTATTTATTATTTATTTCATCAGTGAATGTCAGCCGGCGTCCAATACTTAGTTATACTCAAATAAAAAACAGACAAACACTTCCTGAAAAAAGAATAAGAAAAAGCCACATTTTGCCTCACTCATTTAAGTCATGTTCATGAAATCAGTTACCTTATAGCATGAATATAGTTAGTTAGTATATGTCATTATTCTACTTTGTCCTTTGATTCTATAAACAAATACCCGGAGCGATAGACGTTGATTGCCCAAAAGTTGGACAAATGTAAACGTTTATATATACACAGTGCCATTTAGAAAGTTGTCAAATGTATGTTATATTTGGAATTACACGTTTTCAGTAAAGTAAAGATTCTAGTACTTATGTTCGGTTGAGTCCCATCCGAGATTCGAACCAACGCCCTCAGAGTCAGGCACCTAATCGCCAGCACACAAAGTCAGCCTTCTAACCCATTAAGCCATCGCGGCTTCCACTTGACGCTGAGGGCGTGGGTTCGAATCCAGCATGGGACTCACCCCATCAAAAGTACTAGAATCTGTACTTTACTAAGAAAGTGTATAGCATATGTTACAAATATATGATATAGTGTCAAAATTAAGGGACGTACAAAAATACTTCGAGTTATCCAAGGTTAGACACAAACGCGAAATGTTGACTGAAGAAGAAACACACAAGGACAACGATAACGCTGTTAGATTGTATGACCTACCATAGCCGAATGACGACACCAGGACGAGAGTACATAGAAGGGCCTTCATGCTCTCCATACTTCTAGATCTGGTCTAATGTTTAGTCGTAGTTCCCCCTGTTGCTAGGGACGCGATATCCAGGAAGTTACATATGCATGAACTAACAGGAGTCGCAGTATAAGATCACGTCAAATGGAGAATGTGTAATGACATATGAGGACAAAATACTCAGCCGACTACACAGCTTATCAGTATATCCCTCACACGGAAAGCACAGATACTGTAGGCATATAGTATTACATTTGATCTTATCTTAAAACGGCTCACTGGAAGCCAAGTCTTGCTCCATGCGCTCTTTGTGTAAACGCAAAAAGATATTACCCAAATGCTGATATTTGAGAAGCACAACAGTGTTGTCACCATGTTTCATTGTGACAACAAAAGGGTCAGTGTTGTCACCATGTTTCACAATACAAATCAAAACATCATTGATCCCAGGACAAATGGGCTATTCTAAAATATCTTGGATCACCTAAATATTAGGTTTAACTTCCGCAGTTACAATGCTACAATCGTAATAAAAAGAATCATTAATTTTGATGACATAGCCAATTTAGCCTGAATGGACGTCATCAATGCATAGGGCTCATCTGTTTGGTAATAATTTAGCCTGTACCCTAATCACGGATATAATATTGATGAATGTCAATCATTTGGTCAGAATAGATATAAAACACATACACATCAACCTATATTTTCTGTGGGGAGGACATTGACATATATCTTAACGTGGTTTTCACTTGTACACTATAGGGGCGGTGGGGTAGCGTAGTGGTTAAAGCGTTCGCTCGTCACGCTGAAGACTCGGGTTCGATTCCCCACATGGGTACAATGTGTCAAGCCCTTTCTGGTGTCACCCCGCAGTGATATTGCTGGAATATTTCTGTAAACGGCGTAAAATTGAAATCACACCTTGTGCACTATAAGACCGGATACTGACACATGTGAGAGAGGAAACTATTCTCAGCAAATTGGCTCTTTCAGACCAATAGCTAGCCATGTACCCATGTAAAGCTTAAGTGATCAAACGGACTTGCATCTGCCATCTAATGCTAAATGTTGGTGGGTTCACGACCAAGGCCCCGTTCCACAAACAAATCGTAGAGCTGAGATGATCGTTACTCCCATACTTAAGCATGGATTCGTAGCGCTACGATCGGTTTGAGGAACGGGGCCCAGAAGACCGGGTATATGTAAGAAATATACTACGAAGAGGCGAGTCTGTGTAGTTTATTCTGCTTAAACCTAAAATAATGCATACTGGCTCCCTAGTTTTGTAACTCTTGCACCTCAGTATTAATACTGGCATCCTCTATCTGGGTTGCACCTCATGAACACGTGCGGTAAATTGCACGGACTGACGTAGTGGAGGGTGTATTTACAAATGAAAATGTTTAACTGCCTCTTTTCTACCCATCGTTTCTAATGATTTCAGGCAAATGGAATTCGTTTGATGATGTCTTTGTAACCCAAAATAAAATGTATTGATTAGCAGTTTTGATAAAGTAGAAGATTCTTACTATAAATTAAATCCAAACGACACAATTAAAATAGCTTGGATGGGTTTAAAAGAATAAATTCAGGCGTGAAAAAATATAAAAGGTTATGGTTTCAGTTGTAAGGTAATTTAAGTAGATGTCAGTGATGAAAATACTGCCCACTGTCCAGCTAGACTTCACCACATCAACATATCTCTGAGGTAATTTCTATGACTTAAGGGCTCAAGTACATGTATTCTAAGATTAACAGCTGTATTGTGCTTCTCCGCGAGTGAGTGAGTGAGTTAGTTTACTTTAACGCTGCTTTTAGCAATATTTCAGCAATATCACGGCAGGGACACCACCCAAGATAGGGCTTCACACATTGTGCCCATGTGGGGTATCGAACCGGGTCTTCAGCGTGACGAGCGAACCCTTTAACCACTAGGCTACCCAACCACCCATCGCCTGTATGAGAGCGGTTTCGATGAGCATGTATTTGCTGAAATAGATATGTAATTTCCGGTTCCATTTAATGTAGACCACTTGTTATTACATAAAGAAGTTTCCTAACCATAAACAGATATTTCGCAATGGCGTTAAAAATGTTAAATTTTACATATGGGAAACAGGCACTATAATTACGTTATATTTGTTTCTAAGAGTTAGTACGTACGTCTTGTTGGTGTCTATCAGAATATCAGTATATTTGGACAGGGACATCTTTTGAATAAGTATTTATTGTATACATTACAAATATATGAGAGGGCACGTTAAAGATTGTCGACGATGTTGTGGAGAGAATAGCCTCAGCAACTGCTACATCGGCAACTAAGTCGTCACAACTTCACGTCTCAGACAGCGTTGACTTCAAAAGAGTGAGTGAGTTAATATTTAACGTCACATCGGCAATATTTCAGCCATATCGTGACGAGAACATGCGATATTAGAATGAAATATATGTATATTATAAAAAACCTGCCGACGAAGGACAGTAAAAATACTAGATAATCACAGCTATCAATATAAAACTAGCGAACAAAGCTAAAACATTCCAATTAAAGAAGACAATACAATGTAAAAATGGGCTATAAATCGCCAACAACTGAAGGTAGATCACCATACTAGAGACCATGGGGACTTACAGTGCCTTTGCTACCTGCATGGACCCTAGTTGGATTTACACCATCCCTTCAGCCATTGGCGACAGAAGACAAATCTAGCCATAAATTAAAACACACTTATTCTACGATTAAAAAGCAGGTACACTTAAATTGACTTTGAAAGTTTTGGGACTTACGTACCCCTCAGGAGGACAATAATTTTACGCTACGTCAACCCCTTTGAGGGTACAGCCACTAACAATCTAAGTTGCTAATCTAAACTACCAATAATAAAATATATACCTATTTACAAATCAGTCAACAAATCTAATTTTTTTTAAAATGCAAGAATTAAATGAGAACTGACATTATTAAAAAGATCCTTCAGTGTTTTGGATGTGAAATAGATATCCCTTGTGATGGAATATTCAATGCAGTCAAGCAAGACATGCTTGACTGTGATTCTTTCATCACAAGGGATGCAAAACGGAGGATCTTCGCCTTTAATCAAATATTCATAGGTATATCTAGTATGGCCAATGCGACATCGCCGCATAATGACCTCTTCAAATCTGGACTGACAACCCAAGTAGGTGTAACCAATGTAGGGTTTTATTGCATGTAATTTATTAATACCTACTTGGGTGTCCCACTTCTTTTGCATTAGATCGCGGATGTATGTTCTAATGCTGGCTTTATAATCAGAGTATGGAATAAGAAGTGGTGTCACAGATTTGTTGAGGGCTGCCGTAGCAGCAATATCAGCCATCGTGTTCCCAGAAATGCCAACGTGGCTGGGTAACCAACAAAAGACGATGTCGCATTGGCCAGTAGCAAGATCATTATATAATTCGATTATTTCAATTAAAAGTGGATGTTTGCAAGAGAGATTTTTAATAGCCTGAAGGCAAGAAAGAGAGTCAGAAAATATTAGATATTGTTTATGTTTGGGATGTCTTTGAATATATTTAAGAGCTGTTAAGATGGCGATTGCTTCTGCCGTAAATATAGAGCTGTTATCCGGTATTCTAGAAGATATTGTTCTGGATCCAATAACAGTGGCACATGCCACTGCGCCACCATCCTTGGACCCATCTGTAAACAAGGATTTGTATGTAGTATATTTATTTCTTAATTGACTAAATTCTTGTTTATATTGTAATTCATTTGTTTCTGATTTTTAAATGTAGTTAATGTTAGGTCAACTTGTGGCTAACCAATTGCCAAGGCGGAGAAGAAAGAAGACGGGAAGGAGCTATATGTTCTAGCTCAATGCCAGCTGCAGAAAGTAAAGGTTGCACTCTTATACCAAGAGGCGGAACAAGAGAAGGCTTCTTGTTATACAGATCTTCATATAGTGGACTAAAGACACAGTTATATGCAGGGTTTGACTCATTGGAATAAAGTTTTGTAATATACTGTAAAGTTAATTTTATACGGCGTTGTGTAAGAGATGGCTCATCAGCCTCAACGTAGAGACTGTCAACAGGAGAAGTTCGAAAGGACCCAAGACAAAGTCTCAGACCTTGGTGGTGGACAGAATCAAGTAGGTTTAGGTTGCTTTTGCAGGCTGCACCATACACGATGGAGCCATAATCAAGTTTCGAGCGGACCAATGAGCGATATAGGTGGAGGAGTGTAGTTTGATCCCCTCCCCACTTTGAGTTTGAAACAACTTTCAACAAGTCAAGTGCCTTCAGGCATTTAGTTTTAAGGGATTTAATATGCGGAAGAAAGGTTAAATGGGAGTCAAAAATTAAACCCAAGAACTTGGCTTCCTTCACAACTTTGATGGGTGTGCCATTTAAAGATAGATCAGGGTCTTTATGCGGTTTGTATTTACGGCAGAAATGAATACAATTAGTTTTGGATTTAGAAAATTTAAAGCCGTTTTCAAGACACCATTTACTTATCTTGTTTTTAAACACAACTGCAGTTGCCGTTCAATAGTATGCATATTTTTACCGCGACAAGAAAATGTTAAAATCATCCACAAAAAGTGATCCATCGATATAATCATTTAAAACCTTGGATAAACTGTTGATCTTGATACTAAATAAGGTAACAGACAAAATACTGCCTTGTGGAACACCCTGATCCTGATTGTAATGATCAGACAGGGTAGAACCCACGCGGACTTGAAATTGTCTGTCGTTTAAAAAGTTAGCTATAAATTGAGGCAAACGGCCTCGCAATCCGAAGCCATGTAAATCTCTTAATATGCCATATTTCCACATAGTGTCATATGCTTTTTCAAGATCAAAAAAGATAGACACAGCGTGTTGTTTATTAATTAGTGCATTTTTAACAAATGATTCCAAACGCACTAGGTGGTCGACAGTACTTCTGTTTTTTACGGAAACCACATTGTATATCTGTTATAAGGTTATTTGTTTCCAAGTACCAAACAAGTCGATTATTTATCATGCGTTTCATGGTTTTGCAAACACAGCTTGTTAGTGAAATCGGTCGATAATTAGACGGATCCGTATGATCACGTCCAGGCTTAGGTATTGGCACTACTATAGCGTCACGCCATGAGGAAGGAAATTTCCCTGACGTCCAAATATCATCAAAAATGTGTAAGAGCGTCTCTAAAGATGACTCTGGTAAGTGTTTCAGGAGCTGATAATGTATGTTATCAGCACCTGTAGCAGTATCGTGAGCTTGCTCAAGAGCAGTATGGAGTTCATGAATAGAAAATGTTTCATTATAATCTTCCCCATTATCCGAATTGAAATTAATAGTTTTCTTTTCTTCTTGTTTTTGATATTGTTGGAATTTAGGCACATAATTAGAAGAGGAAGAGTGTTTGGCGAGAGTTTCACCCAGTTTATTCGCAATATCTGATTTATTTGTAAGTAATTGATCTCCATGTTTAAGATGATGGACACTAGATTTAGTACCTTTACCTTTAATTTTCTGGACCATGTTCCAAACCTTGGACATGGGCGTTCGAGAATTTATCTTGGATACATAATTTTGCCAAGATTGGCGTTTATTCTGTTTAAAGGTACGCCGCGCTTTAGCATTTAACATTTTAAATTTATTTAAATTATGCACCATAGGATGGCGACGGAAATAATGTTCTGCTTTTTTCCTTGCCTTCCTAGCTTGTTTGCACTCATCGTTGAACCATGGTTTTCGGATATGTGGATTTGCAGAGGACTGTGGTATACACTCATCAGCTATGGTAGTCAGTTGATCGGAAAAACAGTTAATAGCATCCATAACGTCACTAAAAAGTTCAGGTTTCAGTTTTGTAGCACACAGTGTTTCATATAAGGCCAAGTTAGCCTTTTTAAAATTCCGCCTTGATGATGGAGGTACATCAGATGGAGTTACAGGTTTTAGTATGGTAGGGAAATGGTCACTTCCACATAGGTCATCGTGAACTGACCATTCAAATTCATTTAGTAGTTCTGAATTAGTGAGTGACAAGTCGAGAGCAGAATAAGTTCCTGTACCAGGGTGTAAATATGTGTTGGAACCATCATTATAAAGACATAAATCATTATCGGAACAAAACTCCTCCAGTAATTTACCGTTAGCGTTTGTATTTGCACTACCCCAGAGTGGGTTGTGCCCATTTAAATCTCCCATAATAATACAGGGCTTCGGGAGTTGGTCATATAGAGCTTGAAGATCAGTTTTGTGAAACGTTGAAGACGGAGATATGTAGAGAGGACTTCAAAAGACGTCTTGGTGGACTGCGATGGCGCAAGTTACATTTGATTCATAACATCGTGAGTATTTGTTTCTATATTTTAGTGATGGGGCCATTATTGTCTTGCTTCAACCTCAAGCATTGGTCTATCATAGGGCGTTTATTTTTGAGAGTAGGACGCCAATAAACAAAATATATGGGAATATTATTACATTTCGTTTGGAGGGGAAATGTTGTAAAATGACTAAGGTCTACTGTAAATATAGCCTACAAATACAAATACCACATTGGAAGCTCCGTACTGAACGTTGCCAGTACCTTAAACGCTCCTCAGCTAAGTAGATTTACATATTACGTATTCTCATAAGTGTACGTCACAATCAGAAAATTACTCCACAGGCAGACACTGATTGTAAATAAAAATCAATCAATCAATCAATCAATCAATCAATCTACATAAATAAATGAATAATAGAAAATTGTACTTGTGGCGGTTTACACAATTGGGACACTCGTGCATCCCGAAAATGGATGTACTATTACTGATATTATTTATCATTGATGTAAGCGACACCTTACCAATTTCTAAACGAAGTTAAACTGTAAACAAACCAGTGAAAGAGGGTATGTTTCATCATGAGATAATCGTTTAGCAAACTCACAACTGACACGACATATGTGGTGATAATAAGGCCATTATAATCTGTGTTAACATTACTCGTGTGCCACTACACACGACTGCACCTATACACGCAGCCTGTTAACGGCTACAACGACTTGGCGACAATCTGACAATCACAACCCTAAACCTAACCCAAACCCAAACGTAGTGGACCGAACAGTGGAGATGACACTGTTTAATGTTTAACATTTTACAGGGCACGTAACGTTTGTGTTTATGGATGAAACAGACAGACAGACAGACAGACAGACAGATTGTTTATTAAGTCTCACCTTGTTACAATAGACATTAAAATTCTAAAACATACATAATTTACATAAAACAGATAAAATGTAACAAGACACTCTATTTAAGAGTTATGAGAGATTGTAAAAAAAAAAAAAATCAATCACAAGAGCTATTAAATATATCACAGTAGCAATTAAGATACAAAATTCACAAATCACATTTATAAATGTAAATGCTGGTAAAATACGCCATACAAATTTTTAAAATCTGCTATAATGAAATTAACACATGTATATACAGAGTAAAAGGGGTAAAATATAAACTGACAAAAAGATCCGCTGACCTCTTGTCAGTAGCTTCATTAACCCACAGCAAAACAAATGATAGAAGACATTATTGATATGAGCTATTATTATTATCATTATTATAGGATATTTATTTAGCGCACATATCCAAGCAACTAGCGCATGTTCAAGGCGCTGGTATTTGTTCCCTCGATCATTGGATGTCAATCTCAACATCACATCGTATTATCAATCTCAACTCCCTGGGGAGTATACAATTCTTGCAGCCACTAGTTATTGTGGCTTTCACATCCTAACGAGGTGCCCATTCACAGCAGGGCTTGACTGGGACACACAGTCACAGTACTTTGTCCAAGTTCACTACACGTTGATGTACCCGCAACTAGGTGATTACACGTATTCATGTGGCCACCATCTGGTCATATACCAACGGATTCGTGGGTTCTTTTAAGTAAACAGGGTTGTGTACTGTACACTAGGGGTTATGACAACACTGAAAGAGTCTGCACAAAAAGATGACTCTAAGGTTTGTACACCCGTTCACAGGTGGACTCGATCCCGACACCTCAACCTTGCTGGATCACTAGCCTGGCGCCTTAGCTAGCTTGCGCCTTAGCCCTCCCCGTCGCCCATGCCCCCATTTTAATTATGGAAAGAATATATATATATATATATATTAGCATTGTCATATAAATGAATGATAAGATGCCGTGGGCATTGGCAATAAAAACCAAGAAATACACGTACGTCTACGTATCAAATAATGAAACAGACAAATTTAGACATTTATTACACTGGGATATATACATGTACCTTAATTTATAAGTTAGGTTCAGATATGGTTCAAATATAGTTCAGAGATATTGATGTAATGCTATTGATGATAATATTGTTATGACTTGTTGAATAAATACATTATCAATACTGACTTTTTTGAATTTATGACCTTTTTCTTATGACTTATTTTCCTACCTAAATCTATGACTTATAGTCCATGACTTTTATTCTAATGACCTTTTTTCCTACATTCGAGTCGACAACTGTATGACAATGTAAATAAACTAGTTGATACGTTTCATACAGCGCTGGTCGAAAAAATGACATAAGCAATTGGTATGGGGTTGTTTGCTGACCGTGTGTTTGATCGATCGAGACGTATAATCTTTCAACCCTATTCAAAAGACCAAGGTGATTACTAGCCAAATATTTAAGCAACTTGTGTTGTTGTTCAAATGCGTGCAGCGTTTGGGCACTTGTCAAAATTGAGAAATTCCTTGTGCTTGTTGGAAGAGTACACTCGAACAAGAATAGTGTGGTCATGACCTGTGGCGTGTCTGAATGTTTTGTTTATTTTTTGTTTTCCATGATTTTGATCCTCTAAGATATTGGTTTGTCTGATCTTTGATTCAAAGAAGTTCACGAAGGAGTAAGAATTATACCCCGGGACGTGGTAGTTAATAAATAAAGACGCTGATAAATAATTCACTGTTTACAAGGCCGCGACGGTACAGGTGAAACATTCACTAACACCATATTTACCGGAGGTGACTTGTCCAGAAACATTTCGTCTGATTTAGGAGCCGAAATATATATGATATTTAAAAAAAAGATATAGCTATGCATAACTAATTCAATGTGTGAGAATATATTTTGACAAAACGTTCACAAAAAAAACACACAAAAAAACAAACCCATTCATATTTGTCTGTCCGACATACTGTTTAAAAGTTCAGGATATGACACTTACAGGCAATTAAAAAGACAATCATTTTACAGAAAATAAAAGTATCTGCCTAATTTGAACAGGAAAATGAAACACTATAGTTACTGAATAAAAGACTGATTGATTTTGCAATAAATAATGAGTTTGAGACTTTAATCAAATTCGACAAATCTGACATCGATGAGCTTACGTTGAAGGAATTTGAAAACGAGAATTCGGGTCAAAATTCATCTGATACTGATCTTTTTCTAGCCAGTCAAGAAATAAAAAACAATTTTGCAGCCTGACCCCACAGATTGAAGACTCCATGCACATGAATCTGACATAGGGAGCAGTGCTCCATTGTTTGCAAGTCACAGAACACTATCAGCAAGTCTGCATTTTCGACAAGAACTGAAAACAAGAGTACATGGGCAGTGCGTCTATTCAATACTTGGAGTGAAGAAAGACAAAAGCGAAAACCCACATAAAACATAACATGGACATTTGACTTTGGCCAGAAATGAATCCGATCTAATTCGAAGTCTACTGATATTTATTACCGAGGTTCGAAAGCAGAACGGGACATAATACCGCGGGAACTCTCTTACTTCTTACTTCGTTACAGTACTGTATCCAAAGAAATGATATCCAATTAAACTTCTTCGCTGAGCATTGTCACGAAGGCCTGAGAAACATACTAGATGCCACAATAAAACCATTGGTTAGACAGGGGATAGGAATCACAAAGCGACAGGCGAAAGCCATAACAGATAAGGATATTTTGTGGGAGAAATCTCTTTTAGGAACCGATTCTCCACAGCAGATCAGAGACACCTCTATACAACTAACGGCTTATGTTGACAGTATCGTACAAAGGAAGTCGAGGAAGGTGGCGTCTCAAACAGATACGACAGGTACGGCACCGGCTACAGGAACTTTGTCCGAGACTTCACCATCTCGACCACAAAGAAACTACGCGTGTGACAATCATAGTGCTTCAAGACGGCACCTACCTGTCTGTGAACTTGTGAGCTCAAGTGAACAAGCGACTCGCAGTGAAAGTGAATACATCAAACTGCTAGATGTTAGTTTTGTGTGTTGTTTTATATACTTGGTACGTAAATACGAGCCTTGCGCTGCGAAGCACATGACTTCCCTTCAGTGATAACTTACAGAGGCGATTAGTTCTGCACATGCACTTCGACATCACCTGCGGGAAAATGTGGGTAAAACGAAATATGTTCCCTTGCATCTATATCAATGTTTATTTCCGTGCTCAGGAGGCCCTAGGCCTATAGTGCAGATACACTGAACAATTGATCAGTTAGTAGAATTTTTGAGAATGTAATTTGTTTTCTGTATGTGGTAGCGTAATAGATATACATAGATAATCTTTCTAAATGTACTTTACTAGAATTGGTTAAAAGGGATATGATTTTGTAAATGTCAGGATGTACACAGTAGTAGCTCTTAAAATACTTATTTCTCATAATATAATAGGATGGACGTATACAAAGAAAATGGTACTCGTCTTCAATTTCATTCAGATTACACATTTTACATATCCTATGTTCCTTTATTAAGCCTAAATACCTACCAGATTCTGTTAGCAAATCATGAGATGAACAGCGGAATTGGGCAAGGTCTATTCTGAATTTTCTTACGTTTAACACAGGCCGATACTGTTCTTTGTGGATAGATTGTTTAATCATTTTATAGTAATTTAAAACATTTGCTAGAAAGAGATATGTTTTCATTCCAGTTTTTCATGTACATATCTTTAAATCGTTGTTTAACAGATAGCAGGAATAACGAGTGAGACTTTATTTGCTGTCCATGCCATGCATTAACAAATCCAATAGAAAATAATAATTCTTTTACGTTTGCGACCCAATTCCTTTTCCCATTTCTATCATAAACAA
The DNA here is from genome assembly GCF_003918875.1 of Haliotis rubra. Classification (NCBI taxonomy): domain Eukaryota; kingdom Metazoa; phylum Mollusca; class Gastropoda; order Lepetellida; family Haliotidae; genus Haliotis; species Haliotis rubra. Next base: position 217,736 of record NW_025766960.1, on the reverse strand, counting down.
TCATGATATTATAACATTTTTTGGTAATCTGCTTGGAAGCCATACTCAATAATTTTAACCATTATTTATCAACTTTTCTATTTGCTGCAATATATAAGGGAAATCTACCACATTCGCCATATACTGCTGAATTACATGTATTAACGTTTACCCCAAAATATATCTTACAAGCACGTTTTGTATGGCATCTATTGATCTAATAGATTGGTATTGTAGAATATCATACTAATAGGGTGTTTTAAAACTAATCGATGTCTAAAATACTAGCTACGCATCATCGTTTTAAATGCCATATACCTGTGTCCTACACTCAGTAACAGTAATGAGTTTTCCCCTTTGTATAGTCAAATATCTGTCCCAACTTCAAACGTAGTTGCCACAGATAACCACAATCAACTGTCGTTTTGGTGTAAAAGACAAAGTTCTGATGACAATTATACGAATCACATTCAGCGATGACAGGGAGCCTGTCCTAAGGATCATTGTATTTGTGCCTTACAAATCGTTTTTAATTACCACAAAATCTGTAACAGCATTATCGTGTCACCGAACTGCCTGATGCATCATCTGATTGTCTGGTCGATTGTTCAGAGGCCTCCATATACTGTTTTGGATTCAGGCAACCAAAAACCCCAAACCACTTACTATTTCACAAATGGTGTGAGTGGCTGGTGCTATCCTCAAAAAGGATATGATTACCTGGGGTCATCACTGATCGATGATCCACTGATCGATGATCCACCGATCACTGATCCATTCTTATCATTTTCACTATCTTGCCTATTACCCCCACTGGTATTGAGATTGATTCCACGTTATTGCTCTTGTTTTGAAGCACATCGATCCTAGTGGATGTTCCATCAACAGTATCATTAACTGCATTAAGAAAAGAGGAAAAAACTCAAACTGTTTCCTTCTATATTGTATGTGCCAACAAAGGCGTAAAATGCAAATATACTTTGTACAACGAAACGTATTAAACTTAGACTTTCTACCGTTTATGGTTAATTAAATATTATTGTTTTCTATTAGGAATGATTATTTATTATTTAATATAAGCGTATAATTCATTTCTCAAATGCACAATTAAAAATAGTAACAGTTATACAAATAGGCAAGCTGTACGATTACTGGAACTGACCGGAAGAGAAACATGCATGAGTCGACTGAAATATATATAGGCGAGATTCAGTCTGTGCAGTATTACATGTATAGAGAAATCCACAATAAAATGACGCAACACTACATGTTTCAACTGTATCACCAGGGATTGGAATAAACGGCGAGTTGGGTGTTACGCCGCTTTTAGCAATACTCCAGCTACATCACGACAGGGGACACACATTGTACCAATGTGGGGAATCTAACCTAGCTTGGCCAGCGAACGCACCCAGGAATAAAAAAAGCAACAGACATAAACAGAAAAACACTGATGAAAGTGAGGGATAAGCAAAACAATAACACTATAAAATTTAAAATGATATTGATACGTACCTATTCATGTTTACATTAGTCTATTTGATGTCCATAAACAACCGATAAAGGAGCCCAAAACAACATGGATCTCTTTATCCTCCCATAAATACCCAACCGCAAAGGTTCCGTCTCTGATGATTACAAGTGTCAAATCATGACCAAAACGTTGTATATTTCAGACAGGTGTTCGCCAGAATCGTCACGCGCTGTCATGGTTACGAATTTAACCAATCGGCGCACACTTCCGCTGCACGAAATTTTCATGCGGATAATTCAGACTCAGAAGTTGAAGCAGACGAGGAGAAATTATCGAAAGACTCGTTAGATGTTAAACTATTTTTGACAAGCTCTGTAGAATTCAGTTGAAATGTTACGATGCGCTTAGATTTCTCGTGTTTCTTACATTTTTTAGGCGCTATGGAGAACATTGCGTCGTCACCATTGGATTGTGTTCTGCGTTTTGAAGACTATCTGAGGAAAACATTTTTCAACGTTGTTTCCTGCTCTGTAAAGCTGTCTTTGCTTGGAAATAACATCGAGGGAAACGACAAGGTAGGTACCAATTGCATCCGTTTTTTCAGGTACTGTTAATGAACATATGACGTAGAACGTATCGCAAAATATATAAACATTTGTGTAATAAGTTACCTTGTAAACGCCAACGACATACTGTATGATCAGTGTAGGAATAATCTAGGAGATAAACGTTTTATTGTGAGAGCCAATCTTCCAATAGCCGTAATAATTTGTCAGTGGTTTGGCTGTTGACGGACATATTTCCAATGTTTTTACTCAATAACAACCATTACCGCGAGAAGTAGTAAATGAGGAGAATTTATGTAAAAACATCTTTACTTGTAATGTACCAACTCCCACTTGCGTGCCATATTCTTAATCATCTGCTATGTATGTATTGTTGCACATTTATATATATACATTCATGTATGGGGACAACATTCCCACACGCCACAACGTTTTTTCTTTCACTCAAAAACATTTTGCTTGGCAAGAATTGACTGTGTATTTGTCATTGGCAATTAATTCACAAGCGATTTTTGGCAATTAGTTTGTTGCTACAAGGGATGCATTTAAAGAGATTTAAAATGATTACTTGATTATTATTTGATATATATGTGAAATCATAAATGTTTCTGTGTTTTCACTATATTTCAGTCTGTAACACTGTCGCTCAAACGATATAAACAACGATAATAATTCCAACAATATTATATGCGTGGTCATTGCTACTTTTTAGATGTTGCAGAGTGAGCAAAACATATGAAAATCAGAGTATTTATATATTCAACTTTGAGACTAAATATTACTAATAAAAACAGCCCCTAGCAAAAATGTATATATTGTGGCAGGCAATTCATACTTCCTTGTCCAATTTTATCAAAACACTTTCTGGCACAATATTTTGTGCGATGAAATGCTAAGCATTGCTGTAGGACTAAATATATTGTCACATGTTTTTATTCATGCTGGCTGTCGATAGTATTCTTTGGTTATTCAGTAAATTTTAGAATCCCTTATTTTCAGTCAAATTGTATATTTAAACGTTTCCACTGAAGATGGAATGATTTACAGTAGTTTGATAGGGAATGAAGCAAGTAATTACTTGTGAACTTGAACTTGCTATTATTTTGGCCGTGGGACATCCGCCCGACTAAGTTAAATCTTTTTATAGGGTTCATAACTTTATCTTTAATTTTTCTCTTATGCTACTTACCGCGAAGAATTTTCTTTTGCTGTCCTTTATTGTTGTCAAATACCGTTGGGAAAACTACTGGAATTGTAATTGACGGGAACTGCACGGAACTGTGATACTGATGTATTGGCGATAACTGTTACGCGGGGATAACTGTTCGCTAGCCAGTAGAGTGACCAGATCGCCCTTGATAAAGCTTTCATCAAATCGCAAAATATCGATCAGTGGTGAGATGGAAATTAAAACAAAATGTCATTAATGAATAATGTAATCTATGAAAATAGATACAATTCCTAGATACAAAATAGATAAAAGTACTGAATGGAGGTACTATTAGATACAAAAATATTTTAGTTGATACTAACATAGGAGACGCATTAATCAAATAATGTGAGGTAAAACATTCCTTAAAAACAACTTTTTTCCACAGAATTTCAATCCCGATCGGAAATGGAGCAACGATGTTTGGATTATGTTAGATATCTAGATTAGTTTGGAATTTAGTTTTGTTTGGGATAGATACAATTTTTTACTGTATGCTGACCTTTGATTGAAATTTCAACTTGCCCGAGGGTACTGCCGGTCCATGAAATGTACAGAAGAGTAGAGATAGAGTGTTTTCATATTTTTGTAATGAGTTTCATAAAAGCAGCCAGAAATATTAAAAGGTCCTCAACTGTTTGCAATGACCCTGTGAATTCTTGATATTATTGTGAGAAAATGTGGCATTTAATGTAAAGGGATTTTAGCTATATGGATTACAATTTTGAATCTCCCTTTGTGATTTAATGCTATTTTAAGTTCGAAATTCATTATTTCATTTCCGCCTTGTCGGTTGTGAAGTGGTGGGAAAGGGCTTGATGTTGCGATGTTAACAGCCAAACTGGCGAATCTGGTTGTGGTTGTCCATAGAATTGTTATACTTTTTTCAGATGCGTTTATGATTTGAAATAGAAAATTTTATTGATAAGGCCTAGTCAGTTTTTAGTGTTTCTTTTGATTTTTTAAACACAAATCTGGTCAGGAATAGAGTAGGTTGTTTTAGGGCTTAGGATGAAGGTGAATTAAGTTTTTATTGACTGGTAGTGAGTTGAAATTGGAGCTGCTGTGGTCCAATTCTGCTTGTTTTAGTATCAATGTACTGATCATCTTGAAATTACGGAGTGTCTTGCCCTAATAAGCTTCGGTAGATTTCCAATTTGCTGGGATGGCACCATTAATAATCTTGATATATAGCTACACTAGCAATTTGTCAATTTTGAGGGTGAGATGGTTGATTACAATGTTGAGGATATTACCTAATTCTGTGTCTGAGACTGAGACATGTTTGTTTTTGAACCTATAAGTTTATTGTTTTATCATTAATTTGGTAGGCGGGTGTAGGATGGTTGTTAAGATTTTGACATTTTGTCCGACTAGTTACAATTGAGTGAGTTAAGTCACATCGGTCATATTTCAGCCATATCGTGACTATGCAATCTACAGATTAGTAAATAAACGCCGAGTTATAAAGTGCTGCTAAGTAAAATGTAAAACTGTTCTATACTGAGTCAAAAAAGAAACTTCACATTCTTTCTTCAGGGCACTATAAAAGAATATGAGATGGTAAGATGGTTAAATTGTTATTATTTCATTGATGAGATCTGTGTGATGTACTCGATACACGGACAGTGCCATAATCAGTTCCATTAGGCTACACCGCCGTTCCAAAACATGGGTATACAGAATGTCAAGTCACAAGAATAAAAATGCGAAATTTCTCAGTTCAATATCGTGTATGGCCGCCCCGCGCATTCACCACTGCCAAACACCGTCTCCTCATCGACTGCCTGATGCTTGTGAACACGTGGTTGGGGATTCTGCGCCATTGCTCTTGCAAGGCAGCGCCAAGTTCCTGCAAATTCTGAGGTTGGTTCCTAAGACCACGAAGCCTTCTCCCAAGTGCATCCCAAACGTGCTCTATTGGATTAAGGTCAGGGGACCTCGATGGCCAGTCCATGACGTTGATTCCAGCGTTTTGAAGGAAAGTTCGTGTCAACATCGCGGTATGCGGCCGAGCATTATCATGCTGGAACTGTAGACCTGGGCCATGAGCCGCCAGGAAAGGAACGAGTTCAGGGGTGAGCACCTGTTAGCGGTAAGCAGCAGCTGTGAGGTTTCCACGGATGACCAGAAGTCGGGAACGGTTGTTCCCACAGAAATCACCCCACACCATGCAACTTCCGCCCCCGAATCTGTCGACTTCCTCTACAAAACATTGGGCATACCGTTCACGACGTCGTCTCCAGACTCTATGCCTGCCGTCCGCGAATCTGAGGGTAAACCTGGATTCATCGCTAAAGACGACTCGATTCCAGTCTCTCTGGGTCCATCGGAGGTGACGTTGGGCCCACAGCAGACGTTGACGTTGATGAAACGGCGTCAATATTGGCCCACGATATGGACGTCGAGAATGGAGATTGGCAGCCCGCAACCGATTTCGAATGGTCTGTGAGGACAGTCGACCTCTAAACATCTCAGCCCTGGTTCGCGTAGCCGGCAGAAATCTGTCACGTAGGTGACGTGGAATGATTTGACGGTCTTCTGCTCGTGACGTCACACGTGGACGACCCGACCTTGGGCGATCAGAAGTGGTGCCAGTTTGTTGTTGACGACCTCGCAAGTCATACACAGTACGACGGCTGCATCCCATTGCTCTTGCGACGTCAATAACTGATCTTCCCACTTGCAACATGCAAACGGCACGTTCACGTTGCACATTTGACAATCGTGGTATTTCAAGTACCGTTAGAACTGTGGTTTAAAAGAGTTTTTTCAATTCTTGAGGCCAATGCAAACACGTGCATATGAAGAAAACTTCGATGCGAAGATCAAGTGATCGACTGCACGTGCAAAACCTGATTTGGCACTAACGTCATTTGCACAACGAATGGATGGGTTTGAGTGGGTTTTGCTAACGTTTTTCTAGAGTCGAAAGATAGGGATCCCATTTCGGATACATAGATGTATCATCAGAGAAAAATTATTCATTATTTTTCAAATTACATTTTGTGAAGTTTCATTTTTGACTCAGTATATTTCGCTGTCCTAAACGATTTTCTCGGCTTATTGTCTTTGATATTTCGCCGGTTGATTGTATTTGTAGAGAAACCGAGAGGCATGGTTATTTGTATTTCTAAAATGTATTGTATTTGTTTTGGGGTGTTTGGTGGAAATCTGTAAACATTTATGTCATTTATCATGGCTTGTGTGTTGTGAGTCTGTTGTGTCTTTTCGATTGCATTAGTTTTGTCCACAGGTGACGGTTACTCTTACAAGTTGCATTTTTGTCGCTGGCTACTAAAGTTTGTTTTGATGGTTGTTTAGGTTTGCTGACCACAGGTCCTCGTGTCTTTGCAAAGTTTAAAGATAAAAAAACCCAAACATTTTTTTAGATGACCCCCACTCGAAATGTTACACAGTACATATACATTATGACATAATGTATTGTACTGTGAAGCATTTCGAGTCGGGAGTCATCTCAAATATTTTTATATTTTTCTTAACAACTTTAATCCTTTCAAAGACACAAGAGCCTGTGTTGCTGACTACTTTAATGGGATTTAAAATATTGCGAAATTTGCGTTTGTGAAAGAACGATTGCTGCTGTTTAACTTCAAGTACTTTAAGTACCGCTTGTTTGTTGTCCTTTGAGTAAATAGGTTGTTCCGGACGTCGTCTTTGAGTAATTGAGTGAGAAGTGAATATGGTTTTACTCCGCTTTCAGCAATATGCCAACAATATCACGGCGGGGGACACCAGAAATGGGCATCACACACATTGTACCCATGTGGGGAATCGAACCCTTGTCTTCGGCATGACGATCAAACGCTTTAACGACTAGCCTAACTAGTATTGTGGTATATTGAGGCCGTATTTTTAGGTCATGTTTAGGTTTAAGGTCAAATTTAGCGGTACCACTTACACTCCAAATGGCCTTATAATTTTGTGTTTTTATCTCCAGTTGACGTGCGCCGTTTCCTAGAATAATATGTCCGCTCCCATATCATGTGTTGGCTGTTTAATGTTTAGCTCCAATTCAGCCGCGCCACCTTTCAGGTACATTGAGGTTTGTCTCTCATGATTTAGATCCTTCCCTTGATAAAATAGGTAAGTTTTGTGTATGTTTAACCTCACGTTCATCCCGGCATTTCCTAACAAGTTTGTCTCAAAATAATTTAGCTCTGGTTGCTCCGCGCCAGATGCTAATAACTTTGGTATCAATATTTCAGTTCCCATTGAACGGCTCCAATTGCTATATTAACGAGTTATATAATTAGCTACCTTCTGTTAAAATGAGTGAATATTTAACTGTCTCCCAGTATTATGAATTGATCTTGTCATGTCTTTGCTTCAGCTGAGCAGCACCACTCAGTATACTGAATATGTTTTTCTCAAGCTTAGCCCCGCCTCTTCTAATAATGACTCTGTGAGGAGCCACTTCCCAGTATAGACAGACTGTCAGTTGGTTTCTTTTGTGCTCAGCGTTAGCCCTTCTAATCAGATTATGAGTTGGTCCTAAAACTCCCAAGTATAATGAGTTGATCTTTTAATGTTTCAACTTCGGCTATGACCCACCACTTCCAAGTATAATGAGTTGGTCTTTTAATGTTTCAGCTCCAGCTGTGACCCACAACTCCCAAGTATAATGAATTGGTCTTGTAATGTACCAGCTCCTGCTTTGAGCCACTACTTCCAAGCATAATGAGTTGGTCTTGTCATGTCTCAGCTGCAGCTGTGTTTTGCTACCACTAAGTATAAGTTGGTCTTGTCATATGTCAGCTGCAGCTTTGATCCACTGCGTTGAAGTATAATGATTTTGTCTTTTAATGTTTCAGATCCAACTGTGACCAACTACTTCCAAGTATAATGAGTTAATCTTTTAATGTTTCAGCTCAAGCTGTGACCCACTACTAGTATCGTAACATTGGACATTTTGCCGAGGCCAAACCCTGTGAAGTAAACTTGGTAGAGTTTTGGGCTGTATTTTCCTGCTCGGAGTCTTCCGAGTAGTGGAAAAACTATGACCTCCCTTATTCATGCTGAAGTGTAAGAATGAGTTGCCCACACCCAATGACATCATGTTAGGCTGAACTTTCCCGTGAAGGACAGGGTCAGTAGATGTAGAGGTATATATGGTTTCATACAACTTTTAGCAATATGTCAGCGGTATTACGGTCGGGAGAGACCAGTTGTGGGCTTCACACGCAGACCACATGTGGAGAGTTGGAGGTTTGTATCTAGCGGAGGTTGTATTGTTGTTGTTTAATTACACAATTACACCGCTACATGGCGGCGGTATGTAAATATAATCTAGTCTGGACCATAGTATCGATGTACCCATTTGTGATACCTGTGACATCCAAGTCAGCGCGTCTGATCACTCGATCATGGTTGCTAAAAACTATGATTGACCCCCAAGCTATATTTTAGTTTAATCGGGTGGGTACTTGCATCACACTTCAGGTACCGTAGAATATTTTTAGGTATACAGTATTCGGTGGGAATGTACCCGGTGTTAAAGAATATATGTATCCCTAGCCGTCTGTGTACATCACGCCATATGTGATCGACTGACAACGAATTCATATGATGGAAATTCATACAGGTAATGATGAATATATATCTCCACAGTTTGACCGTGTCAGCAAAACTAGAGGCCCACTATGAAAACGAAACTGGTTACTTCCCTTTATCTAACTCATTCGGATAAACATCGGCTAAATTATTATTTTTATTTCGAAAACTCAATGATACTTGTGTAAGTGTTACTGGACGTGTGTTAGGATTGTTATCACAAACCTAGATGAAGTATGTCAGTAATAAGGAGAATTATTTACATTTCGATCGTATATTTTATGTGTGAGATGTCGAAGGCATAGTCACCAGAGGTAAAGAAAGTAAAGACATAACTATAAATTATACACGACTTGATTACAAATCGATTCCAAAAACTATTGACAAACCCTGATCTGATACAAACTGAACACCCCTGGGATCACATAGGCTACCGAGTGAACGCTAGAGGTCTTCAGTTTAACACATGGAAAACGTGAATAAAAACAACAACAAAAGAACAATTTCAAAGGATAGTGAAGATGAAAATCTGATGTTATGTCACAACAAGCAGAAGTTTATTATATTATTAAACCCAGATATGAAATCAGGTTCGCAAACGCTGCATATTACAAATTCGCAACACTAGTATCCCGATTTATAGATAACTCTCATTGTTACTTATAGATGCACTCAAATAAAAGACAACTTCTTCGTTTTGTAAAAATCTTAGCTTATGTTAGCTTAGCTTCTTTGTTTTGTAAAAAGACAGCGCTTATGGTACGGGGCTTTAACATGAGACGGATTATTCAGATTATTTCATGTATTATTTCCAGTATATGGTATATAAGGCGGATGTTTTAATACCCCTTGCGAACTGAATGATCTTGAACGACGTCAAGAACATCACTATCACTTACAACTTTCAAAATGGGAACGATCTTCATGGGAAGTACCGCCATAATCCACTTTTAGCGTGGCAAATTGATGCTTACCGACGGCATTGGTTACATTCAGTACATCAGAGGGAAACAGAGGCGTCCTTGTGAGGGGGAGGGAGGGAGGGTCTTGAAACGCTAATGCATATTTTGGGAAGGTGTCCTAAAATTAAAAAAGTTGTTTAACAAACTATCATTAAAATATTGACACAGTTCACTATTTGTTACGAGGGAGGAGTGCAGGGAAACGGACTATAGTTAGCAGTTATTGAACCATGAGTGTAATTATTGAATAGCTGTCATAATGTGAAGACACCAACCAGGGACTGACTAAACTCACAATTTGTGTTGTTTGAGTTGATAAAATGTGTGATTGTATGTCGCTTCCCTTGTTTCCATCGTGATAACTGGTGTGCCTGAGTCGATGCTTAACAAGCGGCCTTTAAATACCTGGAATAAAACTGTGCAGCGTTTACTAACATGCACTACATCACATCCTGCTACCTGTACAGTTTGAATGTGTATGTATTATTTGTAATATCTGTGGAAACTTCGGTGAAGTTAAATATCCTCGGTGCCGTTTGATTTTCACCTGGTATTTGCAACTTAACACATACAACACTAACAATATCAAAATATAATTATAGTGAGTGAGTGAGTGAGTGAGTTTGGTTTTACGCCGCTTTTAGCAATATTCCAGCAATATCACGGCGGGGGACACCAGAAACGAGCTTCATACATTGTACCCATGTGGGGAATGGAACCCGGGTCTTCGGCGTGACGAGCGAACGCTTTAACCATCAGGCTACCCCACCGCCCCAAATATAATTATAACGAGTGGATGACGAAACTTGGGTTATATTGGACACTTTATCACAAATGCACATAGTCATACATATTCATACAGTTTATATGCTTTACAATGCTGTTTCACATGTACATTATTCCATATGATATACACTGTACAAAGTCGTGTTGTGCATAGGTGTGTTACAACTAAAGCATTACATACACGATGAAAGGCAGGTAGCTTAAAACAGTTTTTCACATTGCTTGCACTATTCGATTACAAAGGGATTTCGTTACAGCAGATATATAGGATGTGTCATTGTACACATGGAGGCATTCTCCTGAAGAGTCACCATTGTCGAATCAGTGTTCCTCGAGATTTGCTATCCTGACTCACAGCGGTCCTGGACGTCATGATCTGCGTCATGGATATCCATATTCCTGGATGTCTATGTTCATGGCTGTCAATGTAGCCGGATGTCAGTGTACTTTGGATATCAATGTTTTTTACAAAGTTTTAGTTCAATGTAAATGTTTTCGGACGCCAATTTTATATGATGTATGTTCAAGGTCAAGGCTTCCTGGACATTAATGTTTACGCATGTGTGTGTGTGTGTGTGTGTGTGTGTTCCTGGACATTAGTATATCAGTATTCTTGCCACTGTGTGTATACCTGGATATCAGTGTTCATGCATGTGTAGTTTCCGGAAATCAGTATCCTTGCACATGTGTGCGTGTTGCTTGATGTCGGTGTTCTTGCATGTGTGTGTGTGTGTGTTTCTAAATATCAGCATCCTTGTACATGTGTGTGTTCCAGGATATCGGTGTTCATGCATGTGTGTGTGGTTTCCGGGATGTCAGTATCCTTGTACATGTGCGTGTTTCTGGATATCGGTGTTCTTGCATGTGTGTGTGGTTTCCGGGATGTCAGTATCCTTGTACATGTGCGTGTTCCTGGATATCGGTGTTCTTGCATGTGTGTGTGGTTTCCGGGATATCAGTATCCTTGTACATGTGCGTGTTTCTGGATATCGGTGTTCTTGCATGTGTGTGTGGTTTCCGGGATATCAGTATCCTTGTACATGTGTGTGTGGTTTCCGGGATATCAGTATCCTTGTACATGTGCGTGTTTCTGGATATCGGTGTTCTTGCATGTGTGTGTGGTTTTCGGGATGTCAGTATCCTTGTACATGTGCGTGTTCCTGGATATCGGTGGTCATGCATGTGTGTGTGGTTTCCGGGATATCAGTATCCTTGTTCATGTGCGTGTTTCTGGATATCGGTGTTCTTGCATGTGTGTGTGGTTTCCGGGATGTCAGTATCCTTGTACATGTGCGTGTTTCTGGATATCGGTGTTCATGCATGTGTGTGTGGTTTCCGGGATGTCAGTATCCTTTTACATGTGCGTGTTTCTGGATGTCGGTGTTCTTGCATGTGTGTGTGTGGTTTCCGGGATATCAGTATCCTTGTACATGTGCGTGTTTCTGGATATCGGTATTCTTGCATGTGTGTGTGGTTTCCGGGATATCAGTATCCTTGTACATGTGCGTGTTTCTGGATATCGGTGTTCTTGCATGTGTGTGTCGTTTCCGGGATGTCAGTATCCTTTTACATGTGCGTGTTCCTGGATATCGGTGTTCTTGCATGTGTGTGTGGTTTCCGGGATATCAGCATCCTTGTACATGTGCGTGTTTCTGGATATCGGTGTTCTTGCATGTGTGTGTGGTTTCCGGGATATCAGAATCCTTGTACATGTGCGTGTTTCTGGATGTCGGTGTTCTTGCATGTGATTGTTCCTAGATATTAGTATTTCAATATTCTAGAACTAGATATCAGTGTTCATACGTGTGTGTTTGCTTGTCTGTGTTTCCCTAGATATCAATGTTCATACATGCGTGTGTGTTCCTGAATGTCAATGTTTATACATGTATGTGTTCCTGTGTATCAGTTTTCCTACATCTCTATGTGTGTTCCTGGATATCTGTATATGAGTATTCTAGCACATTTGTGTGTTCATACGTGTGAGTTTGGTTGCGTGTGTGCTCCCAGATATCAGTGTTCATACATCTATGTTTGGTTATGTGTGTGTGTATTCCTGAATATCAGTGTTCATTCATGTGTGTGTGCGTGTGAGTGCCTGGATATTAGTGTTCATGCATGAGTCGGAGTTCCTGGAAATTAGTGTTTAGGAAATGAAGTGTTTTTCGATACCTGTCAACCTGTTTTCCTGCACATAATGAGTTCTTGATTCAGGCAAACATTAAGGAAGGAACATTCCATTGAATTACGCAACACTTCCGTCCCTGGATTCTGTATGTACACGAACACTTCAATTAATGTTTGTACGCTAGGTCACCGCGAATGCTAGGTAACCTTCATGCACCGATAGGGTCGCCATTCATACTGCAAAGGAAAACGTTGAAAAATTTCAGAAGCAAATATAAGAGCTCAAATGACAACAATATTGTGGAGAGTACATGCTTTCACCCAAAGGCGTAATTAATTTTGCTGACATGAAGAGATCCATTACTGTCTCAAGTGTACTGCGTGAAAGGGAATATTATATCATGGCATACATGTAGCTCTGCGCTGTTTACAGCGGCAGATGATTTTACCCTAAATCCAGCTTTCGTGAAACCAATGCTCGCTCGCTCCCTCAATCCTTCAATCAATGAGAAAAATACCTGTATCTGTTTGAGTCATGACGGGGACATTTTCGGGTTCGACTCTGGACCTTTCTTTGGATTTATTGACAGACCAGATAATAGCAACAATAATGGCGATCCCCACTCCGCCACCGAGGAGACTCAACACCACTGTCAGCGTCTTACTGCAAGAGAAAAGTGTTTTATAAACATTGACTACAGTGTGATTAACTCATACTGTGAGTAATCCGCTTTGAACATCATTAAATCTATATCACGGCGTGTGGGGGTGGATGATGCTATACCTAGAAACATGTACCAAAGAGGAAAGTTAATATTGTCATTAGAATAGAAAGATCAAGTTAATTCCTTTGTGTAAATTTATAATTTTCGGTAAGGAATATAAAGAATTTCATTCGATTTCTTCTCTCTTCTGTTTAGAAATATTATCGAACAATTCACAGAATAACCTGTTGTCAATTTGTGAGCGACCCGTGAAGACCTGGGTTAGGATTGGTCTTCAGCAACCCATTGTCGTAAGAGGCGACAAACAGGGTCGGGTGGTCAGGTACATATCTCTGTACAGCGTTTCTGTACTATATAAAATTCGATCTATGTAACATTACCATTGTTTTATATTCAAATCATTCTGTTGGAGATATTGAAGTTAATGACTGAGAGGGCCGTATGTATCTGCACTGAACAGTATTCCAGTTATATCACGGAGTGTCAGCTTAATGTGGGAGGAAGGCCCGAAGTAATGTAAGTCGTCTGTGAAACCCTCGAGCACGGGGATGGTGGTGAAAATCCTCGAAACATAAACGGTTGGAGTCCAATGCTGCCCAAGAGTGCAACATTGCAAAGCGAATTGAGGGGCATTACATAACACAAATGCTGAATATTAAAATCCCATTCAATATCTATTCGACTTCGTCTGAACAGGTACGGTCCACAAAACGACTTTTTATTGCACAATACTGGAGTATTCAATTTATCCGACTTCGTTACGCAGACTTTATAGGCAGCACATCCAACATCGTTATAACACAATACTGGGTAAATGGTATTCAATTTATTCGACATCGTTACACAGACTATATTATTTAGGTATCATATCCAATCTCGTTATAACACAATACTGGGTATGCAGTTAATCCGACTTACTTAAACAGACTTTATGGGCAATGTATCCAACATCGTTATAACATAATACTTGATATTTAATTTATCCAACTTACTTAAACAGGCTGTTTGGGCATTGTATCCATCATCGTTATAACACAATACTGTTTATTCAGTTTATCCGTCTCCGTTACGCAGAGTAAATGGGCACTGTATCCAACTTCGTTTTACCACAATACTGGGTATTCAGTTTATCCTACTTACTTAAACAGACTATATATAGGCACTATATCCAATCTCGTTATAACACAATACCGGGTATTTAATTTATTGAGCAGACAAGGCGTCATCAAAAGGAATTAACTGTGTCATATTTCCTACCTGTCTACACAGCAGTGTCTATCGTTCATGGTACCGCAACATCCATGGTCGCATCGCAGGTAGGTGGCGCCCCAAGGCGGGTTGTGCTTCATACATATCTCACTAGCGTCACAGTCTGTGGACAGAAACACCGAAACTAGATTATACACACAAAACAATCGTTTCCGCGCGACACACGCGTGTTCACATTCAGTACAGTGAAACCCAACACAGATAAGGCTTATTGTGTTAACAGGCTTACTTGTGGTAAGGCGAGCATTTATCACTGATGTTTATATGATAATCAGGTCCGCACAGTTTCTGAGTGCAATGATTGATGCTGATATCAATCACAACAATTACTCAACCAAATCCAATCCATAAATAGTCGTCAATGTTAACTCAGTATTAAGTAATTTACACGTAATTAAGCTTCTCGGTATTTCCGTTAATATACTTCAATAATGCTTTGTTCAGAATACAAACAAGATCATATCCGATATAGATTTCCTATCAACAAATGTAAGTAAATATGTTTGATAGTTATTTAATTGTAATAGATCAGTGGCAATTATGAATATACTCTAGTATATATAAGCGCAGATCTTACCTTGTAGAAAATAAGGCAGCAGAACTGTGAGAAGGACTATCCGGCGCTTGGAGGACATTTACACACAAACCTTCACGACCGTTGTACACAGCAAAGATTGGCGCTACGACAGCTGTAGGTTTATGTAAGGATCACCTTAGCCCTAATATTGCTTTGTACAATGGCACCCAAGACGTCAGAGGAGGAAGATAATGGCCATGTTAGAAGAAAGTCATCGAGACGGACATGAGCTTCATATGAACACTGACGTCACGATGTTCAGACGTAAACAGAACGGACGTATACACAACAGCGTACTTGTTTCAAGTGATAAATCCGTCTGTTGTTTGACCCGAGTTAGGGGTGAGAGCTGTGACCTAACTGATACGTTTCACCTGCCTACCCTCTATAAAGACTCTGTTGACCTACCCCGGGTATATGAGGTAGTTAGATTAGGTATTGACACGATGGCTATAAATGTGTTGACATGGCCGATCAAAGAAAGCTGCTGTTTACAGTTAGACACTGACATGAACGACCAAAGTGGGTGTGAGCTGATTTGTAAGTCCCTTGACATGAGATTACAGTCGGTTTTGTTGTGTCATAAGAAAGTTATGTAAATATCTTAAATTAATCAGTACGGTTGTGTACAGAGATTGAGGTGAGTTGAGGTGAAATTGGGTTTAACGTCGCGCTGGAGAATATTTCGCTCATATGACGACATGCATGCGTGTGTATGTGTATGTGCGGCTGCTTGTATACGTACTAGCCCAGACTGAAGCTGGTTTTATAGTGCTAGCCCACTGAGATACCATGCCGCAGTGAAGCATGAATACCCCACTCAGACACATTATACTGACACCAAGCCGACCAGTCCTTGTTGTATCCATTAATGCCGAGCACCAGGCAGGGACCAACAAGTACCATATTTTAACGTCTTTTGGTATGACTCGGTCAGGGATCGAACCCGCGACCTTCCGCTCTCCGGGCGGACGCTCTAACCACTACACCACGGAGGCGGTTACAGAGATTGAAGGTCTGTATTACATTCATACGGGTCTTCAAATCAGTGAATAGATTTCAAATTCACCTCACAGATGACAGAAGACACAGATTACCATTGACAGTGACACAAATACGTAATCTATTAATTTGTGGGTGCAAAATTACGACACACATTTGTCCACATATGCCATTCGAAAAATGAGTGTATGGTGTAGTGTGGTGTGGTTGTGTGTGTGTGTGTATAATCAAGTGGCATTACGATTTCAACTAAACCTTGCCGAAACAATTCTACAGGAATTGATATATACTACCCACCAAAAATCTAGATTCACTAGTGTAAATATGGCCACTTACATCAGTCAACCGTTATAATCTTGATTTTGCAAAAAATGTCCGTAATGTTTAAAGGTACAGTTTACACATGAACTGATGTATTGTAAAACATATTCGTAAGGTTGAAAAGATTATGGTCGTGAGTTCAGTAAATCATGAACCTGAAAATTGGCGAATTCTTAACACAACCTTACACCAAAATGCAGCTGTTTACATGTACGATATTTGCACATACGTTTCAGCAATTTGATGCATGATCATCGTGCAATTCATCTGCATAAGGTTTGCAGTTGGTTCCCCCAAGTTAGAGGTGAAATTCATCTTCGATGTAACCATACATATCTACGTAACATACAGTGAGTGCTTTAAGTGAATCTAAACTGTTGATGGGTAGTAAAAATGTTTTAAAAATAATTTAAAATGGCTGTTCTGCAAGTTTTTATTACCAGTATTGTCAACAGCATGCAGATCGACAGAGTGTTTAAATATTGACACAATTTATCAATCTTAGGCTTAATTGAATGTAAGTGACATACATTTGTATTATAAACAATGGCTTTGGTTCAATGTACACATATGAGCACAATAAGACGATAAAAAAAGGTAAATATACAGGGCAGTTGATGCAGAAACACATTATGGTTTGAGGAAGTTTACAAATATGTATCAGCCTCACGAAGGGAATTACAAAACGAGTGGTTTCCATACATGTCATGTCGATTGAATATCTCGCAATGAACAGGAAGTGATAATACTCGACTGATAACAGCTTGGTGCTTGTATGTTGTTTAACGCCACACTCAGCAATATTCCAGCTATATGGCGGCGGTCAGTATGTAATCGAGTCTGGACCAGACAATCCAGTGATCAACAGCTTGAGCATTGATCTACACTATTGGAATACGATGACATGTGTCAACAAAGTCAGCGAGTCTGACCACACGATACCTTTAGGCGCCTCTTACAGCAAGAATGGGTTGCTGACGATCAAGCCTAACCCTGATCTTCATGGAAGACTGATAACAGAGGTTACTTTATTTAGGAGACTAACATGCATCGTTACATATCTACTTTGAAACTACGTGGATAAACTCTAGCGACGGTTACTGTACATGCTAATGTATACAGTTAATCACTGTTGTGTCGAACTTTGATATATCGAAATTACGATTGTCTCGAAGTACGGTTACTTCCATTCGTATGCTTTCGATATTCATTTTTCAATTGTGTCGACTGTACAGTCAATCATAGTTGTGTCGAAGTTGAAGGAACATACACAAATCCTTCAAGTTATCCGATGTTCGATGCAAACGCGTTTACTAATAATTACTATATGCGGAATATACAAGGATCGACACAACGGCGTTCAACTGTAGTTGATTACAACTACATCCGCTTTACATACATAAACGTATTTTACGTATAGATGGGTGAGTTGAGTTAAGAGTTGAAAGTACGCCGCACTCAGCAATATTCCAGCTATATGTCGGTGTATATATGGAATATTGTTTATGTTTTTCAGAAGTGTGAATATACTGATTATCATCAAGATATCGGCAGGTGCTGAAGTTTGATAAAGCGTGAAAATATATTGAGATATCAAATATAGCGAAACAAGAATATGGTGAAATAAGAAAAAAGATATACTGAGCAAAACAGATTGAAATGATGAATGTGTTAGGGATGTGTTCGGTTCTGAAAGACACAAGGTCATAAAAAACCCTCATAATATTAATGATTTCTACATTTTGATTCAGTATATGTTGCTTTAACAGATAGCAACACATTTGGTAGGAAATAAGTATGCCACAACATCTTATCGGTCATTCTGTCAAATACCACAGTATCTTATTATCTGACTAATATTCAATGCAGTTTTATTACGTTTGCTCAGTAGCGAATTTACGATAACATCTGTGTCATGACACACAATTGCAGTGTTGCATCAATGTCATGATATCCTACTGATGTACTACTGTTAGATGAGCCACGACCTGACAAATGACACCAATTTGCAGATATGGGAACGCCCTCCAGAATATTCCATTTTAAAAATGAGGGAAACAGGTTGTCGTCTAAAACTTGAAAAGTTCAATTTCCTCGTGCGAATCGTGTTTTGATTGTTATATCATACTAAGTATGTGTACAGCTAAGATCCTTAGAAACTGAACCAAGACAATATAACTTTATTTACAAAACACCCCACACAAGTGCTAGAGAAAAGAACATTTGTTATGTTTACAAACGGATGTATAATTGGCATATATTCTGGTGCATCCTCTCCACACAGGGGTCAAATACCGAATAGATCCATTATGGAATTTACTGATTTAGGCCTTAGTCGTCACGTTCTGAATTGGTCTCAGTGTCTGAATCACTTGATAGTCCTACTTCGATCACGATTCTGTCAATTTCTTTTTCTACTGCGATTTCCCGTTGCCAGTCCATGGTCCCTAGTATGGTGATATACCTTCAGTTGTTGGCAGTATATAGCCCGTTTTACCGTGTATTGTCATCTATAGTTAAACTGTTTTAGATTTAATTACTAGTTTTAAATTTGAATCTGTGATAATCTAGTTATTTTACTGTCCTTCGTTGGCAGGTTTTACAAAATACCATTAATTTCTGTGTATAAAATTAATTGTTCTCGTCACGATATGGCTGAAATATTGCCGATGCGACGATAAATTTTAACTCACTCACTCACTCCCGTTGCCAGTAGCCGTCTTCAATTGTTTACACATGTTTACAACATTCGGACCATTCCTTGGCACCGATTGCAGACATTCCCTCGTTTATGGCAACTCTTAGCTAAGATTTTGTGAACTGCAAGTTTTGTTTAGCAACATAATTTTTGACATTGGCCCAAATCAACTCAATTGGGTTCAATTCTGCGTGGGAAGGAGGAAGACGTAGTACATCATGGCCATGTTGTTTCAACATAGTGTCTACTCTATAGACAGGGTCCGATTTGTTGGATTTTGCCAGACACAACAGTTCGGCTTTGAGCATTTTATCGTCAAATGCAATATTGTGCCTTTGTAACCAAGCTTTGATATCATCTTTTCTGTTAGCCGTTGTTGGACATTTGTCCACTTGCTTGCTGTGGTCGGTATGGCGCATTATCCATAATAATGACGGAGTGGGGTGGAATGTGTGAGATCAATTTTTCCTGCAGCCATTTGGAAACATTATCAAAATTCATCTCGTCATGATAATCTCCTGATTTGAGCTTTGGGTCAAATACAAGTAAAGCATTTGGTACAAAACCGTTTTCGGACCCTGCATGAACAACAATAAGTCGAGGTCCGGTACCGGACGGAGGCTGAACCTCATTTATCACAACCTCACCATCAAGGTGAGGTGAGGTGAGGTGAGGTGAAATTGCGTTTAACGTCGTGCTTGAAAATATTTCGCTCATATGACGACGTGCATGCGTGTGTATGTGTATGTGTATGTGTATGTGCGGCTGCTTGTACTAGCCCAGACTTAAGCTGGTTTTATAGTGCTAGCCCACTGAGATACCATGCCGCAGTGAAGCATGAATACCCCACTCAGACACATTATACTGACTCCGAGCCGACCAGTCCTTGTTGTACCCATTAATGCCCATTCTCTTCCCACAGAGGTTACTTGCCATATCTTCCTACGAACCTCTGTTCTAATACGGCCATATTTCCCGGTTCTCGTAAAATCCCCTAGCGGCAAAAGATCGCAACACGAATGATCAGCCTTCTTTCTATCCAATCAGAACACGTGTTACATCGACTTAGATTCAACTTGACTAACACAAGCAAATGTGGGGCCACAAATATCCCCCATCTGCC
This sequence comes from Haliotis rubra, assembly GCF_003918875.1. Lineage (NCBI taxonomy): Eukaryota > Metazoa > Mollusca > Gastropoda > Lepetellida > Haliotidae > Haliotis > Haliotis rubra. The sequence goes on along the minus strand of NW_025766960.1, from coordinate 197,346 downwards.
GGGGACTTGTGTTGATGTTACGCACAAGACGTTTAATGGCTAGCTTGGCGATGGAGACGCCACTGATCCGCCATAACATGACTGAGTTCTGTCTAGAAGAAACGCTTGCGCATCGCGCAGGGGAAGAAGTTTAGTTTTCTCGAAGCATACGGAAATTACCGAGGCCTTGCGAATGATCACTTTTGAAACAACGTCGCTGATTGCACAACTAAATCTGATTGCCTCCAATCACGAGTCTTGAACGCTCACACCATGAAAGGGCCGTATTAAAACAGAGGTTACGTAAGAAGATATGACAGGAGTAACCTCTGTGGAGAGAGAATGATTAATGCCGAGCGCCAGGTAGGGACCAACAAGTACCATATTTTAACGTCTTTTGGTATGACGCGGTCGGGGATCGAACCCGCGACCTTCCGCTCTCCTGGCGGACGCTCCAACCACTACATCACGGAGGCGGTCTCTCACCATCAAGCTGCCAACATTTTGGGACAAATGTGGTGTACATGCAACCATGTTTCATCGATTTTCATCTCAACATTTTTTCATTGCACGTAAGTAATGCATGCGCTTTGCAACGATGTGTTTTCGTTCCATTAAAACCTAACGATTTGACTGCATTTTTCGCCACCTAAACCCCATGTCTTTTAGATTTTTTCGAAAACTTTCCTTTGAACCCTGGTAATGCAATTGGCTTCTTGCCATATCATATATCATATCTAGAGTAGGCAGTTATTTTCGTACTCCATATTATCTTTGTACAAATTGACGGACTGCACACCGGTCAAAATCATCAAGTTTGTGCTCGGAAGTTTTGGGTTTACGCAACGTGGTTGGACTAATAGAAGTAGGCCTTCTTGCACCCATATCACGTGCACCTTCCGCTTTAATACGTTTTAAAGCTGCCTTGGAAAGACCAGTAGCAAGGCTACGTTTTGAAATAGCGTCTACTTTGGTTGCACACGTCTTTTCCATATAAATAATAACATTGTAGGCTGACTCCCTTGCCTGAGAATGAACAATTTGCCCGGACATGTTAAATTAATCAAAATCTGCAAACATTCTGCAATTGACTCGTGTCGAGATGGTGTCTTGCTGAACTAAATCGGTCTACGAGACACGTGTTAAACAGAAGCAGTATTGAGTTCACGCCACGGTCAGCATGTACTGCACGTGCTTCCTCGCCGATCTACCTGTAGCAACCAAGTGTATTCGTCTAGATTCCCTGCCCCGCCTACTTGTCACAAACGCGTGTACTGCGCAGGCTCATCTAATACGAGTCAAGCAGTGGGCTGATCAATAGGAAGTAGGTTTGCCAGGATATATTGTTCACTCAGTCGAGCTGTGTCAAAGGATCGGGAACTGAATCAAACAGGAACCTTCTGTGAAGGAGAATAACAAATCGATAAAGTTTTAAAGTGTAAATGCATCAAGGAGTGAGTGAGTGAGTTTTACGCCGCTTTTAGCAATATTCAAGCAATATCATGGCGGGGGACACCAGAAATGGGCTTCACACATTGTACCCATGTGGGGAATCGAACCTGGGTCTTCGGCGTGACGAGCCAACGCTTTAACCACTAGGCTACCCCACCACCCCAAATGCACCGAGGAACATGTGGGCACAGAGTAAACTTGCATTTTAGTTCCTGGAAAACAATAATTTTGACCTATTAGGTTGATCTAACAGCAGTCATCAGCATTGTATTGCAATAGTCTCCTAAGGGACGCAACGAGTGGTTGTATGAAGTATGTATCATCGGTTGAATGATGAATTGGATTTCTGAAACGACCTCTTGACCAAAAGATACTACCCCATTAGCTTCCAAATGATATCACACACCTTTATGATATTATCTCATGCCTTCGATAATACCATCTCATTGGCTCCATATGATATCTCAGGACTTCCAGAAATTTTAACATGACTTTCAGACATCTCGCGTTTTGAAAGATATTAAGTCATGACTTCCATTTGATTGGCTCTAGATATGATCCATTGACTTCCATATACCATTTGATTGGCTCTAGATATGATCTTTTGACTTCATATACCAATTGATTGACTCCGGATATGATCCTGTGGCTTCCATACACCATTTGATTAATTCTAGATATGATCTTTTGACTTCATATACCATTTGACTTCCATATACCATTTGATTGGCTCAAGATATGATCCTTTGACTTCCATATACCATATGATTGGCTTTAGATATGATCCTTTGACTTCATATACCATTTGGTTGGCTCTAGATATGATCCTTTGACTTCCATATACCATATGATTGGCTCTAGATATATATAATCCTTTGACTTCCATATACCCTTTGATTGACTCCAGATATGATCCTTTGTCTTCCCTATACCCTCTGATCGGCTCTAGATATGATCCTTATACTTCCATATGCCACTTGATTGGCTCTAGATATGATCCTTTGACTTCCATATGCCACTTGATTGGCTCTAGATATGATCCTTTGACTTCATATACCATTTGGTTGGCTCTAGATATGATCCTTTGACTTCCATATGCCACTTGATTGGCTCTAGATATGATCTTTTGACTTCCATATACCATTTGATTGACTCCAGATATGATCCTTTGTCTTCCCTATACCATTTGATTGGCTCTAGATATGATCCTTTGACTCTTATACCACTTGATTGGCTCTAGATATGATCCTTTGACGTCGATATACCATTTGATTGGCTCTAGATATGATCTTTTGACTTCCATATATCATTTGATTGACTCAAAACATGATCCTTTGACTTCCATATACCATTTGATTGACTCGAGATATGATCCTTTGTCTTCCCTATACCATTTGATTGGCTCTAGATATGATCCTTTGACTCTTATACCACTTGATTGGCTCTAGATATGATCCTTTGACGTCGATATACCATTTGATTGGCTCTAGATATGATTTTTTGACTTCCATATATCATTTGATTGACTCAAAACATGATCCTTTGACTTCCATATACCACTTGATTGGCTCTAGATATGATCCTTTGACTTCCCTATATTATTTCACATAAAACATGTCATTGCCTCCAGATGTTAAGTCGTTTATAAAATAAATCTGAACTGGATTTTCACTGAGTCTGCTGCACTGTTCGTGGTGAACAAAATAATCTCTTAAATCATTTTCGGGATCATCGAACTCTAGAATGGAAAATAAAACTTTGTGTTACCATGCATGTGTTTCAGTGCATATGCTGACACCCTTATCACTGGTGACCACTTTTCGTAACTAAGCGTCACTCTCGGTGTAAAAGCTGTATTTCCATAGAATGACCTTACCCATACCAGGATCTATATATTACTATTGTTACAATAGATATCGTTTCACTGAGTGGTAGCTTTGAGTCACACACATTGTGCAGTTAATACACATACCTTGCTAACTGCATTTCAAACCTAGCACAGCTTGGTTTGAAGTTCAGATGACATTATAGCGCCCTGCGTGTGTTCAACGGTTTCAAGGACCGCGAGATAACATGCTTCTCCTGCTGTGCAAACTGGCTCGCTGATTTTACAAAATGAACTCAAAACTGCATTAAGGTTTTAATGGAGGAAGTATAATCTCGTGAACGCATGATTGACAACTCTAGATAAGGAAAATCGGAAAGTGTAAATATAGTGCTTTATCAAGCAACGGGATATCAAGGAAGTACACGCCTAAAAACAACGACAGGTGAAATTATTCGACATTTAAAAACATTTCCATACCTTGGGTCGTATTATTGACATTCGACAAGGACATAAAACGATAGCTAGCTTTTTTGGGGTTCATGAAAACAACTGACTGACGTTGCACCCTTGTGTATTTAAGACACATTACTTGTGACTGTATTGTGTTTAAAAAATAATGAAATTATTTTTAGACAATTGGGTGGACATGATTGTGAAATATTTACTCTAAAAAGTACTCATTTCATTATGTATATAGGTCATTAGATTACGTCCATTATAATTATGATGTACTACCAACCAGAAGGCTGGATCAATGCAAAAAGGATTATTAATACTCAGCCATTTTTGTTGTTTACACTTGGCAGGGTGTAACTACTCATTACATAAAACACATGACGACATTTTTATCATCATTGTAAGATACCTTTTTATATGCAAGAATAAAACGTCAACTCTAAAAATGGTAATACCTAAAGTCGATTAGGTATACACGGTGTTGCTTAAGAGCGATTATTAATCGTCTCATGTCAAATATTTGTGTCCCCGAACCTGGGCAAATACTACTGCATGTGTCGAAAAAATGACAAAAATGCAGTACTCATTATTTGCTGTATGGTGGGGGCGTCGGTGGCGGTGGCGGTGGCGGTGGTGGTGGAGGCGGTGGTGGTACATTCCAGGATGCTGATGAATTTGTGGGATGCGTTACAGCCTTGGTAGGATTAGAATCATATCCATCTGCAATGATAAAACAGTGTTGCAGTCTCTATTTTCCTGTAATGCCTAAGAGCGCAGCGGGGTAGCCTAGTGGTTAAAGTGTTCGTTCTTAATAACCCGGGTTCGATTCCCAGCGTGGGTGAAGCTTCTGGCTGGAATATTGCTGAAAGCGGCGTAAAAGCATACTCACTCATTATTATGTTTAAGTCATGAACAAACGGTACATCGAGCTAACTAACCCTTGTGGTTTTCACCAAATGGGTTTTGGTCTAAGATTTTTTTAGGGGCGGTGGGGTAGCCTACTGGTTAAAGCGTTCGCCAAAGACACGGGTTCGATTCTCTACATGTTTGAAGCCCATTTCTGGTGTCCCCTGCCGTGATATTGCTGGAATGTTGCTAAAAGGGGCGTAAAAATAAACTCACTGACATATTTGTCTTATTTCAGGCTCTCTTCCAACATCAAGTTGACACACCGTGATATAAAAAGAAGCTTTTGACCAAAGTACTTTAAAGTATTACTTGTTTTTGTGGATACAACCGAGGTGAGGGGCACCGACGTTGTAACAACGGCCTCGTCGTCGCTCTTGTGTCTGCAGTACCGACACATGCAGAAGACACAGACAACAACAAACACGACCAGGGACAGTCCGCCGATGATACCGCCATATATGACAAACGCCGGCCTGGAAACATATTGAAAGGGTGTAAAGAGCATACTGGCATGTAGATGACAATTCCCTTGATATGGACAAATGGATTTGGCAATACAGAAACCTTTGTGAACGAATTCAATAGAACAACAATGTTTTGCTCGTTATAACTATAGCTCGTTAGATAATAAAATATTCAGTAAATGTCTGGAACCAATAAACAGCTCGTTATAAATGTCATTTCGTCGTGAGTACGTTCGTTATTAGCGAACTATGCTGTATGAGCATTCATTATTGTAAACCACAAGTCACTGTGTTCTTTAATCCGATTGGTTGAAAAACATGTTCAAATGGTATTCGATTCCCGTAAATTGCAAGACTATTCGCTGCGTATTAAAACGTACAAACATCGCACACACCATTGTATTGTTACGTCGTCAGCAGCGGTGACGTCATTCAAATGACGTAAAGTCCGAATGATGTCACAACGGCCAGCTGATGACAGTTCAGTGCTGTACCCGTGCTCGATGTCAATGAGTGCAGACACAAAAACGTGTGCGGACCTTTTGGTTTACTTTTGTGTTAACAATGTCGATAAACATCGTGTGCTGGCCATCGTATGTTAGCATGTGAATATTTCATTTGAAGCCTCCGGCTAATGCCGTCGGTTCCAAATGAATTCCCGTGTTTCAAATATTAAATAACACCCGGAAATTCGCCAACACATGAATGCTTATCTCCTGAGTGACAACACTTGGCTATGCCATACACTGACGTCATACAAATGGATGACTTCATTTCCGTGGCAAAGACATCTCAATTGGCAGCCATGACTGTGGTCGAATAATGATGAATAGTAGGTATACAATCACTAAGCAAGTTATATTGATTCTCGAATGCAGTGTACATGTTGATTAAGATGTTTCTCTATGAATCTTAATGATGATGATGATGGTAACGACGATTATGATGATGGCAAATCATGTCAATAAATGGTACATCTCACTCCCTTTCATATCCTTTATATATACAGTGGAATCTGTCTATTACGGACTACCCTGGGACCGACTCATTAGTCCGGATTATAAAGCAGTCCGGATCAGTCAACTTTTGTCCGTTACCACACATAAGCACCGTAAGTCTCTCTTTGGAAACTTTTCCACCCTTTGCAGCTTGGGATTTGTCGGACAATGTTTTGTCAGGCTGGTATTTTCGTCAGCTACGTCCGGATTCCAAAGCATTGTTCTCATAGCAAGTTGATTGTCGGGACTGATATTTTTTACCGTAATCCGTAATTGAGAGGGTCCGGATTATAAAGCAAGCTTTAATGATAAATTAGGAACTATTTGGCCGGGACTCAGAGGATACTCCGGATTATGGAGAAAACGGTATACAAAGAGTCCGGATTGGACAGATTCCAATGTGTTGATATAACTGACAGCGTACCACAAAGGAGTCGAGTTGGAGGCTATGATGTTTTGCGCTGACGAGGTGATTTGCGTTGAGAGGGAGATATCAGTTGTGGAGGTGTCGGATGGTGACGTCACGGTGTCAGGTGTTGAAGTGTTGGTGTCAAAAGCTGAAGTGGTGAGGTCAGTCGTTGAGGTGTAGTTTGTGCAGTCTGCTGCAGTTGACCCGTTAACTGCTGTGTCATTGCTGCAGGGTTCTGTGAAGGCCACTGAAAAATGCGGTCGTCTTGCGTCAATAATGGCTGCAGGAAACGCAAGTTACGGATTTCAAAATATCTGGAAAAAGTATCTAACAGTACTTAATAAACACGTGTGCATGTCAACACCATGCATGTCCTTTCACAGCGAGTGAGTATAGTTTTACGTCGGTTACAGGTTCCACTACACTAAATCAGAATCACATGTTCCCTGAGCGGGAACCTTATATAAACATCTGAAGAGATAGAGACATGTGGCATCTGTGATTGGATGAAATAGTGTAAGATTTTTATGTTTTTTAAAAGCACATCCATCCAGTATTTAAAATTGACCACAATGTTTTCACAAGTATTTAGTGCTGTCATTTGTATCACCATGAGTTATGCTTATTGTGTGTACAGATATTTTCCAGTAGGTGACATTTGGTTGTTCCGCTTCCTGTGCTTGGAAATTTAGCCGGACAAGTTGGCCAGAAATTGTGTTTTATTGTAGTTTAAAGGCCAGACTGTACCCATGTGTACATGGAATGGCTGTTGCTAGCCTAGATAATTAAAAAAATAAAATAAGGTTAGTCTATGGGACCTTTAGCAACATTCCACCATTATCACTGAGGGGACACCAGAAATGGGCTTCACACATTGTACCCATGTGGGAAATCGAACCCGGGTCTTCAGCGTGACCAGGGAACGTCTTAACCACGAGGATACACTTCCGTGACGTCCATATGTACAAGCTATGATCATGAAGACTGAATACGTTTTGTGCGGATGATCTGAATACTTCACTGTAGTTTGTTTTGATCATCAGCATTTAGCGTCCTGGGTAGCATTGGTTCCCAATGCCTAACATATCTGCTTGTATTAGTGAGTGATTGAATATGATTTTACGTCGTTTTTATCGATATTCCAGCAATATCAAGACGGGGGATACCAGAAATAGGTTTTACACATTAAACTCATGCGGGGAATCAAAATTCGGGTCTTCTGCGTGCCGGGCGAAGGGTGCCCAACCGACTTGTCAGTTTTAGGAAGCGCCTGAATGGTTTGGGTGAGTAGAGTCGGGTACTTTGCATGTCATCGAACCCGGATGCCGTGTGCATTGCTCATAGTATCAACCACTAGTTTGCATATTCAAAACTGGATGGCCTACAGAATAGATAACTTGCTAGAATAATTTACGGTTAATGTTATTACGGTTAAAGGATTTATTGTAGCTGATCGTTGACATCAAAATCCAAGGCAAACATATATATAGACTAATGCTTAGTCGCTGACATATATAAAACAAATAATTCTATATAAACTGAGTGAGTGAGTGAGCCATATCATGGCAGTCTCTCAGAAGCCAAACTAGAGAATCACAAGTGGTGTTTCCCTTGATAACCAAATTTAAATGTCTGTCCTTGACCTTGATGATTAATTGTCGGGTGACTGAAACTGTGCTGACATATATATCATGCATGAGTATATTCCCAGTATTTAAATATGTTTACATGTTTGAAATCATTGGCGTTCTATAGGCAATTACGCCCTTCGATCAACATGCTTAACATTAGGATTGTGATATAGCTGGAATAGTGCTATAAGCGGCGTAACACTACTCACTCACTCACCCACCCACCTTCGCAGCTACTCACCCACTCACTCACCTCTCCATTCTATCTCCCCGCCGTAATATTGCTGGAATATTGCTAAAAGCGGCGTAAAACTAAACTCACTCACTCACTCCATTCTATCACCTCTCCACTCACTCACTCACCCATGAACTTTTTACTCACTGACTCATGTATGCATCCGTCAACTCACTCAATGTGACTTTCATGTTCATAATGATAATGTCGATTAAGAAAATGTGCTGGTCATACGTACACTCTCACAAAGAAATATCGCAAGAAGGCCGACGCCAATGTGATATATATTAATAATATTCACATATTTCATAATATCTCGCAAAACACGAAATAAATCCCTTGAGAATCGGCTCATCAACACGCCATATCAACGAACCTCATGTATTCACACATTACGTTTTACGTGTAGGTACAAACACTGAATTTTAGAAACATTGTAGGAATGTTTAACATGATTCGGTAGAATATTTTGAGCTTACCGGGCACTAAGACGATCACATTAAGGAAACACAGAAACAACATCACGCCATGCGTATGTAGCAGTCAGTCACATTTGTCGTTACTGAGGTTCACAGAGGGTGAGGAAAATACGCCTATATTCCGCAGCCAAATCATCGTCCTGCCTGACTCATAATGCGACCCTTTGTCAGTGTGTAGTGCTTAAAGTCAACAAGTTTTCACTTCCTTCATTCTCCTATTGACAGATTTGGCGATAAAGTTGTTATAGTGCAATACAGGGCGTGTGTATTTGTCACAGTATATCGATTTAATAAACTCTTGGTTTACATTTACGCTTGGCGGGTTAAGAGGAAAAGGTGTATGGCTCGTGTCATAGATAGGGAAGTGAAGAGATGCATACGAGTTCAATGTAAAAGGTCACTCTGCTTTCTGTTATTTCTATGTACGGGTTTTACTGGCTTATGGGTGTGGAGAGATCACTTCTTTGTATTCTCATTATCAGTTGTGTATCAAGATAACTTCAAAACATTGTTTTAGACTTCAAAAGGATATAATGAGTGAGTGAGTTTGGTTTTACGTTTTAGCCATATTCCAGGAATATCACACATTGTACCCATGTGGGAAGCCGAACCCAAGTCATCAGCGTGACGAGCGAACGTCTCACCCACTAGGCTACCCCACCACCCTCAAAAGGCAACAGTCATCTAGGGCACGGGTGACCCGGTAGTCGTAATGCGTTAGTACAGAGTTGCCTCCCTTTGGATCCGAGGTCCGGCATTGTTAATGGCTGTATCCTCAAGGGGGGTTAAAGTATCGTAAAATTATTGTCCCCCTGAGAGGGTACGTAAGACCCAAATCTTTTAATTAAGGTAAATATAAACATACCAATGTTTTTTAAACGTAGCATTTTTGCTATTTTAAATTTCGGCTAAATTTTCCTACAATCGCCAGTGATGACTGAGGGGATGGTGTAAATCCAGCTAGGGTCCATGCAGGTAGCAAAGGTACTGTAAGTCCCCATGGTCCCTAGTATGGTGATCTACCTTCGGTTGCTGGCGATCTATAGCCCATTTTTATATTGTATTGTCATCATGAATAAATTATTTTTACACTTACCAGCTAGTTTTAGACACCATCTGTGATACTCTAGATATTTTACAGTTCTTCGATGACTGGTTATTTAACTACTTGTAATTAATATGTATGTAAACCTTTTCTCGTCACTATATGGCTGAAATATTGCCGATGTGACGTTAAATTTTAACTCACTCAATCACTCACTCCGAGGTCCGGATTTGGAGACCAGACTCGCTCTTTTTATGACCCTAGACTTTTCAACTCCGTACTTGTGCTTGTGTGTTCAACACATGGATACACTTGTCAGGCCTTCGTGTTAGACGTATTGTCTATGCCCACACTCTGCAATGTCATAGCCATATGATGTCGGTCTGTAAATAATCAAGTACAGACCAGGCAATCCAGTGATTGACATTATGAACATTGATTCACGCACCTGAGACAGGATGGCAAATGTCATGTAGCCAACCAAGTCAAAGAACCTAACCACTCACATGACAAGCGGAGGTTGCCTGGAACTTAAATTAACGTACAAAAGAAAGAGCACGCCGGGGTTTTTTTTCAGAAAAGAAAAAGATAATACCCCGAATGCCCTAAAACAAACGCAAACAATATAACCATTTGGAAAAATGTTTTGATTTTGACTAACAAGACAAAAACATTGTGTCCGTGTTGCAAAAGCTCCAGGGCCTAGATTTTCGAAGCTCACTTAGCGCTAAGATAGTCGTAAGTGCCATACATTAACATTAACTTACGACTATCTAGGTGTGTACTGCTTTCCATCCGGAATACGGACGTGTTCATGCATAAACAAGAAACACATATTTATATTTACAAAAACATGTCCTAGTTTGTACTACTGTCTTTAAAACAGTTCATGCTTGCCATCGATATGTCCTCTCCCTTTTAAAAAAAAATCGTCCAAGCTGTGGTAGGTTGACGGAAACATCATTTGATGCATCATAGGAGTGAGTGAGTTGGGATTTACGCCGCTTTTAGCAATACCCCACCGCCCCTACATCATTGGATACAAAGCTGAAACCACACAATCTCAATGCAGAGCAGAGTTTCATAACAATTCATGAACCCACACCATAACTGCGATCCAACACCCAAGTTCAGTAGTATATTTGTATCCGTCTATTTGAAAATGTAATGGTATAATATTATCACGTTATGCGCTATTGTTGGCACAACAGTATAGAAACGCAGATCGATTACTTTATAGAAATAAACTGTGTATTCATGTGTGCAAGGTAAATGTTTTCAGATTGAAAAACATTTTAATGGCACTGAATACGTCTATATTTAGGTTATTTCGGGGTCATTAACTGTTCATGAATAAATAGAAATGATACAGATTTGTGTGTGTCATGAAGTGTGGAAATCGGAGCTATTCATTATAATATACTACCCATCAAAAGTTTAGACTCACTAGTGTAAATGTAGCCACCTACTTCTGTCAACTGTTCTAAATTAGATTTTGCAAAATATTTCACACTGTTTAAAGGTATTGTTTACACATGAACTGATGTATTGTAAAACAGATTCGTAACGTTGAAAAGATTATTGTCATGAGTAGTTCAATAAATGATGAAACTCAGTGAAAATTTGAGAATTCTTAACAAAACTTTACACCAAAACGCAGCTGTTCACCTGCACGATATTTGCACATGCTTTTCAGCAATTTGATGCATGATCCTCGTGTAATTCATCTGCATAAAGTTTGCAGCTGGTTCCCCAAGGTTAATGGAGAAATTCATCTTCGATGTAACCAGATATATTTACATAACATATAGTGAGTGCTTTAAGTGAGTCTAAACTTGTGATGGGTAGTATATTATAATGAATAGCTCCGATTTCCACACTTCATGACACACACAAAATCTGTGAAATATATCCTCCGTAAGAATATCCCCAAATGACGGAATGGTTCTTGTGACATGCTGGGAAGGAATACTCTTGACGGGATAGGCCCACCACAGGTATTAACGACCAGTACACTTAAATGTGAAAAATATAATATACACCTGTAACAAGCACCATCTTATATATTGAACTGGAACATATCATCACCAGTTGCAACTGTGAGTGAGTGAATATGGTTTTAGCAACATTCCAGCAACATCATGGCGGGCAACACCAGAATGGGCTTCACACTTATACATGTGAGGAATCGAACCCTGGTTTGGTCGTGAACAGCGAACGCTTTAACCACTAGGCTACCTCACCGCACCTGCAACAGTAATGGCATTGATTAGTATGACAAGAATGGTGTTCCATGGTAAGGATTTCACCATTACTGTTGACTGTGACGTCAGAACTACCCGTGGCATGCAGCGGGATCAGTTGTTTAGTCAACTGCATAATTTAGGTTTAATCACACGATCACAAATGATCAGAAAGATCTTTGAACAACACTAAAGAGCAACCCTGGCGGTCCTGCCAGGAGTCCAGAAGGAAATCCGACCAGCACAGTTGGGTTGTTGGCTTTTTTGTTGTTTTACGCCGCACTCAGCAACATTCCAGCTATATGGCGGCGGTCTGTAAATAATCGAGTCTGGACCAGACAATCCAGTGATGAACAGCATGAGCGTCGATCTACGAATTAGAGATACGATGACATGTGTCAAGCACGTCATCGAGCCTGACCACCCGATCCCGTTTGTCGACTCTTACAAGTATGAGCAAGTGAAGGCCAATTGTAACCCGGATCTTCACGGGTATATGTTTCCTGATGGAGTAAAGTGAGATTATTTGTGTCAATACATATGTGCATGGGTTACTGAAACCAATTCAAACCCGGATCTTCACGGGTTGTGTACAGAGAGGCGAGGGGTGGGGCCCGTGTTTAATGCTAGAAGTAGTATATTTTGATTGTAGTTTTTTTATTAGGTTTGGGTAGAACATTGCCGTTTTCGTATCTTAGCTTGTTTTGTTTGATTGTTGCCAGTGGTAATAACCCGGGAGCGCGGACGTTGGAGACCACAACTCGTCCTGGTCAGCCGGGAAAACGCCAAAGCCAAGTGAAGAAACCAAGGTATGTTTATTATTCTAGAAAAACGACTGGCAAGATAACTAATGAACCAGTGCGGAAGTTGTACCAACCAAACACAGCGCTGAACATAAGCGATTAACTCTCATACTAAGCATTTACATTCAGATATGTACATGTACATTTAATGAGGAAGCAAATATAACGATGGATACACGGGAAATCTACAAGCACAAGATAATCCCGGTAATTCGAGAAGATTAAAGCTACAAAAACATTTTCAATACATGAATAAGGTAGCAAATATACAGATTTCAAATAATATTTTCTTTGAGTGGCATTTAGAAGTTGGTGAGACGAACAACGAGGAGAGATCTATGGAATACATTCATTATTATTATGAGCGACGTTTCGGTGTAGCTACAAACATCGTTATCAAGCAAAGAGTATAAATAAAGGAATGATACATTTATTAAACCATGCATTCACAATCATGGTTCATGCACAGATAGATCTGAAGTTCATGGGCGGATCCAGGAATTTTGGTTAAAACCCCCTGAACCCCCCATGGCTCCGCCAACGCAAATTTATTTTTTTCAATGTGGTCTTAAGTCATTTTCAAGGGTCCGCCACTGAAGTTCATTGCTTCCCACCATGGAGGAAGAATATTAGTGCGTCAAGAATAGTGTTTAAGAATAATAAGAAGGGACATTCCTGTCAATCCTGGGAATGTATGTTGAAGACCTGTCCTGCAAGACTGACAACAGTAAACGACAGTTTGTGGACTAAGTTGCTGTCTGTTTGCACTTTGAATGAAATGAAATGCATGAAAAGTACTTAAAATAAACGTGTATGCAATGTATGAAAATTGTTCAAAATTAATTGTAAATAAACGCATCATCCTGCCAGTCGTAAATATCTTTTCCACAAACTTTGTTTTGACATGATCCCCAAATTTATTCCCAAACTGCCATTGTTGCGCTAATGGCGAGGGTAAAATGTTGCGCCAGGTCGACTTGCTAGTTTTTATGTACTTCATAAAAATATTTAGTCGATCTGTTTTTAGTGAATGTGTAAAACGACTATATAGACATTCTATGAAATGCCTAAGTGAATCAAACTTAACATATATACGCATGCAATGAAAGTTTTGTGAATACAACGACAATGTTGTCTCTCTCACATCAAAGAACTTCAAACAATAATGAAATTCAATGACAGCCAATCTCAAGTTAAGTTTATTTTTTCAAATATTTCTCCCGACCAAAGGACGGTATTAATCATTTAATAGACTGTCCTTAAGAAAAATAGACCGTCAAGGACGGTGGGGCGGGCTATATTCTATACACTGGATAGTCTGCATTAGTACACATACATAAACACAACTTTTAAAAAAGGTCATTGGGCAAGAAAACAGTGATTAATCTATGAACGTACTATCGGTTAATCCCTTGACATGTTATTCTATTCTTCTCTTGCTGCGCTGCATTTGCCACATAGGAAATGGACATTAGGTTGCACAATTACCCCAGATAGAGGTAAATGATAAGTGGTTTTAGGCACTGTGATTTATGTTAACACTAATTATGCCTGCTATAAAATCATCAACTGAACAGTAAGTGAATGATGACAATTAGTGAGTGAGTGAGTTTAGGTTCAGGCCGCACTCAGCACTATTCCAGCTACATTGCGGCGGTCTGTAAATAATGTCTGGACCAGACATTCCAGTGATCAACGGAATAAGTATCGATCTACGCAATTGGGATACGGTGACATGTGTCAACCAAGTCAGCGATCCTGACCACCCGATCCCGTTAGTCGCGTCTTACGACAAGCATGGGTTACTGAAGACCAATTCTAACCCGGATATTCACGGGTCAGGATGACAATTAAAACAGGTGTTGATGTAGGTTTCGCATTTGTCCAACCACGTACAGGCGACAACAATTCAAGAACATGTTTTGATGTATAATACATGATATTTTAAAGTTTAGAACAGTGTGAACTCAATAATATCCCAATTAAGTTTTAAGTGTCTTTAATTAAGTGTATGAGGAAGATCTATTCACACTGCCTCGTAAAAAGGATTGTGCAACCGCAGTATATGTTTCTCTCTGTAATAGACACAAGGTAATATTTATTTTCGGACTGTGGCATGTTACTTAACAGGTACACAGACCTACATATAGAGTCATACGTATGTCTGAGTTGCACAAAGAAGCAAAATCCAGCTATGTGTTGTCACACGTTATTCAAAGTTGTACTTGTGATACAAGTGCTTTCGGGATCCTTTTCTCGTGGATGTAAATCCATTCCGTAATCCATTATCCGCGTTACCTGGAAACAACAGATAAACTTTCGAAAACTTCTTTTAAAGTTTTCAGACAAAAATGCGTAAAGAAATGGGTTTACACAGCTGTTCATATAAGCCAGACAGTTAGCAGCCATTTCTAGTCCAACGAACCCCATGTCGTGTGGGTAATGGCCAAATGCACGTATTATAAGAATAATCTGAATTGGTAGCCAACAAAGTGCGAAAGAGGCAATAACGATAATAACCATTCTAGTAACTCGCTTTTTAGCCCGAAAACTCTCCGCACATTGGTCGTCTCCAGGAACAACCCCACACAGAAGTCGATTGACCATAAGGCCATACATGAGACAGATTGCGCAGAGAGGAATCACGTATCCGAAGGCAAGGAAGCAGGAGAAGAACACCTTGCCAACTCTGGGATCATGTATATTTGCCACGTTGAGGCATGCGGATCTGTTTTCAAACCTGTGTGTGTAGGTAAATTCACCATACTGGAAGAGGATTGGAATGTTGCCTAAGAGAATCCCTCCCCAGGTTACTACAACGGCCAGCCACGTGTTCCTCTCGGTCCTGTATCGCATTGACCTGATGACATGGACTACTGATAGGTACCTATCAAGAGACAGGAGGACAAGAGTGTAGACGCTGGCGAGGGCACTAACGTAAGCCATGAACCGTGTCAGCTTGCACCACGCATTTCCAAATGGCCAGACAGGCAAGGCATATTCAGCTGCTGTGAATGGCACATAGAAGATGATGAAGAGGAGATCTGCAAAAGCCAAACTGAGGATGAGGATATTGGTTGTATTCCTCATTTTCTTGTCGAACAGGACCACGAGGATGACCAGGAGGTTCCCAATTAGTCCCAGGATGAATACTACCCCAAATATAACTGGTACGATGATGCTGGCCAGTCTTTCAAATTCGTACAAAGGTGATAATTCGTTATTTTTGCAATCAATGCAGACAGCATTCTGACTGACGTTGGACGGAGTGACAGTTGCCAGCTCCAAGAGTTCAATCTCTAGCTCAGCCAAACCTCTCGACATAATGTTTCTTGTTCGGTTCCAGCAGGTACGCTATACAATCATCTGAAATGGAAACAGAAATAGGTTCAATCAATCAATCAATCATTGTTTAGTAAACTATAAATATCTTCCAAGACTAATTTAAAGACGATGTGAACATCACTCATAGCAACGTAAAGGACACATGATGTCCCTTCGCAACATTTGTGACAAACGACACAAACTGAGAGCCCTCAAAGTGTTGTAAATAACCTTTCCGAATACTGTCTACCAGGAAGTAGAAATATCACACAGCTGAACCTTTCATAATGCGATAATCCAGACGGAGTAGATGCCTTTTCATATTTATACACGTAATTCATTCTCATGCTGTTGCAATATGGCGGAAATACATGATAACAAAACGGCAGTACAAAACACACCGTTCGTTAGAAACCATCACCAAGCTATAACACCACCCTGAGGATATGGCTGAAAATCTGGCAAAGATTGCCTTTAGTTATCAACCTTCCTTTCACTCCAATAAACATACTACATTCAATGAAAGTGGGGAAGTAAACATTGTATACAGAGGGTGCAAATGCCGCTTTCAGCAGTGTATGAAATAAGGCTCGTCCGACCGACTGAAACGGGCTAGATTTCCGAGGAAGGTCAAAAGCCAGCAAGTCAGCCAGATGGTCTGGTACATTTTTCAGATATTCCATACATCTGAGTAAATTCAACATATCTTGGTGTCTGGTTTGGTCTGGTTAAATTCCATCTGATGTCTTGCTGACTTTCTGACTTATTTCATACTCTGCTTTCTGGCCTCTGTTATGTGCAGGCAACGTCTGAACGCGTCAGCAAATGACAAAATGAGAAAGGGGCTAAATACGTTAGGCCCTGTGTAAAAGCAATGAAAATCATATTATTGTTTCAAATGGGTGTACGTCCGTAGGGAGGTTCCTGGAAAAGCAGTGGACATGAATCGATGTGTCCGGCCACCTGATGGACACAATTATGCACAGTTCATTGGTCAAGGCTTCACGCCTAAACCCCAGTCTTGAATGTTCCCCAGACTGTCCTTATCTGCTGTAGCTGTCGAGCACCAGTAATATCTAAGGGGGGTAGTCAAAGGATTGGGTATTTAATGTGGAGCAGTACACTCGACACTAAGCGGGACGGGGCTGTAGATTACACTATGGAAGCGCCGGAGGTGGGACAATCATGGTCCTTGGATGGGTGACCGTGTTTGACAGCTTGACTCCTGAGAATTTCTAGGACTTCAGTCCTGCCCCACAACGAAGCACATGTGATACACGTGGTCTCACCTGGGGCAAGTGAGCTTGTTCAAAATTGCTCCTGTTCACCCAGCAGAAAATGGGTACCCGGTGGGATAGGTCATGTGACAAATAAACTTCACAGGCAGTTTGGGTAATCTGGGGTAATAATGTAAATCTGTAGCGCTGGCGTGGAGTTTAGCGAATTACAAATGGACTCAATATTATTTTCTGTATTTAGTTACACGCTTTAGATTTTCACGTTGACAATTTTTCCTACAGCCAAATCTTTGAGCAACGATATATATTTGGATGACTGTGAACAAACGCCTCCACTTGGGATTGCAGAGAAATTGAAGCACTACTGACCATATGACCAGGTGTTCCTCTCATGGCAGGATTCGATGTGCGGGTCAGTAATACCTGGTATGGATTAACACACTATCTTTTCTCGTGGGCTTTCTTAAATAGCTAGTTTTGAGTCTGTAAATGTGATCATTGTTGTCTGCACGATCGCTAAATGTAGGAATGTATTAACGTAAAGGCGACATGTCAAGATTAACAGTTTAGTTCGTTGCCTTGTTCCGCTCGGTAATGGAATACTTGGCAACGAGAAAGCTGATAAATTGGCAAAATCTGCATCAGATTTTGATGGATCAGAACTGGAGGAGTCAATATTACCTTCTACTGATGAATTATGCACAGTCAGTCAGGTCAATGCTCAAACAAAATAGCAAGAGAGATGGGCTAGATCCTTAAAAGGACGCCATCTGTATGGCATCCAGTCTTTTCTTGCTAAATCACGCGTAAACGGAAAGGGTGTTAAGAGGTTCTTTAACCAGACTTCTTCTTGATTTTGACATTGGTGGGTCATATTTTGTACATACATTTTTAGGGGTCATTCATTAAACATGCTTCTCCATAAAATCATCTTCATATTATTCATTATGAACCCCTAAAGATAACCTGCGATCTGTTCAGAGTGTAATCAGCTAGATAACGTGGCGCATTATTTACTGCATTGCAAACAATATGTAAATCAACATAAGGCAATGGTGGCATCACAACTATCGATATTGGCCCTTATTGGCTGGACTATTATGTTCAAAGAATATCGTTCGCCATGAAGTACAGAATGCAATTCTTGCTTATATACTCTCCCAAAAAAGAAACGCATCATGAAAATAGCAATTTAATGTAGCAATGAACTAAAACGTGATTCATTTTACAAAAGGTTTTGCTCTGTTTATGAGTCCTATGGTGTTTATGTTTTGAAACATCACAACAAAACGCACCATCCGTAAAATACCCGTATTTAACAGCATGATTTTCAATTTCGGCATGTAGTGTCACAGAATACACAATTCACATGCAATGCACGTGAAAGTTGGGGATCAGATAGTCTCAATGATGGGTATAAAAGGTTGATCGCCGTCTGTCGATTATTCACTGTATTTGGAATATTGTTGACGAACGCAAAATGCCACGTCTAAGTGAAGCCAACCGTCATATCGCCATTGGTTTGCTTGAAGCTGGCCAGTCTCAACGTGCAGTTGCCCGACGCATGAATGTTCACCAAAGCACCATTTCACGGCTCTGGGAGAGATATCGCCGGCAGAATGCGGTAGCAGATGCCCCTCGTAGTGGGCGACCTCGAGCGACCACTGCGGCGCAGGATCGCTACATCCGGGTACATCACCTGCGTCATCGAAAAGCTACGGCGACCAGTACCGCCCGACAAATAACCAGATTGAGGAGGCTTTCTGCGCAGACCGTCAGGAACAGGTTGAGAGATGATGGTTTACGTGCCAGAAGACCTTATTTTGGCCCTGTGCTTCGACAACAACATCGTCGACATCGAGTTCAATGGTGCACCAACGTTCAGGCCTGGAACCTACCGAATTGGCGTAGAATCTGGTTCAGTGATGAATCACGATTTCTATTGAAACGACGCGATGGAAGAATGCGGGTGTACAGACGTCGACGTGAACGTTTCGCCGACGCTTGCGTTCCCCAGGTGGACAGATTCGGCCGGGAGTGTTATGATGTGGGGAGAGATCACCTGCCGTAGGAGAAGTGATTTGGTGATGATCCAGGGCAACCTGACAGCCCTCAACGGTACTGTGACGAAATCCTACGCCCACACCTCCTTCCAATCATTGATCGCCAGAGGGAGTTGTTTCAACAGGACAATGCCAGGCCCCACACAGCACGTCACACTAGAGACTTCCTCCAGAACCACAACATCAATGTGCCCCCTGGCCCTCAAGATCACCGGACTTAAACCCGATCGAACATCTGTGGGATGCCCTGACAGACGGGTGCGACGCCGTAACCCTCAGCCCCAGACACTTCAGCAACTCGCACAGGCACTACAGGCAGAGTGGGCTGCGATTGGGCAACACGAGATTCTGAGACTTATTCGTTCGATGCCGAGGCGATGCCGTGCAGTTCTGATGCCCACGGTGGTCACACGAGGTATTGACTTCAGCGCCACCACACGTCTCCATGTGACACTCAAACTGACTTTCCTCGAGTTGGTGCCAAAGACGGATAAGTCTGCATTCCCAGTGTGCAATTTCGCTATATTTCATTGACTCATAAAGCCTACAAGATGTTTCAAAATAAACATAAAAATACAGTTGAAATTCTATATGCGTTTCTTTTTTGGAGAGTATATTATAGAGTTGCCCGAACACCTATTTAACTTTAAATGATCAATCAATCCCACCAAGGAAGGTGTCTTCCTGCTTAGACACCGCAAACTCACAACATTTAACAGTCAAGTATTTACTAGATTTGTTCGCCCCATACACCATACAGAAATAGACTCTACCGATTGTTGCACGTGCCGTGCGCTTTTCTCGTGTCACCAATGATTTCGCAGCTATTTCTTTCAAATTGGCAATGTGCATTTGCTTACTCATCAATATACCATTGCACATATCTATTTAATATAAAAATGCACCTGCAAGCATATATCAAAATACCAATTGCCTGTAATAATAACAACGTTTGTAAAATATGACAATTCTCTCCTGCAATGTTTGCTCGATGGATTTTGTCGGTCAGGAGAACAATCATCGAAAATTACGACGTGTTTAACTGAATTGTAAAATGTCAATGTAATTTGGCAGGTGGTCCAAAGGTTAGAGGGAAATGCTTATCAGGGAAGTAGTATAGGGAATGGGGGAGAAAAAGACGTATAAGTACACCTTGCTTAGAAGCTTCCATACGGGCTAATTCTGCTACCAGCCTAGTAAAAATGAGTGGTTGCACAAAACTTCGACAAGACCACTTGCGGCTCCCAACGCAAGTGCATTCCCAATTAGAGCTATGTGGGCGCATGGATATAGAAACATGCCAGGAACCAAGCTCTCGCGCGAAGTCTATACCGAGATCTGATCAGGTCGTTTGTCCCTTTGGGAAGTGAAGAGGAAGTACCACATATCGCATATTGCTAGAAGTTTGCTTAGCAATGCTTAGCAAAAACAAGCAAACTTCTAGGTTCTGCCTAGTGTGTACTTAGTTTGCCTAGTCTGTCTAGGTTCTGCCTAGTGTGTACTTAGTTTGCCTAGTCTGTCTAGGTTCTGCCTAGTTTTCCCATATAGACAATGGTGTAGATATATAGTACAAACACAATGCCTCCAAAAAGACAACTATCGCAAGACCAAGTGGAAGAGATTCGCAAGATGCGTGGACAAATCTCTGCACAAGAAACGAAACAACGCTTTGGAATCGGTTCCAATCGACTACGCAAAATATGGAATACAGAAGAAGATATGCAAATACCCACAAAGCCCATTTCCTCCTCCCCTGCTCCAAACGCGACCTCAGGCACATCTGTATTGCCAACCGCAGAACCGTCTACCCAACCCTCTCTTGCCCGCCGGCGGGATAGCTCCGACCTCAAGTACAACCGTATTGCCTGCTGCAGAACCGTCGAATGCGCCCACTGTCCAGGACTTCTACGACCGCTTGGGGAGGCTCGAGGCTCGTGTGGAACAAAACGTGACGATGTTGTCGGCTGGTGTGGATCAAACTGGGACGATGTTGTCGGCTTGTGCGGAGCAAACCACGAATTTGTTGGTGGACATCCTGTCTAGGCTAGACAAGGATGACGATGACTACAAACTCCTGGAGGAAATAGAAAGCTTCGAGGAGGAACAAGAAGAGACCCGTCTGGGTATCGAGAAGGTGCGGCAGATGGTACAATCGGCTCAAAGGTTGACCTACCTTTCGATAGCTGCCTTGTTTCTCTGGAAGGTAGTCCACAAGACCTGGAAGCACAGCAAACCAGTTTCCCCCTTCGTGCACCCCTTACACACACCGGCCGATGAGAAGGTAGAAACACCCCAGACCAAACGTGGGGATCCCTTCCACATGGAGTAGAGATGTGTGGAATGCAGCCTATACGAACCATGCGTTGTTTTTTCCCCTCACCCAGGTATGCACACCGGTCCATGTCAGAGAAGGAGTAGTACTCTCCCTAGCCGTGCGGTGCCTGGAATGTCCTCCACAGCACCCCGGTCCATGTTGAAGTAGGAGTAGTACTCTCCCTAGCCCTGCGGTGCTTGGAAGGACCCATAGAACCTATTCTCGCCTAAGGTCTGGAAGCAGCAACTCGACTTCTCTATCGTCTTTCTTTTTCGATATGGGTGAGCGGCAGATTTTACCGAGCCTGCACAGAAACGGTTCCCGCACCAACCGTAGGCATTCTATTCCACCGACAACCCGAATCGTTTCTCGTATCTTGTAGCCGTAGACTGGAATCGTTTTGCCAGTCGGTGAATCGAGTAGCAGCAACAGCCTGTTCTTCCCTTCGTATCTCGCTACGGCAAACTTTTTGCACGTGTAGACTCCTTCTGGGAGTTTGACGCTTTTGGTGTTCGCTGCATGGAGGGGGTGCCACTTCCATATCCTTGGACACCCCATAGTTGAGCAATGGGGTATGCCAAATATTGCCCCGTCCCTGTGGTACCTCTGCTTCCCCCGATAGCTGCCGGATGATACAAGACTCCTTGCACGGACAATGGTCCACCAATTTACTGATAGGAGTGCGTACCGTATGCTCCAAAAAGCGCAGGCTCTGTCGTACAGGTTCTCTACATTCATGAAACAGCTATCGACCATGATTTCTTCTGGAACCTCGAGTGGAAGTCGCTCCTGGGGTGTGTAGTCTATCGCTTTCTTTCCCCAGAGAACGTTTTTCTTGCTGTCGACACAGTGGTCGATGGCGCCGCACTTGCACGTAGAGTTGTCGGGTCCGAAGAGAGCAGGTAGTTCCGATAGAGCGGCGAGGCAGTCGGTGCATCGGTTGTGTCTGTCCTTAGGTCCCGGATAGCAGTCGTCGGCGAGAATGATTCGGAGTTTGCCCACCGAGTGTCGAAATTGGTGGGGTGGGTACATGTAGACGAAATCGATTATTTTGCCGGCTTCTACTAGTGGGCGAAGGCACAGCAAATAGAGTTCGAGAAACTGGTGAGGGATCTGGTAGCGCTCGTAGAAGGTGTGCCCCGATTGCTCCAGGATTTGTTTCTCTCGGCCCGAAAGCAATACGTGGGGACACTTCTCCAGCAGACCCTCGAAGACTTCGGCCATGTCGGGAGTTGTCGTCGTCTGTGGCTCGGGGTCTATACCACCTCGGATTCATGTATATCTGGCTTGTGATATGTGGTACTTCCTCTTCGCTTCCCGAAGGGACAAACGACCCGATCGGATCTCGGTATAGGCTTCACGCGATAGCTTGGTTCCTGGCATGTTTCTATATGCATGCACCCACATAGCTCTAATTGGGAGTGCACTTGCGTTGGGAGCCGCCAAAAGTGGTCTTGTCGACGTTTTGTGCAACCACTCATTTTTACTAGGCTGGTAGCAGAATTAGCCCGTATGGAAGCTTCTAAGCAAGGTGTACCTATACGTCTTTTTCTCCCCTTTCCCTATACTACTCAGGGAAAATGTGGGCCATCAGCCCTGTGTACAAAATGGTCCATATACAGTGTTACATTACAAAGTACTTATACAAGTACATCAAGGCGCTGATTTGAGGCATGGAAGATATAACGGCCCATATACGGCGATACATAGCTTTACAATGTACTTACAGCTTGTTCAGCTTGGGGGTAGCCTAATGGTTAAAGCGTTGGCTCGTCACGCCGAAGACCCGGGTTCGAATCCCCACATGGGCACAATGTGTGAAGCCCATTTCTGGTGTCCCCCGCCGTGATGTTGCTGGAATATTGCTAAAAGCGGCGTAAAACCAAACTCAGTCAGTCAGTTGTTCAGCTTGACCTGAGCTACTCTACATATGCATGACCCGGGAGGTCAAATGGAAGGTCAAGTAAACTTCATTAAATAGGGGAGCAGAGAATGTTATTAATGTTGCGTTCGTGCGAAGCGCATGCATGGATTCGTTACAGAAGCTGTCGCGGAAAACAACACTTTTGAACAAAACAATCATTTCATGTATTAATTGAATTGCTTATACAGTCATATGCTATCTATTTTTGTTTGCTTACTTTACAAAGTACAGACGTCAATTACTTTCACAATCCGATTTTCTCTCGCTATCACTCTCTACACCCAGTTCAGTTATCACTTTATCTATTTCATGTTCAACTGCAATACTTCTGTCCCAGTAGTTAGGACATTCCTGTTGATTTCTCGACACTGTGATGTGAAACAGCGACCTGGTCTCGGCTGCTCGGACATGTTGACAATCAACTGACAAAGGTGCACCCTTGTAATAGACCCAACCAGTTTTGGACACGGTCATTACATTAGTATTCACTTTATTCAAGAAATTGTATACAAATCAGTCCTTATACAGTGATATAATTTTACATACTTATACAAGTATACTCCTCAGAAAGGTAGTCTCAAAATTTCATGTATTGACAAATCATGGAATGATGCAATAGATTAAATATGTATAAACGATGACAATGAAATGGTATTGAGCAATAATAGACTTACAAATCATCAAAAGCATGTACCCGCGAAACAGTCGTGCAAAATGTGCTGCATTGATGGAGCAAAATGTTAACATTAAGGTTCAAGTCAGTTTTGGACAGTGAAGCAGTGTTCAGTAACGCGTATGACCACCATGAGCACAAATGCAAGCTTCTACACGTCTTTTGCATTGACCAAATGAGCCTTTAAAGTTGCTGTTGTGGAATGTTCTGCCATTCTCTGTAACGCCTGCTCAAGGTCATCCAGAGTCTGGGGTGCACATGGAGACCGTAAACACGACTTCCAATAATGTCCCAAGCATGTTCAATGGGATTAAGATCAAGGACCTTGCAGGCCAGTCCATATGTGTGATGTTGTTGATCTAAAACAACATCGTTAACAACTCATTCTCGGCCATTATCATCCATGGACGGGCATTATCACCCATTAAAATGAAGTTAGGACCCGCTTGTTGTGCCAGAGGAATGATTACAGGTAGGTTTACAATGATCAGGGTGCATGTGTGAAGAGTGGTGCACATTCATCCCACACATTTTGCATGTTGTTTCTGAGTGTGGTTGTGTTCGGGTTATGTTGTCAATGTTATCAGATAAATTAATTTGACAGTCACTAAAGGTTATGTATTCTTTGAATATTTACCTTTCAGTAACATGTCGGCAAAAATTGCTATCGAAATTGATAAAGATATTACACTGAAAATACTTGTTGCTTATTTTTTTGTGAGGAGTATACATCAAGGCCTGGAAGATATAACGGTCTATATACGGTGATACATATATTTGACAAGGTACTTTTACCTGTACATCAGTGATGTGGGCCATCAGCCCTGTGTACAACATGGTCCATATACAGTGATGCATTATAAAGTTACTACTGTACTTATACAATTACAGCAAGGCGGAGATGTGAGGCATGGACCATATACCAGTCCATGTACAGTGTTATATAATTTTACAAGGAACTTATAGAAGAGGTACCCGTGAAGGTCTGGGTTAGTATATTGCTCTTCAGTAACCCATGCTTGTCGTAAGAGGCGACTAACGGGATCGGGTGGTCAGGCTCGCTGACTTGGTTGACACATGTCATCGGTTCTCAATTGCGCAGATTGATGCTCATGCTGTTGATCACTGGATTGTCTGGTCTAGACTCGATTATTTACAGACCGCCGCTATATAGCTGGAAAATTGCTGAGTGCGGCGTAAAACTTAACTCACTCACTCACTATACAAGAGCTTTATAGCGGAGATTTGAGGCATGCTGGCGGTGTGGATTTAGCGCAATACAAAATGGACTAATTATTATTATTATACCGTGGTCACATCCCAACTCTGTACCTGAAGCAAAATCATTAATAAACAAACTGAACACTAATGGGCTTAGAATACAACCCAAGTCTATTGTCCACCTCGATGTACCGCTTCTTTCTTGGTGGTGGCCTGGCACTAGTTCAGAGCTGCAAAACAGACAACTCTTCGGTGTTGACTGTAGCACAACCATCCTTCTGCGCACACGTCAAGTGGATAGAAGTTGCTCTCCTTGTCTTGATACCAAATCTACTACCTAAACATCAACTAAATCTATGTCAGCAACAATCACAAATGCATACCATATACATGTGTCCAGTTAATAATAATTCACTATTATTATATCCATTCGATATAATTGAATGCTTATTGGTGTTATATCTTGAGTCTGTGAACACTTGCCAACCAGCTAATTAGTGAGCAGTGGGTAACTCACACCTGCAAGCTGTTAAAGATGGTTGCCGAAATCAGCAGGGTGTATGTGAACGTGTATGCTAGGTTGTGACCTTGTGTTATCTTGTGTATATCAGTCTCATGGAGACACAATACGGCCATGTTCAACGCGTACTGCAGTTGCCTTACTAAGAATAGCCCCAAGATTGTTCTACGTTCCATGAAACGTAGTCCCCTTAGGGATCCACAGCTGAATAACGATACAAAAATACGACGCTGTGACATATCATGATAACTACACTGACAGTGTGATACATCATGATAACTATACTAACAGTGTGATACATCATGATAACAACACTGACAGTGTGATACATCATGATAACTATACTGACAGTGTGATACATCATGACAACTACACTGACAGTGTGATACATCATGATAACTATACTGACAGTGTGATACATCATGATAACTATACTGACAGTGTGATGATGATAACTACATACTGACAGTGTGATACATCATGATAACTATACTGACAGTGTGATACATCATGATAACTACACTGACAGTGTGATACATCATGATAACTACACTGACAGTGTGATACATCATGATAACTACACTGACAGTGTGATACATCATGATAACTACACTGACAGTGTGATACATCATGATAACTACTTGACAGTGTGATACATCATGATAACTATACTGACAGTGTGATACATCATGATAACTACACTGACAGTGTGATACATCATGATAACTACACTGACAGTGTGATACATCATGATAACTACACTGACAGGTGTGATACATCATGATAACTGACAGTGTGATACATCATGATAACTACACTGACAGTGTGATACATCATGATAACTACACTGACAGTGTGATACATCATAATAACTACACTGACAGTGTGATACATCATAATAACTACACTGACAGTGTGATACATCATGATAACTACACTGACAGTGTGATACATCATGATAACTACACTGACAGTGTGATACATCATGATAACTACACTGACAGTGTGATACATCATGATAACTACACTGACAGTGTGATACATCATAATAACTATACTGACAGTGTGATACATCATGATAACTACACTGACAGTGTGATACATCATGATAACTACACTGACAGTGTGATACATCATGATAACTACACTGACAGTGTGATACATCATGATAACTACACTGACAGTGTGATACATCATGATAACTACACTGACAGTGTGATACATCATGATAACTACACTGACAGTGTGATACATCATGATAACTACACTG
This sequence comes from Haliotis rubra, assembly GCF_003918875.1. NCBI lineage: Eukaryota > Metazoa > Mollusca > Gastropoda > Lepetellida > Haliotidae > Haliotis > Haliotis rubra. Next base: position 169,868 of record NW_025766960.1, on the reverse strand, counting down.
ACAGTGTGATACATCATAATAACTACACTGACAGTGTGATACATCATAATAACTACACTGACAGTGTGATACATCATAATAACTACACTGACAGTGTGATACATCGTGATAACTACACTGACAGTGTGATACATCATGATAACTACACTGACAGTGTGATACATCATAATAACTACACTGACAGTGTGATACATCATGACAATGACCCCTACAGTATGATATGTTTTGATAACTACGCTAACCAAGCCATGACCCACATTTGACTGGGCAATTCGAGAGCGTGTTTTTGTTGACTTAATGGTGTAGATGTGTTGATGTTCAGTGAGAATGAATGCTTTGCTGCATTGGTTACAGAGATAACAATTATTACAAACAGTATATTTATATTTAATCATTAAATCAACTCCGAGACTATTGAAATACACAGCAATATATTTGCTGAGCGAGATACAGCCACCCCAGAGTTTCCCTGGGACGTTATTTACATACTGAATCCATATTGTACTTAATGCCACTTATAGCAGACAAGCAGATGTGGATACAGAATCCACACAGGAGACCCAAACCCGGAATTATAGATACCTAACTTGACAGATCGATCGTTTTCTTATGAAGCAGTTACACGAGTTCCACAACCTAAGTTTTCCATGAATGGCGTTAGACCATTTCAGTTACCCTATTTTGACACTGACTTCGTTGTCGACATGTCTCTTTTTATGCTTATGAGGGCAGAGGTGGTGAGGTATTGAAGCGTATTAGGGTCACATATCATCTCCTAATTAGGACTGAATATCTCCTAATTAGGACTGAATATCTCCTAATTAGGACTGAATATCTCCTAATTAGGACTGAATATCTCCTAATCAGGATTTAGTATCTCCTAATTTGGACTTAAGGATCTTATAAATACTATTGAAAAAAAGTCTTGGATGAAGTCATGGATGAAGCATACGAATATGTTTGATGTTGCGATTGCACTATTCAGAAATTATGTCTTGTTTGGCCCATTTAAATGGCATCATTATCAGCATGAAGACTTTGAAAAGGAAGTCAAAACGACTGAATCTGTTTAGGCGAAGACATAATAGTGATATTGTAGAAGTTGCTATGTTCGTAGTGAAAGAGGTAGGAGAATCAGGACAAATGTGTGGTTACAAGCTTATGCATCTGAAATGCATACAGGAGGGATTCGTTGTCAGTCACGACACGGTGCGTCATTTGCTGCAGTAATTTTCTCGACTTCCTTGGCAGGCAGTATGCCTCGCCACATAAATCTCCTTAGGAAAGGTGGTCTGACAAACTTTTGAACTGTTCGTTCTTGTGTAGCTTTAGGTAAATGGGGTATGTTATACACACATGTGATCCAATACATTCATATTTAGACATGTTCTCGTTCTCAGTATTTATGCAATGGCTAAATCTCAGTACAATCGTCAGTGGTTGAAGGGACGGTATACATCCAACTAGGACCCATGCAGGCAGCAAAAGTACTGTAAGTTCCCATGGTCCCTGGTATGGTGATTTACCTTCAGTTGTTGGCGATCTATAGCCCATTTGTATGATGTGTTGTTGTTTATTATCTCTTCTTTTAAATGTTATCAGTTAGTTTTAACTTATAACTGTGATAATCTAGTTATTCTACTGTCCTTATGTAGTTAGTCTTTAGATTCAAATTTTCGTCACGATATGAAATATTGCCGATGTCACGCTAAATGTTAACTCACTTACTCACTCATTCTCATAAGTTCAAAGTCTACCAGTGATGCTTAACACAGTACTAAAACTAGACGCAGATAGGAAAACCGCCACTGGGGGAATATAGGGTAGACACTCGTGTCAGTCAGTACATGAGTGAGTGAGTATAGTTTTACGCCGCTTTTAACAATATTCCCACACTATCATGGCGGCGGGGGACACCAGAAATGGGTTTCACACATTGCTTCCATGTGTATAATCGTACCCGGGTCCTTGGTGTGACGAGCGAATGCTTTAACCACTAGGTTACCCCACCGCCCCAGTCGGTACTTAAACATGACAGTACACGTTGTAGCTGATGGCCACGTTGGTGCTGTTGGGTGCCATCAACGCCGTCACAACAACACAGGTACAAAGCGAAATAATGATGTTATACCGGACATCGACTCTGTTATAAAATAACGACACCGGCAGCTAAAGGAGCCATGTTACAGATTATGTATACGAAACTCACAAGCTGTTGAATTGTGCAAATAGTAAATATTCAATGTAACTGTCACTCCGTAATGGCGACCCTGTACTTATACGATTGGAATAAAGTAACTGTGCATTATTTGATGTTATGCCATATTTCAGTGCAAAAATATATTGACATGATTTGTGGTATTTTCCTTAATCACTGATTAACTGTTGACAGGATAATATCAAACTCAGTATGATTTGACACAAAGCATCGTGACACACCCTTGAAGACATGTGGTGTCTAAACTGCGTTTATTAATTTAGTGCCGTGTGTGTCCACTGCGTTGATGCAGGCTTGACACCGACGACACATAGGCGTGACTAAGCGATTGAAGAAAGCTTGGGGAACGTGCCATGTCTGAACCAACGCTTGTCCCAAGTCAGTTAACGTCAATGGCTGATTCTGGACTTGATGTAAACGTCTCTCCATTTCACCCCATGTGTGCTCAATAGGGGACTGGTCTGGAGAAACAACTGGCCAGGGGAGTACCGGAATGTTCTGCAAGCTCAAGAAATCTGTCAATAGACGAGCAAGATGTGGGCGGGCATTATCTTGCTGAAGAGTGAAGTTACGACTGTGTCCTTGAATGAAAGGCTGCACATGTGGTCCAATAAACTCATCCCTATAACGCAGACCTGTCCTACCATGGGATGTGAGCCCCTCCCCCCTCTACCATAACGCTGTCGCCACCAAACTGTCGACGTTGAACAACGCATGCGTCAGCATACCGTTCACCTCGCTGTCTGTGCACCCTTACCCTGCAATCTGAGCTGTCCAGATGATATCTCGACTCGTCATTGAACAACACATCACCCCAATTTGTCCTCTGTACCATAGGTGCTGTCTGCACTAGTTCAGATGTGCCTGTCGGTGACGTTGGAAAAATTGGAGGCCGTCGGGCCGGATGTTGTGCTCCCTCAGTCGGTTTCGTACAGACCTGGAACTTATTGGACGTTAGCCAGGAATGGTCTGAGCCGTCAAACTAGCAGTCCGGAATCGATTGCTTATACTGTTGTCTAGTCGACGAGACGCCACGCGGGGACGGCCGGTCCGAGGCAAATCTCTCGTGTTCCCATTATGTTGAAAACTTCTCCATATACACTTTTCGTTTTTCGATGGACACCAAATGTCTGGTCACTTCATTTTAGGCCGTTCCAGTCCCCAGCATACCCACGGCGTGGAGACGCTGATTTTCTGTAAGCCGTGGCATGACGTACGCGCGGTTTACGCTGAAATTAACATGTTTTCCACAGCATTCAGAGGCAAGAGAATAATCAACCGTTCTTCAATTTCCAATATCAGGTGTGTGAACTTCAGGTGTCAAAACGCATGAAAAAAGTGAGTAAGGTTCATTGTGCACAAAGTGCACGTGCCACGCGCAATACGTGACATCAAGTTTCATGCAAAGTGATTTGCTACATGTTTTTAGGGTTATTTTCATAACTTTTCAAATAAGTTATATTTTATGCAATGTTATATTATGTCATTTACCGTTAGTATACATCAACAGATAAATACTAATCTATAACGACCACTTTTTAACTACCATACATAACAAACAGCCTTGTAACCACGATATTGCAATCACTGTTTAGGGCACTAAACATTTACTCACAGAAAATTGGTTGTTGACCGTATATTCAGGAAACTCACATAGGGAATTGTGAATAACATGAAATACATACATGGCAGTAGCACCATTAATGGCTTGGGCACGTCTTCAGAAGGAGTCCAGACTCTATTCCTAGAAAGGCACTGAAGTGGACACCAACAGGAAAGATTAAAACGAGGAAGACCAAGAACAACATGGCCAAGGGCAATAACTTCTGAGTTAGACGAGGTGGGAACAACAGTAGGAGAAGTACAAGACAGGAACAAACGGAGAGAGTTTGTTGCAGCCCCATGCCCCAAAAGAGACAAAGAGAATTGAGTAAAGAAAAGTAAGTAAGCATCATTAATGACAGTTAATTTATAACAAACCTGAAACAGCAACAATGCGTGGTAGTCGACACTTCTCTGGGATAGTATCGAGTGTACGCCGAACAACCACGGATGTGCGAAGTCGGTAAACAGGCGGACAAACAAATGCTGACTCTGACACAGTTCGCTCAGCGAGCGTTTATGTCAGCGGGAGAAGCAGGACTAAGCCATGCCCTTTACAAAATTGCCCCGTTTGATTGGGCAAATAGTTACAAATTGTTGTAACTTCATTCTTGTACCTCCAAATCTGCAATCATTATGGCCTATTTGTCTGTCAGACACGACCATGAAACAAATATTCCCAATACAGCCCATGCAAGTTTATAATATATGGCAAGTCTAGATTACCACAGTTAATGAAGAAGGTCTGTGGGCTCCTTTGTATTATATTTTAAGAATATATCTGGGGCGGTTGGGTAGCCAAGTGGTTAAAGCGTTCGCTCGTCACGCGAAGACCCGGGTTCGATTCCCCACATGGGTACAATGTATGAAGCCTATTTCTGGTGTCACCCGCCGTGATTGCTGGAATATTGCTAAAGCGGCGTAAAACTAAACTCACTCACTAAGAATGTAGTTTAGGAACCGTTGTTTTTCTGTAAAATATATTTCAGAGATCAAATGTTAGTCTACATAGACTTTGTACCACATGACTACTGCCCTGTAAATACAAACACGCAACTGCAACCCTTTGATTACTGCCCTGTCATTACAACCATGTAAGTGCTCCCATGTGACCGTATCCTTCAACCTCCACTGTGTAATTTCAACTCTGTAACTGCTATTCTCACTCAACTCTGTAACTGCTATTCTCACTCAACTCTGTAACTTCTGCACTGTAAATACAACAATGTAACTACAGCCACGTAGCTACAACTATGCAATTAAAACGATTGTAACAATTAATTGTTACAATACCTTTGTAATTACAACCATGTAACTATTGCACAGTAACTACAACTTTACAACTTCAACCCAACTACAACTATGTAACTACAGCCTTGTTACAATTACAACCATGTAAAACTAACACTATCATTTTATGAAGAACCTAACCACTACTATGTGACTAAGACTATGTAACAACAACCTAACTACGACCATATAACTACAAGTTTGCATGAACAACAAAACTACAACTATGTACCTACAATTATGTAACAAGTCAAAACATTGATTAGTCAAACAGTCTCGTTTCCTGTTGATTGGGTTCCGTCCTATTGCGCAACTTAGTACAGTAACAAGTCCAGAATTTTGAGACCAATTCATTTAACTGGATACATGAATATTAATCAGTATTATTTGATACATCTAAGCACTTGTATATTGCAACACTATGCTCCTTCTAATCCGAGCTCTGACAAACGGAAACCTGGAAATCGTGGAAATCTCAAAACGAGGCTTTGCCGCTAGAAAAGTTTGGCGGTCTGGTACGGACTTGATATTATATCAATCACATTGTGCGTTACAGAACTATACAGAATGAGCGCATAAAAACACATCATAACAGGTGTAACCAGTGAGCCAGATGCATTGTGAATCATTTTACGACCTCATCAAACAGGGGCGGTCTGTGACGTCTTAGTTAAGGTCATGCTGCCTACACCTCGCCATAAAATATAGAAATACGATGTTATTAAAGTTTAAAATGTATTTGTAAATACCATTTTCTTATGAAACAAGGAATTGGAATTCAGTGTAACCATAGTTGTTTGTGATGTCTATTTTCACTTTCACACGAGAAAATTCGGATCGGCTGAAAAGTAGGTCATTGCCTGAATGGGTTAATGAGACTCATGTTTCAGTTTGAACAACCTCACTACAACCATGTAACTACTATTATGTAACAACAACCTCACTACAACCATGTAACTACTATTATGTAACAACAACCTCACTACAACCATGTAACTACTATTATGTAACAACAACCTCACTGCAACCATGTAACTACCATTATGTAACAACAACCTCACTACAACCATGTAACTACTATTATGTAACAACAACCTAACTATTATGTAACAACAACCTCACTACAACCATGTAACTACTATTATGTAACAACAACCTAACTACAACCATGTAACTACTATATGTAACTACTATTATGTAACAACTGTTATGTTATGTAACCTAACTACAACCATGTAACTACTATTATGTAACAACAACCTAACAACAACCTAACTACAACCATGTAACTACTATTATGTAACAACAACCTCATGTAACTACTACTATGTAACAACAACCTATACAACCATGTAACAACAACCTACAACACACAACCATGTAACTACTATTATGTAACAACAACCTACCATGTAACTTAACCTCACTGTAACTACTATTATGTAACAACAACCTCACTACAACCATGTAACTACTATTATGTAACAACAACCTCACTACAACCATGTAACTACTATTATGTAACAACAACCTCACTACAACCATGTAACTACTATTATGTAACAACAACCTCAACCAACCATGTAACTACTATTATGTAACCATGTAACAACAACTACAACCATACTATTATGTAACAACAACCTAACTACAACCATGTAACTACTATTATGTAACAACAACCTACAACTAAACCATGTAACTACTATTATGTAACAACAACCTAACTACAACCATGTAACTACTACTAACCAATGTACTACAACCATGTAACTACTATTATGTAACAACAACCTAACTACAACCATGTAACTACTATTATGTAACAACAACCATGTAACTACTATTATGTAACAACAACCTAACTACAACCATGTAACTACTATTATGTAACAACCACCTAACTACAACTATGTAACTACTGTTATGTAACAACAATCTAACTACAACCATGTAACTACTGTTATGTAACAACCACCTAACTACGACCTATAACTACTATTATGTAACAACCACTTAACTACAACCAAGTAACTACTATTATGTAACAGTAACCTAATGTTTTGATACTCTTGCTGAAGTGCTGTGTGCAGTTCTTGTAGTGTCTGAGGTGGCGGATTACACTGGTGCAAGCGTTGACCAAGAGTACCCCATAGATGTTCAATTGGCGACAAATCGGGTGATCGAGAAGGCCAAGGTAACACCTGAACATTGTTTTGCCTGGAGGAAGTCCTGTCAAACAAGTGCAACGTGAGGTCGAGCATTGTAATGTTCCAAAGATCAACCGTTGACATTGGTGAAGGGAACGACGTGACGAAAAAGTCTGCTTCCCATAGCCAATTGCGCACTTTGTGGTCAGAGATTCGGCTCAGTCCAAGGATTGTTATTGTTGTGGATGATGCGGCCGTGGTGTTTGAACTAAGATGTCTCAACCGGATGTAGCGATCCTGGGGGGCGGTGGTAACTCTAGGTCGACCTAACCTGGGTCTGTCATTAATACAAACATAATTTGTTGTACCAGGTCCATAGGTCTGTCTGGACACGCTGAAGTGCCTTCCACCTCATGCTGCGATGCCCGTCCTTAAAAACGGCCGATGGTGTTGTGTCGTTGAGCTTCTGTCAGTCTTTTCATTCTCTTGTCGTCTATAGTGGCTTACAGCAATGCATGTGGAGTACCATTGATGTGGCTTTTTAAAGCCTATAGTCAAAGAATTCAGCTCAAGATGATACACAATTTGTTATGATGCACGTGCATTTCATGTATGTGCGTTTTAGAGATTCGCTACGTTTTTGCTCAACGTTTCTTTTTACAAACGTTTTATCGTCGGCAACCATTCCCCCACATTTTGGGATTCAGCATGGATTGGTTTGTGTCAAATATGTTCCTAAAATTCAAAATTGTCCTGTGTATAGTTTCTTTTCTTGAAGGGTATATGTATAAGCAACAAAACTACAACTATGTAGCTACAACTGTATAACAAGAACCTAACTACGAACACATACCTACAACTTTGTAAGAACAACGTAACTACGACCATATAACTACAACTATGTAACAGCTCTGTATGAACAATAAAACTACAACCATGTAACTACAATTAGGTAACAACTATGTATGAACAACAAAGCCACAACCAGGTAACTACAACTATGTAACAACTCTGTATGAACAACAAAACTACAACCAGGTAACTACAACTATGTAACCACAACGTAACCATGACAATGTAACTACAACTACCTAAAACAACCTAATTACCACCATATAACTGTAGCTGTGAAACAACAACCTAACTACGACCATATAACTACAACAATGTAAAAACAATCTAATTACAAACATGTGACAACAAGAATGTAACTAGAACCTAACTACAAGAATGTAACTACGACTATGTATGAATAACAAAACTATAACAATGCAGCTACAATTATGTAATATAAAACGATAATTGGTTTGACTTTATCCCAACTTGATGCAAATGTCCACTGTTTGTACTCATGTCTTGGAAAAAAGTGCGACATGCCATTTCGCAATGTAGGGGTGACAGGTTGAAGAAATAGTGAAACAAAAACTGAAATAATTTATTTTTCCGACCAAGCAGTAATCTTGTATTCATTTTGAAGATGTAAATCTCCCCGCTTTTAGCAATATTCCAGCAGAATCACGGCGGTGGATACCAGAAATGGGATTTACACATTTTATCCATGTGGGGAATAGTACCCGGGCCTTCAGCGTGACGAGCGAACGCTTGACTGACTGACTGAGTTTGGTTTTACGCAGCTTTTAGCAATATTCCAGCAACATCACGGCGGGGGACACCAGAAATGGGCTTCACACATTTCACCCATGTGGGGATTCGAACCCGCCCGAACGCTTGAACCGTTTTGTAGAGTTTATAATCAGGTCCGCCACAGTCACATGTACAATGAAAAATAATCTATGTTCTTCTCATGTATGTTCTCAGGTGCTTCAAGCGTTAGAGCCTTAACAGTGGGCCTTTCACCCTCGATGATCTCCAGGGTATACGTTCCGATAAATCTCCGCTATACCAACAGTTGAATGCGGCAATAGGAAGCAATAAACAAGCAAACACAACTATCATAATTCGCAGGCTGATGTGCCAGATTCAGTTATCCAACGATACACAAGAAACAAGTAGGAGAAAAAGTTTATTTCTATGATGGACGTTCTACTTGAACATGCTGTAAGAGACATAGCTCTACCAAGACAAATACGACTGTATACATCACCTCCAGGGTCGGGTGCACACCCACCTTACCCTTTTTGTCCTGAATGTATATTAAATGACCAATGAAACTCTCGTGAAAACGGGTGTAATTGAATGTGTTATTGCACTACTATCTGATGCTAAAGCAGTCACACCCATTCACTCACTAGACACTGTGACACGATTCATTCACACGAATTTCTTGAAGTGCCACACTTACTAAACTAAATAATTTTTCATTTGAAAAGGCAAACAAAGATCACAACATTGTGTTGTAAATAATGAAATTACAGACTGCATGAAATAGTGCGTTTACATGTAATCCCATATGCTTGGAATAAGGTCTGCTATTGTTTACTGATATCATCTTTGGAAAGGGATATTGGTATATGCCAGCATATCGTTTTGTGGCAGAAATTATGAATGGATGCTCACAAACTGATTTATTTATATGTTCCCACGGATGCTTAAATATAAAGGAGTAATTAAAATTAGTTGATCTGTGTTGTCAGATTGAAATCAATGGATATGGAACGCTTGTGCCTCACCTGCTTCCATATGGTTTGAAAGTCGGGTAAATAACGGGGATATGTACAATGTCATTTATTCCCAAAACGGACAGTCACACAAAAATATCTAGACATCTGTCCACGAAAGTAGTAAACTTGCTTGTAACCTAGATTTACATTAAAAACAAAGTAGTTTTATCACAACATATAAATAAAGGTATGACTATGTAAACAAGTGGTTGAAAGCACTAACTGGATTTTAGTAACGAAACAAAAAGAGGTTATTATCATAATGGTAAGTGTTAATTCCAAAGTTGAAACAATAACGTAACCAGAAATCAATAAGGAAAAGAATTCAGTGTAAATACAGCACACGAGGACGAAATGTTTTAAATGTATAACTGTATTATGAAATTCTTTAAGTTTAAAAAATAATACAAATTACTGCAAAGTAATTACATTGGCAACATGTAATAGCTTAGCAAGAACAATTACATTAACAGTCTTTTCTGCAACAGCAGTGTTATAGCAAGAAAGGCATTCAAAATAATGTTCTTTACCAGTGGTTTTGGCTCCAAAATAAGCCCTCGCGAGATATGCAGGCATGATCTTTACACAAATACTGCAATGGTAGATGATAGAGGCGTGCACTTGCCCCAGATCAGTCTTGACTCATTCTAAATTATAAATAAAGCATTTCAGCGCCACTGCCTTCTATAGGGCTCTAACAGAAGCAACGAAATCTAAAACCAACGTTGTTTTAGAAGAAATTACACTGTCAAGACCAATTAGTCCAACTTTGATAGAGAAGATTTTGTCTTATATTGCCTCTTGTGCTGTCTGTACATGTTATTTGCAGGCTAGGCGTGGAGCTTATTCAGTCTAAGATCATGACCCACCTGAAATCAAAACCAGATTACGTGAGAGAATGAATTCTGAACACACATGTTTGTATCTCGACGGGTATCTCACAAAAAGGACATAATAGGGCCCGTAAGGGGGTCACGGCACTTCGCGAGACGTTAGTACTCCGGGTGACAAACAACGTACATTTGGTCCGGTCTAGTAAAGTCATATTTGGTGGTCGCGCAATTTGTTACCAGAACTGTTTTTTGAATATACGCTTGTCACCGGAAATCTGGTACCGGAAGTAAGCTGGGCCCCGTCTCGCATATCGCATGTTGGCGAGCGCAAAGGGAGCCGGGAACGAGCTTAGTACCGGAGACTTGCAGACCCTATTGTAGCTTGTCAATGAACTGTCCCCCAAATCACGGTCATCCATGTGCCGTCTCTGATAATGATCCTACCAGGAACATGGTGACATTATGTCCGGTCTTCCGAGCGCATGACAACGACACACCGACAAATAATAGAAATAGTTTTCTAGGAGCGTTTAATCAGCGAACTGTTATCCATTTCGACTAAACAAAATGAAAATTAATTTCAAAATCGATATGTCGTGATTATGCCATCAATGATACTTACTCCATAATTATAAAGTACACCCTGATCATCACTAGATTGTCAGTTTCTGCAATCATAGCAGCAGCAGCAGCAGATAGATATCCCAATGATCAGCACAATCACAATGGACCACGCAATGACAGACAACCTGCATCATCATTGGTAGACATTTATCTTTTCAGATTATAATGAATACCAAAACCAAACAAAACGAAATAAGAACACTATCTTACCTATGTCAGAACTAAATGATATATTCATAATAAGTGCGTCTGATGTAATACTGCAGGATGAGTGGTGTTTGAGGTTAACTCCATGAAGTGATATTTTCCTCATAAACCTGTAAATCTAGTGAAATGCCCTATGGTCTAACAGAAGCGATATATACTCCGATATCATTCGAACATGCCTTATTATGAACTGTAGGGATGGTTCTATAGATATGCAACTTCTTTATAACAACATATACAACGCTTTGGTGTAAAAGCATTACATGCTTGATAGAAGTGTTAGAATCTACACCGAAACGTCGCATGCTTTACCGCCTTCAGTTACGGTCTCGAGAACGCAGTAACACGAGACGGGAAAGCGATAGGACAAGACGAGAATGTGACAACAACAGTCGAGAAACCGACAGCTCGAAACGAGAATACGATATTATATAACAATGGACCTTCTCGGCCACCATAGTCAGATAACTTCACGATTGAGCGCTACCACATATACACTACTGTTTCCTAAGAGACAACTGATTATTGTTCGGTATGAAAAGTATACTACGATATTGCAAAGGCTCGGGTGATTTATTTCGTATCTATGTGCATCTTAAAGGTAAAAAGTACACTTATATACTACCAAGTGTTTGATATCGGAAATGAATTTAGCTTCCAAGTGGAATAGAAGGCATCATTGATAGGATGAAGTCAGCTTGAGACAATGATTCTTCGAACCACGTAGCCATATGTTCTCTCATTGTCAAGATAATGGTCATATGATGTCATATTTACATAATTCGAAGGATATGAAAAAGGTCACGCTCGTTTAATTATGTTGATTGTTGCATAAAACATCAACAGCATAAATGACTAGATGAGAAAATCTGAAAAGTGAAAGACTTAGCTTTTCTTACTTTGGTATTTCAGGCGAGCAACCCACACACGAACGTGCTTCTGCAATAGAGAGTGTAATCTTGTAGCTGAATACTAGTACTTCCTGGCGCCCGTGTGAATTAGCATAGAAATATTCATCAAACACAGCAGTCACCAATTTCATAGAAAACAAACTTGATGTCAAATAATCATTACCATTTATAAGTGTGGACCACTGATAAATATTGCTGGTAATCAGATAGGCAATATCATGTCATAATATTGATTTCAGTCCATACAATGTCTTTGGTGATGATCAACTTTTAACTGCCCTGGGAAAACATTGTAGTTCAAGCGACATGATGTAAGTTTTTTTATGTCTACATGTTGTCATAACATATATCAGTGGCGTGAGTGAGTGAGTATGGTTTAACGCCGTTTTCAGCAATATTCCAGCAATATCACGGCGGGGAACACCAGAAATGGGTTTCACACATTGTACCCATGTACAACGAGCCAACGCTTTAACCACTAGGCTACCCCACCGCCCCAACATAGCAGTGGAAGAAATTGCGACGGTTTACCTGTACCAGTTCCCATCAGAATCAGGAGGATGCCAATGGTGATGATGCGAGCCTTCGCCATGTTCTTAGATGCTGTTGTTGTTCCGCCTGGTCAACAGGATCAACGTGGAAAACATCAAATCACGCATTAGTCGAGGAAGAGCTTTTTTCTATTATTATGATGAAGACATCATTCAATGCTTGCTCTCAAACGGTTAGTTTAAGTTATCAAGAAATAAGACATACATGTTTTTATATGTTTTTAAATTCGAAGGATACAGAACAGTTTGTCGTTTTAAAATGATTCTCATGTGAATGTTTCATGTTCAGATGCAATCCTATATTGATTTTGATAGAATATAGATATGACCATTATTAATTAACATTAATATACATTTCTGAAGCACTACACCCCCGTTGTATGTTAAAAATCAATCACACTAACACTTAATGAGAGTGAACAAAGACATACTTGGAATATTACGTTTCTCTGTCTAGTGACTTTGAATAGCCTGAAACATCTCAGGAACAGGTCTTGAGACCAGGAGAGGCAAGAAGCTACACTAAGATTTGCCATATCCACACATGGCTTCCTATTATTGGTGTTCAATCAAATTCAGATTCTGCTGAATCTTTAAAGACTTCTTTCTCCATGGAACCATATTTATTGAAAGTACGCCAAAAGGATCTCAGCCTCGTTAACACTGTTAAGAATAGATGAAATACAGATAAAGAAAAACTATTGGTAGAAGAGAGTGTATTATTAGAAATTTGAGATTATGTATATTTTTCATTACAACGTCATTGAGGCTGAGTTCAATTTATGCTTTATTGCCATATTAAGTATGTTTCGAGAGAGATATATGTTTCATACCTGCGGTTTTAAAGAAAATACATAAAATTGCATACACTCAATTCTGAAGGTTCAAAAACCTTAACTGGGTTTTCAAAATATGCCAAATACGCATTTATCCGTAAATTCCTCATTATTATGATACAATATGATTCATTTGCATTTTGCACAGCCTGGTAACTACACCACCAGCACCACAACGAGGTATATGTTTTATTGCTTCTTATGTAATGCACTTCGGTCTGTGCCCTTTAAACTGATTAGGATATAGTCTGCCTCAGCTTATGCACTATTTAAGAAAATCTTGTTGGAAGTACAGTAAACGGGTGAGACTTATAGTAGTTTCTCGGCATTCTAGAAGTTGGTGATTCTATATAAAATGAAGCATACAACTTTTTGATGACAACTTTAGGCTTATTGCATAGAGCGACGTTTCGATGTAGATTCGTTGACCTTTAGCTTGATAACGGTGCAAGAATCTACACGCAAACGTCGCTGTGTGCAATAAACAAGAAGTTGTCATCCATACAGTTATGTGCTTTACTTCAGAGTTATAGTACTGTTGTTTTGGCAGTGTCAAGAATGTTCGCTGAAATCAAAATGGACCCGTGTGTGGCCGCTGCATGTTTTATTCATTCACATGCTGATCAGTAATCGATCTGCCCCTTAGCACTAGGACTGGGGCATATTCTCCGTAACAAACGGAAAACCGTACATTCTAAAGACCAGGTAAAACCTTTAACGAATCATTCCTTTATCAAGTAGCTCGTCCTTCAGTCTCTTGTGTGGCGTTTTCTAGTGGCATTCAATCACACGCTGTTATGAAAGTGATTTGAAAGGGAACTGCATACTACCAACAGTAAACACAGCTGACATGAACTGAGCTGAGCTTTGTGATATGTGAATAAGAATAAGGTGATTGGGAATAAGATGTCATACTCATATTTAGACTGCCACGTCATTGCCGAATGTATGTATGTATGTATGTATGTATGTATGTATGTATGTATGTATGTATGTATGTATGTATGTATGTATGTGTGTGTGTGTGTGTGTGTGTGTGTGTGTGTGTGTGTGTATGTATGTATGTATGTATGTATGTATATGTATGTATGTATGTATGTATGTATGTATGTATGTATGTATGTATGTATGTATGTGTGTGTGTGTGTGTGTGTGTGTATGTATGTATGTATGTATGTATGTATGTATGTATGTATGTATGTATGTATGTATGTATGTATGTATGTATGTATGTATGTATGTATGTATGTATGTATGTATGTATGTATGTATGTATGTATGTATGCATGTAAGTATGTATGTATGTATGTATGTACGTACGTACGTACGTATGTATGTATGCGTGCATGCGCGTGTACGTGTGCGTGTGCGTGGGCTTGTGCGTATTTACTAACGATCAGTATTCTGTACCTGTCCAGGTAAGCTTACGACAAGCGTTCACTGTTGTTCCAAATATCTCGTTCACGTATCCCGTTATGCTGCATTTATTCCCATGCTGATCAGAAATAGATCTGAAATGGAAGTGTTTGCTACGCCCTACGCGCCTCATGTTAGTAAACAGAGCCTAATTGAAATTGAGTTCATAAGATCATTCTATCCAGTTCCGATTCCCAGGAAGCGTTCCGATTTGTGAATATGAATAGGTGACCATTTAAACATAATACATTATCCATTGTTTCAACAAGACACTTCCTTACCTGTGTTGCATCCTGTACTGTATCTGTTCTCTGAATAAAAATCTAATATTTAGACTGCCACATCATTGTCAAAAATACGTCAGTTGAACGTCGGTTACCATTAAAGCACATTACGTGTAATACAAACATAGGCCTACATTAGCGCATAGTCGCTTTTAACCCACAATGGAATATATTCACCACCCGTATTATTTCTTGTACATTAGATACTCTGCAGTATGCGTTAACAAAACACACAAGCAGAACACAGGTTGCCTGACGTGCAAAACGTGTAATAGGCCTACATACAATACATCATTTGGAACACGAAGATAAAGTCATCAGTATCCCCCGCAATGGCAAAATACTCTTCATGAATATGTCTACTAGTTATGATTATGTCAAATGTTTGGGTGTGTATATAGCAAAGTGGAAGGAGAATACTGAAAGGTTTTTAAGTTCTGCTCCAGAAAGGAGCACTGCCACCAAATTCAGTTAAAGCCAAACTTGTTGACATGGAAACACACACAAAAAGAATTATTCAGAATTCCAAAACTACAAAAAGGCACCAGTACACCACCAGACCTATCCATGTGCCAAGTTTGGAGAAGAAATAGTGAACGGTTTTAAACTTCTGCTCCGGAAATTATAAAACCACCAAATTCAGTTGAAGTCGAACTTGTTGCCATGGAAACGCACAAAGATATTTTATACAGAAATGGGGATAATAACCCACACTATATTCACCGCCCATTTATTATCCCCCGTCACGGGGGAGGGGATATTGGTTTGAGCACCATCCGTCCGTCCCAGATGATGGGGGCAGATTTTCTATAAAGCCCGTTATAGATGGGGCAACCGAAAATATGGTGTGCTCATGACACAAATGCCTTGATCGAGTTCGAAAACGGAACTGTGTTATGGGTGGTGGTGATATAGTTTTTGGGCGACTTCGACCAGAAGTAGGACCTATTTGCGCCCAAAACATTAATTGAAGTTGAACTATCATAAATATAAGTAGGCTACTGCAAATGTTCATATTATATTTATGGTATGTATTCCCTATCTAGATGTTGTGATGACATGTTTCAAGAGCATCAAGCAACCAATTTTAGTTTTGAAAACACACCAAAAACCCCCACAAAAATATGACGCTCGTTCAATAAAAAAGCAGAAAATCAAACTGAAATAGAAATGATAAAAAGATGTAAAAGCTATACATATATTTGGCTTAAGGTTTCTACTGGACGACAAATGCTTAGATTGTCTCATATTTGCGTGATTTCGTAACGTACTCTATTATAGACCTTTGGATTGAACCGTATAGGATGTTGGGGCCCAATGTTGCATCAAGGGAGAATGCATCGCTTTTCTCGAGCACGGCACTTCTACGATTTTGTCTGATGCTACACTCCAATACGTAGTGTTGAACTGTTTCAGGAGCCTTATCACTGCATTGGTCACAAAGAGGTGATACTTCTTTATCAACAATGTAGGTACTAAATGACCAAGACGAAGCCTAGTTAAAACAACTTCATCACGTTTCTTACGACGGCGAATATTACAACTTTGTGATACTGGAGGACAGAGTCTGTACATACGTCTTCCAGTAGATCCAACATGCCAGGAGTTTTGCCATTGAATGGACACCAACTTCCCAATGGCACATTCGAAATCTCTTTGGCAAGGCCTGAATTCAAAATTATCACCCTCATCCTTTAGCAATCATGACTTGACAAGATTATCCGCTGTTTCATTACCCTGCATACCGACATGAGCTGGTACCCATACAAAATGACATGATATATATATTTAGTATTCGAATTTGTGTCCAGTTTCAAAGTTTTATAAACAATATCATTTCTGGACCCATTTACTCCAGACTCAATAGCCTTCATGGCTGACAATGAATCAGTAAAATGATTGCTTATTTTTATCCACCCATCTCATTGCTTGTAGAATTGCTATGAGTTCTGATGCAAAATCTGATATATAATCATGAAGCCTGAACACATCGGAGATAATGTAATCAGGGAACCATAACGCGTTCACAGTTCACAGCATAGTCCTGGCTTAAGAAGAAGCCATGGAGCAGTTTCAGAAGGTGTAGATGGATTTACTGGATTCAATTGAACAAGTCCGTGTTGTGCTGCTAATTTCAGAATGTTTAAACACATGACATATTCCACACATCAGTGACTGAATGGTGGCTGTCCATAGCCTTCATCTTCCTAAAGTATTCAAGGGATATCTGTTGATGTATGAGGAACAAGGACAATCAATCAATCAAGCAAGCAAGCAAGCAAGCAATCAAGCAATTAATCAAATGTTTATTAACGTCTTACCTGTGTGCATAAAATCATGCTCATAAAATATCATATAGTACAAAAGTTATTCAGAGGTATCCAACCAATCGCCCAGCGATTGATGAGAGACGATGAAAGAAAAGTATAATGATTCATGAAATTATATGTACATATATTAAGGTACACATATAAACAAATAACTATATAAAAGCTCTTTCCGTTTGGCTAAAATAGAGTGACAGGTGCCGGCAGTATAAGAAACAACATCTGGTGTGGCTTTGGCTAAAATAGAGTGACAGGTGCCGGCAGTATAAGAAACAACATCTGGTGTACGTAAAATGCGGATAAACTTATCACAGTCCGATAAAACACTAAACTCATCCCACAAATCTTGACAAATGTTTAAAAGGCTTTCACGTTCTGCAGCAAAGACGGGGCAATTTAAAAGTGCGAATAGTTCATCTTCAAGCTGGTTTGTACAATTAAAACAGTTCCGATTTTCCAGGGCCAACTTTTCATATCGTCCAGTTTCAATGCGTAAAGGTGCAACTCCACATCTGAACTTTGCCACTGCACTTCGGTGTTGTCTCGGAATGGGGCGTTTTAAATATGGTTCAGTGGAGTAGGTAGACTTGAAAGGTCTATATGTGCCTAGTTTGTTTCTACCGTTTCGTCCAGTCTCTGATTGGATCTGTTCATCCCAAGAAGTTATATATTCGTCCAAATTAACTGTCTTAACGATATTAACAAGTAGGCGGCATTCCACGTGATTAAAAGTTGCTATATGTTCCAAATATATCTTCCGCACAAACTGTAACATTCTATTGTTCCAGTTTTTTCTTGTTTCTTGACCATTGTCTGACTACAGGGTGTGTCCATCCAGATTCACCATTAGCAGCCAAGTATGAGGGTATTCTTTCCAATTCCAAGATAAAAACGTATAGCACGGTGGTGAATAGCGTTGATACATGAATATTGACTTGTTGCCCATACTGGCGATCCATATTCCATCACAGGCCAGACCATGGAATCATAAAGTTTGGTGAAAACAATTATGGGGAGACCACCCAAACTTTTGGATTTTGCAATAAGCAGTCCAAGCGCTCTGCTCGCAAATTTGGATGCGGCTTTTGCCATGTTGTTGTAGCTGAGGTGCTCGGTGCTAAATATGGATAATTCTCCACCGCACATAATACTTTATCTCCGCAAATAAATGGTACAGATGTTCTGTCAAAAGACTGACCTCTGAAGTGGATGACTTTTGATTTATCCTGGTTTACACACGTACTATAGGATGCACACCACTCATCAAGTACAGTTAGAACTTGGTTAAGATCTTCTTCGTTTGCAGCTATAAGAACGAAGTCATCCGCGTATTCCAAAATACTAATGTTGAGGTCACCACATTGAACTCCTAACCCGACTGAGTTGATGTTCTTCACCAGGTCGTTGATATAGAGGTTATATTGTAAAGGAGACAAAATACATCCTTGTTTCAGACCTCTGTTAACACTAAACCATGGAGCATATTGTTGGTTAACACGAACTGAACACTCTGATATAAAGACTGTAGTGCTTTAAACACCCTCCCACGAATACCGGAATCATGCAATCGTTTCCACAAGTTTCCTCTGTTAATACCATCATAGTCTATGAAGGCTGTATACGTAGACTGCTTCTTAAGTTTCCTCGTTTCAATGATACTTGTCAGGGAGCTGGTGTAATCTATTGTGGATCGACCACGACGAAAACCATTCTGCTCATTACATATATTGTCATTTCTCTCGGCCCAGGTGTACAGTCTTTCATTCAATGCCCTGTAGCTCACTGGGTCTCTTGGGTCTGCAGAGGTAGACTTTGGTATTGGACAGATGATACCTTTATTCCACATTTGAGGTATATACGAGGTTTTAAAACACACATTAAAAGTCTATGTAGTATATCAGGTATATGATCTCCATACAGTAAATCCATGGGAATGTTGTCTATCCCAGGTGCCTTGCGTTTCTTAGCTTTACGTAGAGCCAGATTCACTACCTCCATAGATATATCATCAAAAGTGTAGAATCACTGTCGTTCTCTTGATCCATGCACGCCATGTCAGGACCACTGCTGTTACAATCCGCGTTCAATAAAGTCTGATAGTCTGACTTACACTTGTCTAACACAACATCTCTATCTCTACATATCTCTCCGCTTTCAGAATGTTCTGTCTCCCATCGAATGTTCTTCCGTCTCTCGTTACCAACTCCAACTTTCCCTATGCTCCCTATGATTTTGGTCAGATATTGTCTCTAGGTATGTGTATGTTTAGTTCTGTGTAATATCTTTGCTTTCTGAACCATTCTATCAAAGATTTTTCTTAATTCAATATATACCTGTTTAAGTCTTCTTTTGCCTACCCCGCTTTCTTTACACCATATTTTTGCAGCTTCACACATGCCGTTCCACATTTGGGAGAGTTCATTATTCCACCAGGCATGTTTATGACGTCTTTCACTGTTACCTCTATTACTATAAGATCACTTTCCCTGGTAATCTCTCACTCATCTCATTCTGCAATATCTTCACAAAGTCATCATAACTCTTGTCTATACAAGTCTGGTCTTGCACAGACGCTTCTAACCAATTAATCATATCCCACAGTTGTTTTCAGATATGTGGTGATTGGAGAAAGTCATGAGGTGGATCAGATGTGCTAACTTTTTCAAAGTCCTCTGCTTCCGTATCGCAGATATGAGTGTCCAGCTCGATCATCCAAGAAAGAAAAGAATGATCAATTTTCAATAAAACATCCCCGTCAAACATGCCCACGCACTGTTAACTATAGCTAGCTCAGAGGGCACAGCACATTGAAATTATTAAAATTATCTAAACATTCATATAAAACAAAACAGTAATCAATGACAGATGAGCCCAAATTGGAAACATTCGTAAAATCATTCAATCCATCACATCGCCCATTCAACACACACATATTAGATCTCAACATAAAGTCCAGACACAAACTACCATTGTTGTTTACAACATGATCAATGTCCTCCTGTACGGGAATAATGTCAACACCTTCAATATAATCTGCCTCTGTGCCGCATCTGCTGTTAATATCACCGCATATGTAAGTCACATTTGCATATTCATATGGTTGTGGAAGCAAAGTACTGAAAAAAGTCTCTGCACATATATTTCTGGTGGCAGCACACCTATGTGATTAACGCTTGTGTTTACCTTGTTACATAGAGCTAACCAAAGTATACCTTCAAAAGAATTGTCTTTTACTGATACTTCAGAAAGCCGACCCCTCCTAACCCACGTTTTGCACGTACAAGGAGTAGGTCACGGTTATGTCCATACAATGTATAGCCGTACACCTCTATAGTGTCTTAACCTCGAAGATGTGTCTCTGTTACTTCGATAACATCACAGTCGGAATGTTCTACACACATTTGTCTTAACATAGCATTTTGTGAATGAGTGTTTGTTTTCCAACCTTTGACATTCCAGCACCCGGCCATCAGATAATGATGACGTATCGGGGATCGATTGGTTCTTGGGTTGTTGACTTCGCGCTGATTAGTCGAAACTTGACATGATCCTCGCGTTGTTCGACGGTTGGCTGTGTCGTTGTCACTTGATCTATGTTGACAAACAGAGCCACGTGCGTGTCTGTCATCGTGTCGTTGTTTTCCGGTGTCGCGTGGTCTGTCGGATCTTGAATTAACGTGATGATTCCTTTTGTTATGGTGTCTTCGCTGAAGTTGCCTGTCGTCTCCAGCTCTGTGAAGTCGGCTGCCCGTGAGTCTCAACTTCCCATCATCCATAGTCTCTGCCAACACCCTCATGTTAGACTCAAATATCCTCTGCTGCAGCGGTTTGTCACTCCGTATATAAACGTTAGAGAAATTTGAGGTATCTCTGAGTCTTTTCTTTTGTCCTAATATCTTAGTCTTATCATCTACTGATCTACACGTGGCAATAACGACGCCATCATACATCTATCACTCAGTGATTCCCTCCTCTCAGCTTTGACCACCTCTATATCCCTCAGCTTCAGCCCATCTCTAATCAAACCGTTTACTTTGTTTTGGACATTCTCGTGATATGTCGCGATTCTCGTAGATTTTTATCACAATGTTCAAATGTTTCTTAATTTCACCAGTCTGTATTTGTGATTGTATATATTAAATCTACAATGTCTTTCTCAACTCTGTTCCCAGATAAATCTGCTCTTCTCTAAGGTTTCTCACCTCGTTGTTTACATCGGACAGCTTGCTGACCGCACATCACTAACCTCCTTATCCATCAAGGATTTCATCTTATTCATCTTTCTTTCTTCCATAGAATCAAGTCTATTGTCAAAGTGTATAGTTAATTTGTT
Source organism: Haliotis rubra (assembly GCF_003918875.1). Lineage (NCBI taxonomy): Eukaryota > Metazoa > Mollusca > Gastropoda > Lepetellida > Haliotidae > Haliotis > Haliotis rubra. The sequence continues at coordinate 147,665 of NW_025766960.1, read as the reverse complement.
GATGGCGTCTAGCACGTCGAATACAGATTGTTCATTTCCTGGCTGACATGTATTTTTGTTAAAAGTCCACCTTTGTTTTGTGCCACATCAGATAATGACTCACCTCTTTGTTTTTTTTGTGTGATTACAGTCGACATGAGAATCATCGTCTGTTAAGTGTCTTTTCCTATCATCTACGATGCGACTTGGTGTTGACATGTTGGAGGCCGCGTAGTCCTGTAAGGCGATCGGGTCCGTGACGACAAAACACTTACTCTCGCACTCAGGCTCCTCGGTTGCTTCTTGGCATGTCAGAACACTCAACCTGATGATCCGAGACTGGAGTAGTTACAAAAGGAACAAAAAAGTAACAAACTGTGTTATAATTTGTTACAGGGTTGAGTCCCTTGGCATGCGTTTCTTGACTTTGTGCACGGTATCCCCAATGAGGACATATTTTCTCAGAAACTTATAGATAGGGAAACCAAATTGGCATGTGTTTTCAGGACGTAAATGTCGTGGTGGAGTTAAAAACCAAAACCAAATAGGAACAGAACACTGTGACGGGGGATATTGATGACCATGTCTTCTTGTTTCCTAGGGGCGGTGGGGTAGCCTAGTGGGTAAAGCATTCGCTCGTCACGCCGAAGGCCCGGGTTCGATTCCCCACATGGGTACAATTTGTGAAGCCCATTTCTGGTGTCCCCCGCGGTGATATTGCTGGAATATTGCTAAAAACGGCGTAAAACCATACTCAGTCAGTCAGTCAGTCTTGTTTCCTATACATTAGATACACAGCAGTATGCGTTAACCAAAAACATAGGCAAAACACAGATTAGGTTCTTGAGAGTCATTTAGAAGTTTGTATTCAAGTAAAAGGCAAATATTATGGATGGCAACTTCTTCTGTATTGTATGTCACAACGTTTCCGGGCTATTCCTTGCCCTTTCGTCAGGTGAATTTTAACAAACAAGATACATCAATGAGTATATATACTAAATGTACAAGAAGCCAGTCGATATAGTTAAGCCGGACATGCTTGACCGTGGTTCTGGCATCAAACGAGATAAAGAATGGAGGATCATCACCTTTCAGTAAATATTCATTAGTGATTTTCCTTTGACTAATACAGCATTGTCTTGAAATGGCATTTTCATATTTGGACAGAAAAATCCAAGAAGGTGTAATTTGACATCATAAATAACTCGGTGAGATAGGGACGGTGGGATAGCCAAGTGGTTAAAGCGTTAGCTCGTCACGCCGATGACTCGGGTTCGATTCCTCACATGGGTACAATGTGTGAAGCCCATTTCTGGTGTCCTCCGCCGTGATATTGCTGAAATATTCTAAAAGCGGCGTAAAGCAAACTCACTCACTCATTCGTCCTAGATTGGGAACGGAGTTGCTGTGCAGAGCTGCGTCGTCGTTAATCATCGGGGTTAGTTTGGTTTCGTTATTGTTTAACGCCGCACGGTTCATGCAGGAAGCAGATGTACTGTTAATCCCCATGGTCCCAAGTATGGTGATCTCCTTTCATTTATTGTTAATCTATAGCCTGTTTTTATATTGCGTTGTACTCTATAGTTTGTTTAATGTTTTAGATTTAATAACTTGTTTTACATTTATATCTGTGATATTCTAGTTGCTTTTACTGTCCTCTGTCGAGTTTTTCATAATTTACCTTTATTTATTATGAAATCATAACTTGGTTTCAGCCACGATATGGCTGAAATATTGCCGAAGTAACTTAAAATCTTAACTCATTCGCTTAACTCCGCACTCAGCAATATTCCAGCTGTATGACGGCGGTCTGTATGTAATCGAGTCTGGACCAGACAATCCAGTGATTGACATCATGAATCATCAGTCGGGGTACTATTACATGCATCAACCAAGTCATGTATTTTTCCATACACCAGTCACGTTCTCAAACGATCCTGAAGTATCTATTCAGATATCCATGACGATGTCGTGATAATGCTTCGACATTGTTTCGTGTATTAGTGATGATCTCATTGCATATACAAACTGAAGTATAAATGTCAAAAGTTCAGACATCGAGTCAACGCATATCGTGTCAGTGCAACCCTTGTATTTTGTACATATTAGACGGGTCTATAGGAGTTAAAAAACGTTTTGCTCATACAATATTCAACGCCGAACCTAAAAATATCCCAGTCATATGTCTGCAATACAGAAAAACTAACTTTACACCAGACAATCCAGTTTTTGTCATGACGAGAATTGATTTTCGTAATTGTGATAGGGTATCAGTCTGACCGTCAAACCCATTTCTTCGAATCTTAGGACAAGCCTGGGTTACTGGGGACCTAACTTCTTAACAAGAAAACAGGTTTGGAGATTTCATAGGCTGGTGGTTGGCTGGTTTGTTGTTTAACGCCGCACTCAGCAATATTCCAGTTATATGGCGGCGGTCTGTAAATTATCGCGTCTGCAGCAGACAATCTAGTGATTAACAGCATGAGCATCGATCTACACAAATGGGATACGATGACATGTGTCAACCAAGTCAGCGAGTCTGACCACCCGATCCCGTTAGACGCCTTTTACAACAATCATGGGTTGCTGAAGATCAGTTCTAACCCGGATCTTCACGGGTCTCAAACATGGGTCTCAAACATGGGTCTCAAACATGGGTTGCTGGAGATCAGTTCTAACCCTGATCTTCACGGGTCTCAAACATGGGTTGCTGGGGACCTAACGTCTTAACCCGAAAACGAAAAGGTTTGGACATTCCATCGGAAGCAGTGAGTTAGTGAGTGAATATTGCTTACGGCTGCATCAGCAATTTTGGAACTATTCACAGCGACCTTAGCAAGCAGAATAGACGTTTCACAATGTATGTTGAAGCAGCTTTGGTTGTGCACGCAAAATACAGTAACGATTTGGATATAGAGGAATAGCTGTTGGAAGCTAATCTTGAAATAAGGAAGGAGAGAAGTAAGTTCGTTTAGTTTATTCAACAAAGCATGCCATGACATACAATTCATTCTATTATTATGACATATATACATTATTCATATATGATACTAATAATAACAACATTCTAATACATTATAAATTTATATCTGAGAGTAGAAGCCAGTTTGTTATATTACAGTCAGTATGTACCGTAAATGTGTAAGTATGTTCGGTATATGTACAGTAAAGTAGAGCAATTTCGGCAATGACTAATAGTATTAGTGTACGTAAGTCCGAAAACATTTGAAGTAAATTTAAGTCTACCAGGTTTTTAATCGTAGTATTTTTGTCATTTTAATGTATTGTTAAATCTCAGCATAAACGCCAATGGCTGAAGGGGTGGTGTAAATCCAGCTCGGGTCCATGCAGGTAGCAAAAGTAATGTAAGTCCCCATGGACCCTAGTATGGTGATCTACCTTCCGTTGTTGGCGATCTATAGCCCGGTTTTTGTATTGTATTGTCTTCTTTAATTAACATGTTTTAGTTTTACATTCTAGTTCTATATTCATATCTGTGACACTCTAGTATTTTTACTGTCCATCGTCGACAGGTTTTACTCTTCATAATATTTTCATTTTTTATTGTATAAATTGTTTTCGTCAGGATATGGCTGATATATTGCCGATTTGACGTTAAATATTAACTCAATCAGTCACTAATAGAAATAGTTTACCGAAAACCTGAGTAATTATAACATCTTCAAAGAGCAGGCACGGTAACATGCACATAGCGATTGTACATATGTAAGTTCGTGCCTATTTGGGTAACTGTGGTAAACGATTCATTGTAAGTAATAACTTGATTCACGAAAATACATACGTAGAGCACATACGGTAAACTGCTCAAAGTGACAAATCTGACATTTATTTCGGTAAAAAGGTAAAAGCATTCCGTAAGGTTTAGTAATAATTTTCACACATAATTATTTTGACAAATACAGTAAATGATAGTTTGGTGATTGATCTGAATAAAGACACGAAAGTGTACGCTAGATGATATATCTCTGTTTTGATGAAAGAAATGGTAAGTTTCAGTTGTGATGATTTTGGGGACTACGGTAATATGACTATCGTTAGCTTACCATTATATCGGTTATTGATATTACACACGTAGAGCATTTACGGTAAACTACTCATATATATTACATAGGGAACACGATACATACTTAGGTAAAGACGGTAAACATTCTTGCACATAATTGAAGTCATCGTTTTCACCACATGAAAGTTAGAGGGATTTGAAAATCAAGATTATTGATCTGAAATTAGATACGAAAGGTAACGGTAGAAGTTTAGTTGTAGAGAGAGAATATTTAGTTTTATAAGGGATATTTGCAGCGCTTGACGATGGACTTTACTTGAACATAATGGGATAGTGGGGCAGTGTGAAGGAACATTTGTAGCGCTTGACGATGGACTTTGCTTGAACATAAAGGGATAGTGGGGCAGTGTGAAGGAACATTTGCAGCGCTTGACGATGGACTTTGCTTGAACATAAAGGGATAGTGGGGCAGTGCGAAGGAACATTTGCAGCGCTTGACGATGGACTTTACTGGAACATAAAGGGATAGTGGGGCAGTGTGAAGGAACATTTGTAGCGCTTGACGATGGACTTTACTTGAACATAAAGGGACAGTGGGGCAGTGTGAAGGAACATTTGCAGCGCTTGACGATACACTTTACTTGAAAAGAAAGGGAAAGTAGGACAGTAACCTCGTTATTTGATTGTTAAATAGTGTTAGCGTACGGTTAAAACTGTGAAAACGCTGTTGGTTAACTCAAAACACCGCAATCGACATTAACAATTTATGTAAATATTTTCGAGCAATGATGAAAGATTTGTTTTACCTTTTCTCGCATATTGCACGTAGGGTATAGAACCAGTAGAATTAACAAATGGAATTCGAAAAGAAGTATAAATGTTTCTGCGAAGATTAAATTGCACACGACAGCGACAACACAACTGTGCCTCAGCGACATTATAAATATGTCGTATTGTCAAGCATTTTAGTGCAGTTTTTACATCTTCTGCCGCGACACATTTTGTCCTTGATAACAAATGTCAGTTCAAATGTCAGTTGTGACATTGCTTTCTTCGATGTCTTCACACTGGTCTTCACATATGGCATCACATTGTTTCCTGACCTCCTGCATGAGGAAAACGATGTCCTCTGATACATTCAGGCGATCTGGTTGGCTCTCCAATGACAGGCAGACCTTCAGTATGTCCTGAATCAGTGACATGAATCAATATTTAACCAAAATAAAACCGCAACAATATATAAGAGAGGAAAGTATGCTTAAATACACACTCATAACTGTCCATTGAACGTGTGTTTATGATCAGGAAACTATCAAATGCTGATGATTCAAAAAGCTCCCGAAAAAGGGAGTTTATCCGGTCTTCCCGATGGCACTGTCACAAACACATGCAAAGGCCAGTCAGTTAGTAACAAGAACAAACACAATGGCATATGTTGCAAGCCAAAATGGAGAATTGTACGGACTTCATGTTTCATGCATCATATTTGGAAAAGTACTCTATATGCCCTCTAAACAAATCCTTAACTTGTATGCATGTTTGGGTCTATCTACACAGTACCAAATTAATGAACACAATATGTGGGATGTATCTATTTTTCAATGATTATCATATCAGCAGGTGTCTAATACTGCCAACCAAATAGCAATTCTCACATCGTACTCACGCTGGGAATCGAACTCCTTCGTTGTGACTAGCGAACGCCTTAACCACTCGGCCAATCCACTTCCCCGTATATTAATGTGCTACAAGGTACGTGACACACTGACATTAATTGTCACAGTAATGTGAACTCTCTCATTTCATTTCACATGTCCACAATACACATGAATGACTATTGTGAAAGCAGCCGTAATGGCATAAGTGCCCCTCAAATTACCTTTCTATACCTGCTGACAAATATGTTTTCATTGCTGACTGGTTCCAAGTGTCTTTGCAGTTGGTGAAGATCAAGTATAAAGACAATGATGAGGCATATCAGGTCATATTTCGTGTCTCGAGGCACATCAGGTGACTGCAAAGTTGTTCCAAGAGTTTCCATGTCAGGGCTGGGATGCCAACGTAGGTCCGGATATGATCCATCGGATGCTTAACGTTGCTTGTTCCTGATAGGAGTTACAGATTACATACGACCTGGGTGCCGTTGTACAAAACAAACTTACGCTAAGGCTACCTTAAGTCTATGTTAAAGTATGGGAGTTACGGTCACCTTAGCGCTAAGATCGCTTTGTACAACGGCACCCTGGACAAATATCCTTATCTTCAAAATGATTAATTTGCTTCGACATGTATATGGTCCATGTGGATAACACAGGATCTAGCACACTAGAACTGGCCATTACCAAAGAGGGTATTTGATAATTTATTCGAAAAACAACTGTGTAAAGCACAGGAAAATCCGTAAGTCTCATTAACTGATATATTCTGTCAGGATATTAGCTTTGACCAAAGACGTGTTGTTTGCATTAACCGAAATACTTTGTTAAAACACATATATGCATACCTGGTCCTGCTGTAGATGGTCTCTCCTCTCCCTTCTGGCTTCTCTCTACCCAAAAATATATTTCATGTATGAAACTAAAAGTAATATTTGCATAAGTCATTTGGGCTACAAATGCAATTATGCATACGAAATTGCTGTGGAGTCAGTGTGCTTGAAGGGGTATTGTTCCTCACACCCAAACCGTGAAGACCATGATATTAGTCTTCAGCAAGCCTTGTCTGGCGTAAGAGGAGACAACGGGGATTGTACGAACAGGCTCCCTGATGACACCAGATCACATCAATGGTCATTAGTACGTACAACAAACAAACAAAACCACTTACCCAGGCCTGTACTATAGATGGAACGGTATACAATACCGGGTTTAAAGCCGAGTTCACAGGAAGAATTGTAACTGCTGTCCAAGCATATACCTTCCCGTCCAAAGGTATGCCTCGTAGTGACATGATCCCTAGATTACAAGATTTGATGTGATAACTGATGCAGTATTTATCAAAATGAACACTGGAGATATCGATAATTGTTTCTGACGATGATCAACGTTTGATGTCACTGCCTAGTTGATTTGTCCGGTCATTGCTTAAGCGCTGAACCAATGTCAAGATGTTTTACACCGTTATTCGCTTTATGGGGTATGGAAATAAACATAGATAAAAACATCAGTGTTTTAAGGATAGGGAACATCTATCAAGACATGCACAATGAATTAATGATGGAACAAAAGTGGAAACACTGAATGCGTATAAGTGCGCTTCGTCTGGTGTAAGCAAATCTATTTTAGTAATAAGACTGACTGACTGAGTTTGGCTTTACGCCGCTTTTAGCAATATTCCAGCAACATCACGGCGGTTTAGTAATAAGAACAACCATAAGGAAATACACTGTTAAAGTTGCATTTGAAATTGTTGATAAGAAAATTGTACCAATTCGGACATACATTAGTGAAATATAAGCTTTTACGTATGGAAAGTGATGACAGAGAATGCATGGTTACCGAGTGTAGTTGCATATACTGTAAATGTCGACAATAATTATCGTGTGTCAAATGTTTTGTTAAATGCCTTAAATGTAGGTTACGCTTGATATCACTCCCATCCAACAGATATATTTGTCTGTGATGTTTCAAGTAAAGATAAACTTGTGACCGTATATATACCTACATTTATGTACTTATGTCAGAAATGTATTGTTGGGATTTGGTTAAAGTACAGAATGGGTTTCACAAGGCGCAGGTAATTGTAATTTATTTATAGAATGGGAGAAAGATTGTTCTATCCAGGATTGGCATTTTGCTGTGGCAAGTACACAAATTTGTGTATGTAAATCTTAGCATAAGCCTTCACCGATTCGCATGTGTTTTTGAAATTTGGATAAGTAGTTGTTCAGAAATCCTCTTGTAAAATTTCGAATTGAATGTAATCTTTTTGGAATTTAGAAAATATGTGGATGTGGATGTGGAATTTATGACGAGAGTGCTCTCTGTAACGCACGCAATAGAGTAGAAAGTGAACACCATGCCCTAAACATCTGCGCTCTATACACTGTGTAAACCAGTAATGTAATCGATTTGCAAACACTAGGTACATGTAGTCAGAAGTCTTTAGTTTATATATCCTCCATTAAAGATCGAAATGTATGTATAATATGGCTCATGAGTCAACTGACCTTGAAGCTCAGTAAGCTTCTTGTCTCTCAACGAATCTACTGATGCAGCTCATAATACTCACCCAAGACACCGATAGGGAACCAACACAGGAAGTCAGTGAGGACGACTAGGATAAGTCTTTTGGCAATGGCGGTGTCGATATCACGACCTCTTCGCACCTTTGATGAAGCTGCAACTGCCCTGTAAATCAGAGTTTGGCAAATACCTATGAGCAGGAACATATCGTGGCCGAATACTGCCATCCTGGTTGTCTGTCATTTGAAAAAGGAAGTGCCAGACAGACACTGTTCTGGGAGTAGAGGTTCCACTTCAGTGAAGGTAGCAGAGGGATACCAGCTAGGAGGATGGCAATGATCCAAGTAATTGCTGCAGACACACCGGCTGTCTTTAAAGAAAACCTGAGTTGTCCAAACGGAAACGCAACGGCCACCAGTCTGTCTAACGTGATAAGTGTTATGAAGATGCATGAAGCTTCGGAGGACAAGGTGGACAGGAATCCAGCAGCCTTACAAACAACGCTGTGTCTCCATTGATGATCATGCCAAACGTACGATCCTTTGAATGATATGTCCACAAATCCAATGATCATCATGTAGAGGCCCATGAAGAAATCGGCAATCGAGAGATTTGCCACAAGAATACCATAGCTTTTCTGAAGGGATTTTCTATTATAAATGAATCTGTACACAACCACCAGGATGTTTCCAACAAAAGCAAACAGAGCAATGATCCACAGAAGCATTCGAAGGATATCTACGCCTAGTAAGTCTTCACATGAGGCAATGGTACTTTTACTTGAAAAACAGTTATATTTAGTGAGGCTTGTTGGTCTCACAGACTCGCAGCAGAGCTTGTATGAATCCGTTTGTAGCTTTTTCAATGACGACAACCCATCAAAGCTTCCTTCATGAAAATGTAGAATGTTGTTTTGACGAATATCAAGGTATTCAAGCAACTTCAAGCTTAAAAATGATCCATTATCAATGGAATTAATATGACTGTGTGAAAGATTCAGTGTCCGAAGATTTGAAAGACCCCGAAGAATAGTTGCTTTTAGCTCCATAATACACGTATTAAATAAATTCAGTTGTTCTAATTTTGGCACTTTTGAAAATGTACCTTTGCCAATTTTTGAGAGGTTGACATTGTTTGATAAGTCAAGTTGTTTCAAATTCGGGAAGCTTGAAAATGAATGTTTAACTAGGTGATCTATTTTATTGTGACTTATATCTAACATTAAAACATTTGAAAGCTTTGGAAAAACTTCCTCCATCCGGGTTATATTGGATGATGACATAATGAGGACAGTCAGATAGTGGAAGTCCCATGCACCAACATCAACTGATGGAAGATTCATTCCTGACAGGTCAAGTTTTCGAACATCTTTTGGAAACTGATCCATATCAGTGAAATTGGAGTTGCACTGTATGACTCTTCCGCTACAGATGCAAAACGGTGGACACTCACTCTGACACATGCGTTCATCATCTCCAAGTGGACAATGCCGGACACCGTCACACAACTGACTTGGTGGGATACAGTATCGCTCCCCGAACATCGAAAGTAACCTGGACATGTATACCCGTCTGAAAGAAAGATGATCGGGATGTTGACAACATGTTGACAGGGGCATTCATTAACATGCTGACAAATACGTAACTCCACAACCTCGACACTGACTGGCTTTAGGCGATTTTGCTGTAAATACTATTCACGTGTATATGTGATTTGTGGAAAACAGCATCAGTAAAAAGTATTGTAGTTGAATCACTTTGATGAGTTATGTTAATATACTTGCTCTACCGGTCTATGAGATGAGAGTGAGTGAGTTTAGTTTTACACCACAATCAGCAATATTCCAGCTATATGGCGGCGGTCTGGAAATAATTGAGTCTGGACCATTCAATCCAGTGATCAACAGCATGACCATCAACCAAATCAGCGAACCTGACCACCCGATCCCGTTAGTCGCCTCTTACGACAAGCATGGGTTACTGAAGGTTCATTCTAGCCCGGACCTTCACGGGTTGAGATGAGAATCCTATTTTATGTTGCACAGTGTGGACACAACTGAGATATAAGACCTTTATTCGTGGAGACAACTATCATTAATGAAAAAAGGGTGGCCCAGACATAGTCCCGCATATTGACGGAGTCATTGTGAATGCGTATCAGGATGTACAAAATATTGTTTCATCTGATTTTGCATTAAAGCACTATTTTTTAGACGTGGAATTGGACAATTTTATGTAATATGACATGCAGCATAGGTCATGTCGTGAACCATCACGTTGCAGATTGGACCACCTCCGTGGTGTAGTGGTTAGAGCGTCCGCCCGGAGAGCGGAAGGACGCGGGTTCGATCCCCGACTGCGTCATACCAAAAGACGTTAAAATATGGTACTTGATGGTCCCTGCCTGGCGCTCGGCATTAATGGGTACAACAAGAACTGGTCGGCTTGGAGTCAGTATTATGCGTCTGAGTGGGGTATTCCTGCTTCACTGCGGCATGGTGTCTCAGTGGGCACTATAAAACCAGCTTAAGTCTGGGCTAGTACAAACAGCCGCACATACACATACACACGCATGCACGTCGTCATATGAGCGAAATATTCTCCAGCACGACCTTAAACCCAATTTCACCTCACCACTAGTTTGGAGTCATTTTAAAACTCACCACAATTTTGTTCATCGACATCATCCGGACAGTCGAGGAGGCCATTGCATACAAATTGTATTGGGATGCAGTAGCTGTTAGGACACTTGTAATGCGTTTCACCACATTCCACAAAACCTAGACAGAAAGTGTATGAATATACAAAGAAAGATTATTGGGATTGTATTGAACCGTATTTACCATACATTGAAAGAAAGATCTACTGATATGATCATAAGACATGGTCATCAATATCCCCCGCCACAGTGTTCCGTTCCTATTTTGAGAACTATTCATTCTTCCTACATAAAGCGATACATAAGCTGTAAAATGAGAAAATCTGTTCCCACTAGGATAACGTGCACTAAGTCAAGAAACGCATGACAATAGGCAACTCTGTAAAGAATCGTAACACGGTTTCCGTTTTGAACTCCATCAAGGCATTCATCTTTTGAAAACACATACCAAATTTGGATTCCCTATCTATAACGGTTTCTGAGAAAATCTGTTCCCATCATCTCATATGGACGGACTGACGGGCGGAGCTCAGACCTATATGCCCCTCCAACTTCGTGGCGTGGGAAGGGTAATTACTAATTTAAACTGACACACCTAATCATACCAACGGGTTATAGCAATAGTTCTGATACTGAATCAAAATCAACTTACTGCAGTTTCCGTCACTTGGGAAATGAATGACAGCTTTTCCTAACATGTCTATGCTGTACACACAAGCAGATATGGTGGATGTCTTCCCATGAGACTCAAGGATGTCTTCCGATCAGTACCATACTCTTTTCTCATGTAAAAGAAATGGCTATGGTGAATTTTCAGAATACAAAATGACAATTAGAGTTTTACATGGTAAAGGCAGCCCCGCGTAAATGAGCGTTTTGATATGTCTATGTGCTTACGTTTGGTCTTTGTGTTGTTTTCTCCTCTCCATTGCCGCAATCACAGTCAACAACGCCGTCACCAACCCATGAGTCAGGTATACACTTGCCGTCATGACACGAGAAATTCTTACATAGCCGCCATGCTAAAGGATAGAATAGAAGCACATATCTTTTTCAGTACATTGTGTTCCATGGGAGTTTAAGACACGATCATATTCTGTATAAAGCAAACAATGAGAATATCAAGCCTGTTCACCCCACTCAAAACATGTTTAACCAAAATTGTCATCCAGCAATCATGACATCTGATCAAGAACTTAACAAAACAAACTTGATAATGTCATTTACCACAATCTGACTCGTCCGTCTTGTCGTAGCAGTTTTCGAACAGGTCACATCTTTTGTGGGAGTTAATGCATTGCCCATTTCTGCATTTCCATTGGCCATCCGCACACTTCCCTATTTCTTGAAACAACGTCATGAACAGTTTGAATACGAGAAATGTCCAGCTCAACAATATCTGCTGACAATGCGGTTCTCTTTAGAAAAGGTGTAGCTATGAAATCAGCTCAGGAATACCACTCAACAAGCCAATAGTATATAAGCTGTTTACCTTTCCAGTAAATGCTAGGACTGCACGGTATTACCAGTATACCGGTATACGCTTTTCAAACGATACGTATTGCAATTATTATATTTTTTTGAGAACCTGTATATTGGGTTAAGAACATAAAAAAAGTTACTGTGATTATCTTTATGGTTTAAATTAAAATGTACACAAACTCTCATGCACAACACATGTTTTCCTTCGTTGTTCAATAACAATATGGCATATTGTAGTACTATAAATTTTATAGAAAAGGAAATGAAATCCCTGACAATGCAACCTAATTTTGAGAATGTTTTCATCAGAATCATAACATATATGTTTAAGGATTTATGATGTAGAAAAAAGGATTGACATGCGAAATTAGTGTCACTCACTGTCAAACACTTAAGTTCCCAATATATCGCAATACGTATCGCAATATATTGTAATACAATTTGTTTGACAATACACAATCCTAGTAAATACAGGACAATTATACATTATACACTCACTGCAGTCTTCATCTGAACCATCTGAACAGTCGCGTGTACCGTCACAGTAGAAGGAGAAAGAGACACACCCTCCGTTGGTGCACTGAAACTGGCTGCTAGAGCAGGACGTTCCTTTAAAAGCAAGGTTAAACAGTCAGTGTTCTTGATGGCGCATGTCAATATCCATCACGATAGGTCTTTCCAAAACAATGTGAGTGAGTGAGTTAACATTTATAGTCACATTGGCAATATTACAGTCATATCGTGACTTAAAAAGTCATAAATTCCTAGTATGCGCAATTAAATTATAAAAACCTGTCAGCGAAAACTCCCATCGTAATATTATAAAAACCGTGAACACAACCACATGTGAAATTTGCAGATCGTTTCGGTATCTACAGTTTGTGAAAACATGGGGTTCTACCTTTTAAGGAACAAAGCAGAAACAAAATATCCCGTCTACTACTTCGTCCAAAATTCCAATCGTAATATTATAAAAATCGTCCACCTTGTTTGCCTGTATATATTATCTGGAAAACGTACTGGACTTGTAAACAGCATGTTTCCATGGATGTATCTGGACATACCAGGAGGCAAATATTCAGCAGCTCATCTGCAGCTATTCTCAGTAAAACATCTCACTCAAAATATTTACACCACCCTAAAATGACACTGAATATAAGGAAATCCATTTTTTTAATAATCCTTTCCAATTTATCTTTCTATGTGTACTTTGTTGTGGAATCCTAATTTACGAACTTCCACTATACTGGACTTCATGAACTGCCAGCATTTATGTACAGGTATGTCACACCACCATAAACACAAAGAATCCAAGATACAGTCTGCACCTGTACACTGACCCATCTTCCAGAAATAGGAAACCTGTGATGCAAAACCTTTGAACAGAGGATCCACAGTAATCCAAATAATTAACTAGCATTGAAATAGAATGTTACACAACATACAAATATACTGCTTTTTCTTCAGATATATTTATCTGCTAACTACTAATGTAAATAAGAGGCAAAAGAATATATTCAAAGTTTAAAGCTTTTTGTCAATAATATTACATATTGACATTATTGCTTCTTAAACAATGATAATCTTATTAGATCTGAGACCATATCCCTTAGGGACATAACACTAATTCTGATCTATTTCCTTTTCTGAGATACTTACTAGTGTCATGAAAATTATATTAAAGTTGTTTAACAATTTGGTAAAAGTCCATAACAAAAGTTTAGGAAAACACACATAAAAATGTCATGAAGCTTTCACCTCCTGCAAACCAGTGTGCAATTGAATATGAATTTAAGCTTATTTTCCAAAAAGCATCAACAAACCTTGAACAATTTGTCCAAAACCAACATCTTAATAAACACTACTTTGGCTCAGACTTCAAATATTGGTAACCTCCTCAGAAGCTTATGATTTCTAAGAAGTATTACATGAAATCAGGGTTGAATATATGTTTCAATATCCATTCCAGTTACATGAATAGTCAACTTAGAATTCTGTAAGTTAGATTAGACCGGGGTGTGACTAAAACGTAGCCTTTTTTTTTTTTTCAAATTTTCTGGATGTTGAAATAACTTTATTATGAGTGATGATATTAGTAATCACTTTCAGAATAATCTTATTAGTAAATATATTATTTAAAAGACGAAATATATCTTAAAACAAACTAGCTAAGGTAGTACCAAGTGATTGTTCAGCCATGATATGTACATGTATATAGTGTTTGTTTGCCTAGTTCTGCCTTAAATTCACATGAATCTGATATGTGAATTAAATAAGTAAGTATTAATAATTGATTGGATTATTATTTATTTTATTACCTTTCCAACATCATTAAAACATACACTGCTATCATTTCCAGCGAATTATCATTAAAATGACAGAACTATGTTATTACTCCTAAAATGTACCAATGTACCTCCCCTACATGTAACAAAATTATGTTGTAACAAAAATTCAAACAAATAATGTTCTCATAGTCAGGAAATAAACTTTTATTTCACTCTGTCCGATATTCCAGAAAGTCACTTTTCTTCTCACATACTTTGCGTCTCCGATCCACATGGAGTAAGGTAATTAAAAATAAGGTCCAACAACTTTATAGAAATTCTGAAATATTTAAGACATGGTTTTATAGACACTCATTTGAATTAATTTTGACATTTAAATATTGCGTGATAGGCAACTGCTGACACTGACAATATTTCCGTTTGTATAAAAAAATAATAGTCTTCGAATATTTTGCACTATCAACAGATACTGTACTGTGCATAGGCCTTAAGGTTGTGCTTTTGAAACTTTAAAACATCCTAAAATGTGTGACAAATTTAAGAACATCTAAGGGTGAAGGCAACCATATCCACCACATTGTTCTTTAATGTAACACGTTTTTCTAACTCGTTGTCAGATTGTTTACATTGTGTCACGGCTTTCTCGCCTGCCTCATGTCAGGTTTATGGTGTACCAACTCAATGCCCAGTAGTGACTAAAACGTGAAGCAAAAACAATTTTGTAGTTACAAGAATTGTCCGTGTTTATAACACTTGCAAAATCCTAAACTGCTTTTTTGTTGTCATCTATTGGTAATGATTTTGCACATGTGCGAAAGTGTGTAAATTCGTGCAAATTCTCACCTTCGAGCAGACGTAGGTTTCGTGAACGACGGTGCCGACATTTAACTGCTCGTGAGGCCTATCGCATTCCTTGATCCACCTCAGATCTTTTGTCTTGATCGTAATGGTTTTGTTTAAGGTACACATCGAATCGCAGCAACATGTAAAGCGAGTGTGAATGGCGTAATTCGAAGCACATCGCTTCTGAGGCATCGTTTGACCCCGGAAATAAGTCTGACAAATCCACAAAGCGCGCCCGGCTTGATGATTGGCCAAAATTGACGCATGCGCTAGTTTTGATTGACAGACTGGATCGGTCTATTAAAACTAGCATCTCTCAATAAAATTGGATTTCAAATTCATGACAATACAGTATAAAAATGAGTAATAGATCGCCTACAACTGAAGGTAGACCACCATCAAAAACAATGTATCTATGGCAACCAAACAAACACTCTTTACGAAATCAATCAGCATTGTTTGATAAAAGAAATAAACCAGATGAGTGGACGAGCAAACAGATCTCTCACTGAAAACTAGAATACTTTAAATAGATAAACCACTTGTTTACAACACAGATATTGATTCCAAACTGGCAGCAACATGAAATGTTTTGGTGAAATCAAGCGATAGAAGAAACTGAATAGCAATGAAGTCAGTGATCTCTCTGCCAGTAAAGCTGGTTACGTGTTTCTGTATGCCCTCAAAACAACTATTATATAACTGATGGTAAAATTTACGCATAAAAGTAAAATCAGAATGGAAAGACTAATCTGATATCTCCGTGAACGCACAAATGAATTCTTATGAAGAAATAGCTCACCGATAGCTTCAAAATAGTATCGATAAACTTTTACCCTGAGGCTTATCCATGTACTGGTGAGTTTACAGTTTTGTTATTAGCATCTACCAGCCTGAAAACAAGTTATCAGAGGGATCAGATCTACGAATAACAGCTGAGGTATTACTTATAATACTTACAAGCAAGGTTGTTTTGAATAGGTTACATGTTTAATAGGTAAATTCATACTTCGGAAAATAATGTTTCCTTGTTTCTTATATCTAATTTAAATATCCCTTGTGCGCATGGTTTGTCGCACAGGAAGTTCAGTAAAACTATAGAGAGACAGCATGGTATTACAAGTCCGTTTGTGCAGACAAATGTCGGCTGTTCAAAACATCTGTAATGGGGAGATTTCACTCTTCAGGTATGATTAATGCTTATTATGTTGCTTTGTAGATATTATTTAGAAGTATATTAGGAATTGTCATTGCTTAGAAGTTAGATATTGTAGGAAAAATAATGTCTAGGAAGAGTCCATTATATATTCGTGGGGGCGTTTTATATTTTCTGCCTAGTATATTGAGATATTACTATTGAACGTTAATGTCAAGTTGAAATATTTGATTGTTCGTATTACCGCCTTTCATGAATCTGAGCAGAGTGAGTCATGAATTTTACGATATTTTGTGGGTTTGTCACATGAAACTACCTATCACCCCACGTTTCAGTGTTAAAGTCATCTGCTAGGCAGCGAGTTCCTCGAGCTGCAATGTTCACGTTCAAGAGCTGAGTTTTCACATCTGGCATGATAGATTGTAGCCTTATCACAGAGGGAAATGTAACTCAAGCGATATTTTAACTGTGTGAAATATATTTGTCTATAGTTTAAGCCATTTCAAGTAATGTAGAGTTATTTTGTATTTTATGAAGCACTGTAGTTTTTAGTTGAGATTCAAAGTGCAGAGAATCGCGTAAGCATTATGCATACTGTTATTAGTGGGCGTGGCCTAGAGTAAATGCGCGTGAGCGTTTGTATCTGTGAATTTATTCATAAGAGTGTTAACTGTTTTTTTCTGATTATTTCGGAATTATCATCAAGTAATAAAGATTTTTCTAAGAACTACCGACCCGTCAACAATTTAGTTAGAATTGGCCTTCAGTAACCCATACTTGTCGTAAGAGGCGACTAGCGGGATCGGGTGGTCAGGCTCGCTGACTTGGTTGACACATGTCATCGGTTCCCAATTGCGCAGATCGATGCTCATGCCGTTGATCACTGGATTGTCTGGTCCAGACTCGATTATTTACAGACCGCCGCCATATAGCTGGAATATTGCTGAGTGCGGCGTAAAACTAAACTCACTCACTCTAAGAACTTCCCTGGCCATGGTTGTCAATTCGCACTAAAGAATGCATTTCCACCTAACCACCCAGTAGAGCGGTTCGGACCGCAAGAAAAGTTTACGTACAGACTGCTCATTTAATCAGTGACACAAATAACAGTACGAAATCGTTCTGTGCAATTCTAGACAATCACCGCCCATTCTATAATCAGCCGTCCTCATGGTCCCGAGTATGGTGATCTATCTTCAGTTGCTGGCGATCTATAGCCCATTTCTATGTGGTAATGTCCTAAATACTATATAATTGCATGCATCACTAAAATAGTTGTGTGCTAGTTTTATATCTCTAACTGTCATATACTAGTTGGTTTACTGTCCTTTGGCGAGAGCTTTTAAGATATAGAATTATAAAGTATTTACTGTGTTAGTCAGGATATGGCTGAAATATTGCCAAAGTGACTTTACATTTTAACTCACTCACTCATTATAATCAGCCATTCTATAATTAGTTGTCAGTTTATTTTCCGGATTATGCCCACAAAACGTAAAAAACGTTGATTAGTTACAAACGTTTTCATGCCAAATAGAATCTAATGTCATGTCTTTTGACATGAAGTATATCAACACTCGTCGACGAAGGTTTTACACTTTTATGGATTCGTGTCTCTCTCTCTCTATATATATATAAAGTGATGAAGATAAAGTTGGAAATAGGTAGCGATAAGTACTTTTGATACGACCCCATGATTAGCAAGTTAAGCGCAGGACTGCACATATGTATGCAAGTTGTAAAATTTTATTTTCTTTCTCAGCTTTTCTCTTTTGCTGTAGTTTGACAAATAAATATTACCACAATGCATTTCGTCACTTCTATCTCTGCAGTGAAATTTTCCATCGCAGAAGTTGAACTTTGACACAAGCTCTCCATTAGTGCAGTTAGTAAACAAGTTATGGTCATATCCAGAGGAATTGGCTTCTGGAAGTGTTGGTCTACCTGAAAGCGTGAAATATTATATCAGTAAGTATCGTTTTTCTTAATTCCAGTATGCATTTTAAATGTTATCCCTGTAAAATAGAATATTTCTCCCTTTATTTAGTGGCAGCCAGATATCCTTGCAGTAATATAAAAGCTCCGGATCTTTAAGCCACGAGTGAATGAGTTTAGTTTTACGCCATGCTCAGCAATATTCCAGCTATATGGCGGCGGTCTGTAAATAATCGAGTCTGGACCAGACAATCCAGTGATCAACAGCTTGAACATCGATCTGCGCAAATACGATGACATGTGTCAACCAAGTCAGCCCCTGATCACACACACACCCACTCCCTTGGTTCCGCTAAAGAATGTTATTCCCTATGGATACGTGATTACATCTAATAATAATTTCTCAAACGAGATCTCGCTTTTCAAGCATGTCATTTCCTAATCACATAAGTATATGCAATTTCATTTACTTGCGAATACGAGCGTAGAAGCCAGTGTCGTCGCCACCACATCACCATGAATGAATATTGATGTCAGCCTTACATCTTACTGCGGTCTGTATCATTTCAGTACGCATTCATTTGCCAAAGATAAACCCCATAGAACCTGACTAGTCGCGTGAACAAGAAACTATCCATATAAGTGATGAAAATGTCTTTGATTGGAAGTCAGGTTCAAGTGCATGACAAACAAGTCAGTTTACGACGAAGCAACAGTTGACTGTCGCCTCAAAGACAACAAACAAACATACACGCACGCACATATTCCCACAGGCATCCGGATGGTTTGTGTGTGCGAGCGTGCGTGTGTGTGCGCTCCCGTGTGTGTGACATTGAAAACACATACTAAACTTTGTCATGGAATTTTGTTCAGAAACTGCTCGACAGGTAACATTATTGAACGTGAAAAGAACTCAGGGGTAACGGGTTATTTCACCCCAAACACGTTCACTCCAGCACAGTTTCACCCCAAACACGTTCACTCCAGCACAGTTTCACCCAAAACACGTTCACTCCAGCACAGTTCCATCGCGGCTGTTCCACCCTACGAAGAGGTTGTTTCACCCCAGCAAATAATTATTATTATCAACTTTATAATTGTTTCCATATTTCATTTATCTATGTATAGTGTCGAAACGGCATATTCACATTGTTTGAATAAAGGATCAGTTCATATTTGCTATGTTTGATCAGGCAAGGTCCTATGCAGGCACTTTAGACAAGTAAGTAGTCATTTCATTGACGAGCAAACAGACAGAAGCAGCTTAGGCAGATCTCCAAACATACAGTCGCCATGCCAGAAATGCAAGTCTAAGTTGACTTATATATATATTTAAGTGAAACCACACCTTAGATGGGATGAATTGACCTAGTTTGGAAATGGGATGAAACAACCCGGGTGAAACTACTTGGGTGAAACGACCCAGAACCGAATCAGGGATGCAGTCAATATATAAATACCTACCGTACTCAACTGACGCGTTCAAAGCATATCTTGTGCACAAGATGTAACGTGACACCTTGGCACCACAAGACACGTCCTTCCACTTGTCTTCTGTCAGATTCTTCAAAAAGCATCTTTGAAGCGACCCTCCGTCAACTCCGTACACGCCCCTGGCGGACACAGTATTCCAGTATCTTATCTCATCCAGATTTTTTAAATGAAGCAACGTTTGTTATCACCCCAAATATCATTTCATTTTAATTGTATTTTCATGAGGTTACGTGTTAATGCATTTCGTAAATATCAGCAACGGTTATATGAACATCACAGTAACACATTTCCCAATAAGGCACTGTTTTGCCTATCTGAACTGGAAATGAAGGAGGCCAGAGAGGTCGTTTCATATGTTTCATATTTAAATATTTTATATACAATGTTGGGAAAATAAGAGATTCTGATGTTTTTATGTAAAACCAGGGAAATCTACAACGTTATATAGTCTCCCTGGTAAAAGGCATGTAACTTCTTATCATCTTTATGAATGTATTTTGGTCCAGTGGCCTATTACTGAATAAAATGTCTGTCTGTCTGTCTGTCATATTTAAATGTTAAGACAGAGCACACTACACTGTATGAGAAAGGGGTGTCTTGAACTTTTGCTTTATGTCGAGCATTATTCCAAAAGGACAAGTGTGTTTTTGTGTGTTTTACAGCACATAAGATACAACCAAGCCTGCTTCCTTCGTCAAGATATCATAAGGCGTGCTCAGAAGTTGTTTGACTTAGGTTACAGCGTTCAAACACTCAGTCAAGCCTTCAAAAAGTTTAATGATGGCCTTGGGGCGAAGACGAGTCAGAGATAAAAAGGATGTCCGATGCTATGTCCATTTTGGCTACGACCATTATGTTCCCGAGCGTAAAGGCCAAAATGTTGATTTCCATTTATTTCAGTTATAATGGCTCAATTGGTTAAGGAAGTAAACAATTTAGCTAATAATATTTCCACAACTTTACCATTTCATATTGCACCAGTATTGTGCAATATTAATTAATTGTAATGGTTAAAAGGATTTCTATTTCATAATTTTGAATGCTACATTTCATTTTTAAAGAGTTGCCAATTTTATGTCAACCTTAATAAGAAGGGTGATAACTTCAAATTGGGGTGGTCAAAATCACCATGTGGTTTGTGCTGCATGCACATGTTGGACATGGGGAAGAATCATGTGAGGTCTAAAGTAATGGTAAGCCAAAATTATTCACTAGTTTGTCAATTCATTAAGAGGAATTTGTTTGTAAATGCATTTTCTTAACTTGTACCATACATGATAAGATAAATTTTCATAATTTATGTTTTATGGCTGTTTTAGACTTGACTTGTGGAAATTGACTTTGACTTTGTTTCCAAGCATTCTTTTGGCTTAAAGTTGGATGAAAGATGTTTGAAACGTTAAACTTCCTGTTTATTCAATGCTATTGCATTGTTTTTGTGTAAGTTTCAAGCTTGTATGTGCTGCAATTTAAATTGTCCAATATATATGCCATTATGTTGTAGATGTGTAAATTTAGGGAACATGATATACTTAATTAAGTTCTTTCTATTTATTACAGTCAGTCTAATGTTTGAAACTTAAGACTCAAGAAAAAAATGAAGAAACAAGAATTTCATGTTGTTATCAAGACCGAGTTTTTACAATTGCACATGTGTTATCCTCGATGAGGGTACTTTTTAGCAGAGATTTAATACATATATGAGCCATATTTGGTTAATGAACATATGTTTAATGAATGTTGTATGTTCGTAGCTATAGCTTCTCTTTTGACCGGAAACCTATCGCATTAATTGATTATGTCCACATTTTTCACGTGCATGCAGAGAATGCAATTGTATAACTTGTAAATATTGTTTTTGCTTATATGTTTACCACAATAATCGTATTGACCAAATGATATATAAATATATATCCACTTAAACATTACTGAATTGTTATGCAATGACAATTTTTAATTGTATATCTGGGAACACGTACGCGGGTTGAATTGTAAGAGAACGAACGATTGTGTAGACATGATTATACGAACCAGTTCGTATATGTCAAAAGTGAGCTATCGGCCCATCGGAATATCCCATGTACTGCATCTCTACTGTAATTTTTCGTGAGCCCTGTAAAATAATAAGGGTTATCATATGCTTTGATGTTGATATATTCAGAGCAAAAACAAATTAATCACCTTTGATGACCATGCTGAGTTTACGATTTCATGACAATGATTTAACGATATAAAGATGACCTCAGTTTGAAATCGCAAGCTAAGAAGTAAGCATAATATCCTGTGAAATGATTGCAATGGAACTTTAATGTCGTACAACTATAAAAGCGATATGATAAAATTGGATTGTATCGAAGTATGGAACAGTATATGAGGAGAATCTATTTGAGAAATAATTCCATTAAGACATTCTAATATTTTCAGCTGTGATGTCTGTTTGGTTGGACTTAACGCATCACTCAGAAACTGAATCAATAATGATTAGTAAATAATTTCTTTAATAGCCCAAAACCAATACAACTATAGATAAAACTATGAATTAACGTACCAATGTATGTCGTATCAGTCGTGGGAACCAATGTGTTTAGAAATGCGTCTTCTCCAGAGTCTCGGATGGTGGTCAGCTGACTGTTTTTCGTCTGGCACATCTTTTGTGCCCTGAACCATGATACGTTCTTTGGATTTGACAGAGCAAGATGGCATCGCCCCTTGTAATACTTCCAGCCCCTGCTCTCCTCACAAACTAAATTACAATAAGCAAAGGTTATAACGATTTCAAAGGGACACGGCTTTTTGTTTGCAAGAACTGTAGTTAAAAAGCATTTCAACTAAAATATACAGCAAATGGCACGTTCGTGAAAATTGTAATACTCGTCACTTGGTAATAAGCGTATACTTTATAATGTAATGTGGCATTATTTTTAATGTAGAGTAAATGATGACAGAAGGACATATATGTCTTTCCTCTTCAAATCCAATGAAAGGTCTCGACACAGACAGGTTAGGCCTGCGCAAAGAGATTGGGGTGTGCCACACCAAGGGTTCCGAGAACAATTGTGAGTACTTACTCTAGCCACTCGCTCAATAACGTTCAATTACATTCATTGGGTTTATCAAGAAGGAACAGTACAGCAGTTTTTAAGCATAAATTTGACTCAGATTGTATATGATCCTGTTCCAAATTGTCATTTTTCCATCACACAATGTGCGATCTTTGTAGAACCATGGAGGAACATCGCCTGTGTCTATTAGAGAATTGAACCTGTCAGGTAATGGTGTTTGGACACAAGGAAACAGTTTCCAATACCAGTTTCGAATCCCATAAGGCACTGTGCTGTATTATATTTGGACATTTTGATAACACTTTTCAGGTTATCTGGTGAGATATAACTCTAAAATGCAAAAAACGGCCCAGTTTTGTCATGCATTGCATGATCGTAATCACGGACCCGTGACGTCTCAAGGTTGCAGTCGCCGGGTACAGACCACATCTGTTTTCTAGTTCCGGTTACTTTTACTTGAAACCAGTTTTTCTTCAATGTTTTAGTCGTAGCGTTAGATGTTTTTTCATTTGTGAAGTTGATCCAGAGTTCAGGCGACAGCACAGAACAGTTTTAAAGAAATAACTACATTAAGGCATTCAATTTGATTTTAAAGAAATAGCTCCATTAAGTAAATCAATTTCATTTTGTTTCTTGTTGTTTTTTTTCGAAAGATAAATACTACATATCCTCATAAATAGATTTAAATAAAATGAAAACAGGATTTTCAGAAAGATCTTCAATTATTTTAATTATGTTTTACAGATTTAATTTTAAAATGCAACATAGAGCATTCGGGTGATCCTTGCACAGTCAGGCTGGTAAAGCTCATCATCAGCTCAGGGCTTTTCTCCTCTCTTAAAACAATCCCAGACAGCGAATGGGACTTCTCCCAGGAAGCGCTGCATAGTCAACCCCACCAAGAACTTTCTGGAGAATATGTAGACTCGCCAATACTGCAGCCTTCTGCATTACCATGAGTGTCAGAAGGGCTGTGCTCCTGGTGGAGGCCCTGGCACTCTCCTGATCTGCGGCAAGAGATTTACCAAACCAAGGGCGCTGAGAACGGGGAGCCTGACAACAGCGTAGTTAGGATACAAGTGAGACTAGCATGTTTTTGCTGATTCCTGTCAATCACGTTGCTGTCAACACGGACAGAAAGTTCAACGATATAAATACATTCATTGGCTTTGTCGAAAAGGACAAGATCAGAGTTGTTGGCTGGAATTCGTTGAAACTGTATATAGGTCCATCCAAAGAAGTTTAAAAGCATCATTTTCCCTGAAATCAACCTGAAATTTCCGATTCTTTCCAACAACATTGGCATGGTTAAAATAGCTGTGCAATGACTTTCATCATGAATCTTGACATGCACCACCAGAAGATTATCCGATAAATATATATTGGCAAAAATACACAATAACAAAATCTATCATAAGGTGCCTCCACATGCAATCGAATTCCGACCTCCCGAATTGATTGGCATACATCAGCAATTAAGAGAGGGTGGTGGGCTCTGTTATCAGACAATCAGACTTAGTCCTTCTGATCAGGCGGCCAAGACTGGATATCTGCATATTTTGACTTGGCCATTTAGAATTAGAATGTATATGAAAAGCAAGATGTCAATTTCCTTATTGTGACTAACACACTTAAGAGGAAGTCCTGAAACTCATAACGAGATCTTAGCCAACATCCTGCTATCTTGATCCGATTCCTACAAGACTCCTACTGCAAAACTTGGATATTCTTCTACCGGTGATTGTCTCCCTTATCAATGCTTGTCTCCAATCAGGACTGATGCTGTCAGTTCTGAAAACAGCAATTGTAAAGCCTCTTTTGAAGAAACTATCTTTGGACTCTGACAATTTAAAAAACTACAGGCCTGTTTCAAATTTGTCATTCCTTTTCAAAACTTGTGGAAAGAGCTGCTGCTGAACGTCTCTCCTCGCACCTCGATCAGCATGGATTATTTGATGAGTTTCAGTCAGCCTATAGAAAGCACCACAGCACGGAGACAGCTCTGGTGAAGGTCCTCAATGACTTGAGGCTTGGTGTGGACAGAGGCCCTACTCGTGTTGCTCGATCTGAGTTCAGCATTAGATACAATTGATCACAATTGCTTGATTTCGAAACTTCGGACTGAATATCACATCGATGGACAGGCCCTAGCGTGGTTTCACTCATACCTCACAGAGAGGCAGCAATCTGTCCTCATTGATGGAAGTTTATCTAATCTCCAGGAACCGTGATGTGGAGTACCACAAGCTCGGTACTAGGCCCTGTGTTTTCTACTATGTACATAAAACCCATTGCCAGCGTTGTTCAAGATCATGATATTCTTCGCCATCAATATGCAGCTGATTCACAACTGATGAAGAGTGTCACTTCCGCTGCAGAAGTCCAAGAACAAGTTGAACGACTCTAAAACTGAATGTTTCCAAAGCAAAACGGAAACATACAACATACTTGAACTCTCTCACTTTTGGACAGTTCACCATTCTCTTATCAGAATCCGTCAGAGATCTTGGGGTCATCATTGATCCAGAGCTTAGTCTCAAAGGGCACGTCAACCGTCTTGTCAAAACGGCATATTTTCAACTCAGGAACATCTGGAGCATCAGAAAATATCTGACAGTAGACTCCACCAAACTTGTGGTTCTTTCCCTCGTCATCTCGAGACTGGACTTTTGTAATAATGTCTTCTTTGGTGTTCCTCTTTTCCTTACAAATAAGCTCCAGCGAGTGCAGAACACCGCCTCCAGAATCATCTCAAAAAGTCCGAAACGAGACCATATAACACCAATTCTAACGGATCTACGATGGCTTCCAGTCTCTCACAGAATAACATTGATGGTCCTTTGCCTAACCTACAAGTGCATCAACAATCAAGCTCCTTCCTATCTCTAGGAGTTACTCAACCACTATGTCCCTAGCCGTACTCTGCGTTCTAAATCAAAGCAACTACCTCAGTGTGCCTAAAGTCAGAACAACAATTTAAGGTCAACGTGCATTTGCCTTTGCCGCCGCCTCATGTTGGAACCTCATGTTGCAGGAACTCTCCAACTTTCAGATCTTTTCAGAGATCCCTGAATCTCGCGCGCTTTGAATGCATTTAACATAACTAGCAACTGTTCAACATATCAAGTGTATGTTTGCTCCTTCATCAAACCCATCTTTATCCTTTCAGACAAGCTTTTTATAGAGGTCATTTTCAATCCTGTCTTGGTGATCCACGTAACATTATGGGTGTAATCAACTTGACATTTGCACTCAGAAACTTTACACTCTCAATGACATTTCCACAGAGAAGTGAATTGGACCAAGGCAAGCAGTTTCAAACAGTAACTAAATGCGGTGGCCAGGGTTATGCAAGGTGTAACTGTTCTAAAAGCGGGAAACAGTGTTCGACAAATAAGTGTATATGTTATAAGTTATAAGTTATAATTTACTTCAATGTGTGTTACTGTTCTAAAAGTGGGCAGCAGTGAGCCACACGTGTGTTACAATTTGGGTTTATTGTGTAACAGCAGATGCTACTACTTCATGTCTGTAATTTACTTTGTAAATATTGATTTGAATTTTTGTGTTACGAAGCCTATTCTATTCTTTTTACATCATAACATCATGTGTTTTTAATACTGTTTAAAATAGAGTCATTTGTGCTTCAATTAATGAATATGTGCGATATTCGCCACTTATTCATTCAAACAAAACGAAACCCATGCTAATTTTGTCTTGTCAATAATCCCTGTTCAACAATCAGTCAATCTGTACAATAATTGGTTTAATTAATCAGGCAATTTACACGACGCCTGGAAATTTTAGACATTGTATACAATGACTGAGTGAATCAGGCAATGTACACATTGACTGGTTATTTCAGTCAATGTACACATTGCCTGAATGTAGACATTGACTGTAACATATATTCTCCCAACTCCCCTGCAAGTCTCAAAACGTTCGTTTAGCGCAAGCCTACACGCACCGACCAGTACATCCACAACAACTCCTGTCATAACACCCAGATCAAGCAAGCCATCGTAGCCATCTGCCATCCAGACTCCCTCAGATATGAACTACAACATCTATAAGGACATCTGTCAACAAATACCCTGTGGACCTTGTCACCAAGACCATCAACAAGACCCTTAACACCACAAAGAACAGCCCTAATCAGAGTGACATTTCCCTACTTTGGACCCGGGACCGCCTCCGTGGTGTAATGGTTAGAGCGTCCGCCCGGAGAGCGGAAGGTCGCGGGTTCGATCACCGACCGCGTCATACCGAAAGACGTTAAAATATGGTACTTGTTGGACCCTGCCTGGCGCTCGGCATTAATGGGTACAACAAGGACTGGTCGGCTCGGAGTCAGTATAATGTGTCTGAGTGGGGTATTCATACTTCACTGCGGCATGGTATCTCAGTTGGCTAGCACTATCAAACCAGCTTCAGTCTGGGCCAGTACAAGCAGCCGCACATACACATGCACATGCATGCACGTCGTCATATGAGCGAAATATTCTCAAGCACGACGTTAAACCCAATTTCACCTCACCTCACCTCACTTTGGACCCATCAGCCGCAAGATCTCCCGCCTCACCAAGAACAAAACAAGCATTAACGTCCCATGTTCTAGTGGCAAGACCCTCAAGAATCTACTCAGAGCCAACGGCAGAGGAT
This sequence comes from Haliotis rubra, assembly GCF_003918875.1. Classification (NCBI taxonomy): domain Eukaryota; kingdom Metazoa; phylum Mollusca; class Gastropoda; order Lepetellida; family Haliotidae; genus Haliotis; species Haliotis rubra. The sequence goes on along the minus strand of NW_025766960.1, from coordinate 119,898 downwards.
CCAGCACTGCAAACCCTACCCCAAGAGGATGCATCTACCAGATTCGATGTACACACTTATCCGATACACATTCATCAGGCCACTTGCCTCGTGTTTGTATTGCATATCCACTGCTCTCCACTCCTCATGTTTGTACTGTATCACTGGCCTACTCGTGTTTGTATCCTACCACATCAATTACTATGTTGGTTTACTGTTTCCCTGGCCTCATATGTGTATTACACGTTTTCTTTGTGGTGCTTCAATGAATGTGTATACATATCCCCCTTATACTCCCTTCCATTCACCTGATGAGCAAGCATACACTCCAAAACGTCGTGTTATTCACAATAAAGAAGTTGAAAACCCTAAAACGTCCAACTATTTTGTCAAATCAATTACTCCAAAGGCACAGAAAAGGACTGGCACAGCAAACTCAGAGCTCCAGATGTTCTTTTAGCACGACTCATACTCAGCCCGGAATTTCTCTTGAATTTCGGCTTTCTGGAGCTTGTCTAGAACTTGCATACCCAAGATAGGTGTAGGCCTCATCTTCCATAAGATGCTCAATAACCCCTCCCCCTTGTAATTTGACCGAGCCATCATTAATTACCTCGCCACGTTTCAAATAAAGAGTATTACATTTGTCGAATCTAAATGTCATCATAAGAAAAGGAAAAAAAAGGTATCTCCTTTAGCAAGGAGCGCGTTGTCATCTTTGTAAAGGAGATGAGTAAGTGGTGTTGGGAATATGTGCTGAGTGGTCCGATTTGGTAACCCGCCTCTGTACTGAGCAGAAAGCTCAAAGGATTTATAAAAGCAAAGGACTGAAGGAACACCACTGGAATATTTCCCTTCAAATTGGAATTGATGCCAAAGACTGCACCTGCCTTTGCGAGCACATCTCGAGTTGAGTCAACTAGCAGCTCATAAAAGATTTCAGTAAATCAAGGAGCCAAGTGGTCAAGGAGCCAACTTAAACAAACATTTCAATAGAAAGCTTCCCCACAGAAATTGAAGCTATATCACATCGAAGCAGTATAATCTTGTATTTTATACATCTTATGCAAATATTGTCTAGTGTGTCCCATTAGCGATCTGGCCTGGTGTTTGTATATTCTATACTGGACAAAGCAAGTTAGGGATATTGGTATTTTTATCATTGATATTTTATCAGTATGTCAATGAATAAATAGATCATTATTCATAACTTTAAACTTTACATATCCCTAACTTTTTGGTCCAGTATATGTTCTTTTTACCATTGTCATCTTAATCGATATCTACATTCACGTGAAATTAAAATAAACTATGTTGTCTGTCTGTCAGTATAACACTATAGAGCTGCAATAGTCATGACTTCAATTTAAAAGCAGACTTACATAATACAAACGTTCTACAAAATGATGACATCTACATGTAAATTAACAATTCCTTGCAAATAGTCTCTCTTTAAGAAACGATCGTCTTTTTAATACCTTTAGAAATAACGATACCTGTTCCTAATGTCTGTTAACTGTTCCAAACATAAATTATGCTGATTGTGTCGATGTTACTGTGAATATGTATTGCATAGATCACGTAACATTAGCACTATGGTCACTATAACGACTGGCTTCGTCCAATTTTGTTATCAGGTATTTCAGATGTATCATTTCATTTTAATACCAGTAGGTGTCTGACACACTATATCATGTTTACATCGAAGACGCCTGAAACAAAGTGACTTATTTCACGAACATTATACCCACGTGTATATTTTAATCGAAATGCTTACAACAAACCATGGTTATAACGAACTTAAAGTTGTGTTTAGAATTCGTTACAGCCGTAGTTTATTGTATGTCCATAGAAGTTTAATGTCATCGTACATGTACCTTGGCAGATGGTCTGTAAAAAGAGCAGGACGTCAGTCTCCAGTGAGGCACTGTCTCGAACCCGAAATATAGATGTCGCATTCAAGATGCTCGTCTCCTGCTCCAGTGGAACCTCGTCGGAGTCATAACTGAGCACGATAGCTAGTAAGTGTACATCATTGCTTGAAGCCACCAAAGTCTTAATCTTAGTAAGTCTTCCATCATCATATCTTGACAAGTCATATTTAATCATGAATATTATTACTAGCTTAGCATCTCGTTTTCGTTCCTCCATAATGTTTTCTACAGCGAAACGTTTTCTATAATTCTTATCATTTTTACAGATTTTATCGAGATAAGGAAAGTATCCTGAGAAAGAGTTAGTATTGATAAATGTCGTCATTATTTCAAGGTGGTTTCTCCAAAGCAGCATCGCTGTTACTCTAAGATACTTATGAGAAAATGCTTTGACGAATTGATCAAATATACGCAGCATTTGTGAGAAATGGCTGCAGTCTATTGACACATCGAAAATAAGAATAATGTCCATGGATGGTCTGCATGGTCCGATCCGAAATCTTTCCTCTGTAAAATACATTAGAAATTGATACTAGCATATCATCATGCTGACGTTTTGAAACAGTTAATTGCGGTTAAATAAGATAACTATTTTAAAAACACATTATCATATTTTTTACTTAACAAAATTAAAAAGGAGACTTGTGTAAGCAAGAAACATGAATGAAGATCCATGGAACAAATCGTTGACTGACTGACTGACTGACTGAGTTTAGTTTTACGCCGCTTTTAGCAATATTCCAGCAATATCACGGCGGGGGACACCAGGAATGGGCTTCACACATCGTGCCCATGTGGGGACTCGAACCCGGGTCTTCGGCGTGACGAGCCAACGCTTTAACCACTAGGCTACCCCACCGCCCCAACAAATCGTTGAGGGACACTTAGAAGTGGAATGCATAAGGAGAGCAAAAAATATGGACGTCAATTTCTTTATTGAAGATATGCATTTTACATGTTTTCTGATTTCTTTGAAGTGTGTCAATGTATGTGTGTGTATGTAAGTAAATAGGTAAGTACGTACGTACGTTCGTACGAATGTATGTATGTCCCCCTGATACTCCCTACCATTCACCTGATGAAAAAGTAAGCATACGCTCCGAAACGTCATTTTGTTCACAATAGAGAAGTTGACATCCATAAATCTTGCTTTCCTGAAGGTCCATGGGTTCCAAATTGTGTATAGCTTGTCCAATCGATTTATGGAAACACCATTAATGAGCTCTACACAGACGATATCACTGCATATAACACATTGAGTTTCTAAAGCTGATTCTCTCCACTTGCATGTATGAGATTCACTGGTACGTTGCCTAGCAAACAATGTTTGTTTGTTTATTATTTAACGACACACTCGGCAATGAGCCAGCTAAATGACGGCGGTCAAATAATCAAATGTGGAACAGACAATTCAGTGATTCAGATCATGAGCATCGATCTACACAACTGTGATACGATGACATGCCTAAAACTCGATAATGTTAGTTTCCTCTTTCGACAAGCATAAAGACCAATTCTTACCCAGATCGACACGGGTTAGCAGAGAATTAACAGGAGTGCACACAATTAGTCAAATGCCAAGACCGTTATTATTATGCCTTGTCACTCTATGTGGCTTAATCGACTAGAATATACAGCAAGTGTCCCGTTCAAGACAATCGGGATACTCAACACTTCGTTATTACCATGTTCTGCATAAACAGTTATAACCATGTTCTTCATAAACATAGTTTACTGTACGTGTAATTCCGGTAATGTCGATAAGTTTGAGATTGAAAATTCACCTAGTAAAAACACAATAATACTAGTAGGTATCTATTTTTTTCGGTCCCTCCCACTTGCTGTATATTTTAATCGAAATGCTTACAACAAACCATGGTTATAACGAACTAAACGTTGTGTTTAGAACTTCGGTATAGCCGTAGTTTATTGTATATTCATAGATGTTTAATGTCATCGGACATGTACCTGGGCAGATGGTCTGTAAGAAGTGCATGACGTCAGTCTCCAGTGAGGCACTGTCTCGAACCCGAAATGTAGATGTCATATTCAAGATGTTCACTTCCTTCCCCAGTGGAATCTCGTCGGAGTCATAACTGTGTACGATAGCCAGTAAGTGTACATCATTGCCTGAAGCCACATGAGTCTTAATCCCATCAAGTCTTTCATCATCATATCTTGACAAATCGTTTTCAATCACGAATATTACTACGTTCATAGCACCCCGTTTTCGCCTATTCAGAGTAGTGTTCGTAGAAAACGCTTTAAAATAGAATTCCACGTTTTCACATTGGTCTATTGGAAGAGAAAAGAAATTTTCTAACTTGTCAGCATTTCTGTAAGGCATGAATCTTGTAAGACTGTTTCTCCAAAATCCCATCACTGCTACTCTCACATGGTTTCGGTGAAATCCTTTGACGAATCGAACATACAGATGTGCCAGTTGTGAGAAATGGCTGCAGTCTATTGACATATCCAGAATAAAAATAATGTCAGCGTACATTCCGCAAGGTCTGATCCAAAGACTATTACCTGTGAAATACATAAGAAATAGAGATCATAATCATCATGCTGACGTTTTGAAACAGTTATTTGCGATCACACCAGAAGATTAGATAACTGTATTTAAAAACGCATTGCTATATGTTTTACATAACAAAATCAAAAAGGAAACTTGTGTCAGCAGAAAAAATGAATGAAAGTCCACGGGTTTCCAAATTGTGTGTAACTGACTTTTGGAAACACCAGTAATTGTCTCTACACAGGTGATTTCATTGCATATTCAAACACATTGAGTTTTCTAAAGCTGATTCTCTTCACTTGCATGTATGAGATCCACTGGTACGTTGTCTAGCAAACAATGTTTGTTTGTTTCTTTATTGTTTAAGGTTGCACTCAACAACATTCCAGCAAAATGACGGTGGTTTGTAGGTAAATAATCGAAACTAGACCAGAGAATCCAATGAGCCGACGACATCATGAGCATCGAAATCTACGCAACTGGGAAACGATGAAATGTGTCAACCAAGTCACCGAGCCTGACTATGCGATCCTGTTAGACACCTCTCACAAGCATGGGCTGCTTAAGACTATACGATCCTGTTAGATACCTCGCACGACAAGCATAGGCTGCTTAAGACTATACGATCCTGTTAGATACCTCTCACGACAAGCATGGGCCACTTAAGACTATACGATCCTGTTAGGTACCTCTCACGAAAAGCATGGGTTGCTTAAGACTATACGATCCTGTTAGATACCTCTCACGACAAGCATAAGCCGCTTAAGACTATACGATCCTGTTAGTTACCTCCAACGACAAGCATGGGCCGCTTAAGACTATACGATCCTGTTAGATACATCTCACGACAAGCAAGGGCTGCTTAAGACTACACGATCCTGTTAGATACCTTTCACCGCAAGCATGGGCCGCTTAAGACTATACGATCCTGTTAGATACCTCTCACGAAAAGCATGGGTTGCTTAAGACTATACGATCCTGCTAGATATAACTCACGACAAGCATGGGCTGCTTAAGACTATACGATCCTGTTAGATACCACTCACGACAAGCATAGGCTGCTTAAGACTATACAATCCTGTTAGATACCTCTCACGACAAGCATTGGCTGCTTAAGACTATACGTTCCTGTTAGATACCTCTCACGACAAGCATAGGCTGCTTAAGACTATACGTTCCTGTTAGATACCTCTCACGACAAGCATAGGCTGCTTAAAACTATACGTTCCTGTTAGATACCACTCACGACAAGCATGGGCCGCTTAAGACTATCCGATCCTGTTAGATACTAATCACGACAAGCATTGGCTGCTTAAGACTATACGATCCTGTTAGATACCTCTCACGACAAGCATGGGCTGCTTAAGACGATACGTTCCTGTTAGATACCTCTCACGACAAGCATAGGCTGCTTAAAACTATACGTTCCTGTTAGATACCACTCACGACAAGCATGGGCCGCTTAAGACTATCCGATCCTGTTAGATACCTCTTACGACAAGCGTGGGCTGCTTAAGACTATACGATCCTGTTATATACCTCTCACGACAAGCATAGGCTGCTTAAAACTATACGTTCCTGTTAGATACCACTCACGACAAGCATGGGCCGCTTAAGACTATCCGATCCTGTTAGATACTAATCACGACAAGCATGGGCTGCTTAAGACTATACGATGCTGTTAGATACCTCTCACGACAAGCATTGGCTGCTTAAGACTATACGTTCCTGTTAGATACATCTCACGACAAGCATAGGCTGCTTAAAACTATACGTTCCTGTTAGATACCACTCACGACAAGCATGGGCCGCTTAAGACTATCCGATCCTGTTAGATACCTCTTACGACAAGCGTGGGCTGCTTAAGACTATACGATCCTGTTAGATACCTCTTACGACAAGCATGGGCCGCTTAAGACTATACGATCCGGTTATATACCTCTCACGAAAAGCATGGGCTGCTTAAGACTATACGATCCGGTTAGATACCTCTCACGAAAAGCATGGGCTGCTTAAGACTATACGATCCGGTTAGATACCTCTCAAGACAAGCATGGGCCGCTTAAGACTATACGATCCTGTTAGATACTAATCACGACAAGCATGGGCTGCTTAAGACTCTACGATGCTGTTAGATACCTCTCACGACAAGCATTGGCTGCTTAAGACTATACGTTCCTGTTAGATACCTCTCACGACAAGCATAGGCTGCTTAAAACTATACGTTCCTGTTAGATACCACTCACGACAAGCATGGGCCGCTTAAGACTATACGATCCTGTTAGATACCTCTTACGACAAGCATGGGCTGCTTAAGACTATACGATCCTGTTAGATACCTCTCACGACAAGCATGGGCCGCTTAAGACTATACGATCCTGTTAGATACCTCTCACGAAAAGCATGGGCTGCTTAAGACTATACGATCCTGTTAGATACCTCTCAAGACAAGCATGGGCCGCTTAAGACTCTACGATCCTGTTAGATACCTCTTACGACAAGCATGGGCTGCTTAAGACTATACGATCCTGTTAGATACCTCTCACGACAAGCATGGGCTGCTTAAGACTATACGATCCTGTTAGATACCTCTCACGACAAGCATGGGCTGCTTAAGACTATACAATCCTGTTAGATACCTCTCACGACAAGCTTGGGCTGCATAGAGGATGCGATCCTGTTAGATACCACTCACGACAAGCATGGGCCGCTTAAGACTACACGATCCTATTAGATACCACTCATGACAAGCCTGGGCTGCTTAAGACTATACGATCCTGTTAGATACCTCTCACGACAAGCATGGGCTGCATAGACGATACGATCCTGTTAGATACTTCTCACGACAAGCATGGGCTGCTTAAGACTATACAATCCTGTTAGATACCTCTCACGACAAGCATGGGTTACTTTAGACCAATTCTAACCCTGATCTTCACGCGTTAGCAGAAAATTACTGTGAGAACTATTATCACTATTATGTCTCGTCTCTTTATAAGGATAGCACCGTATTGCAAAAACCTTGACATTCCAAGGCTTCCAGTAATTTGTAAAAAAAATATGTTGAATAGCTTTATTTATTTTAGTTGTAATAGTTCTGTTTTGCCTGAGGGTTATAGGTCGGGGAATTCGGGTATCCTTAATCTTGTTAACAATTGCCTGTGACTCTTTCTGTACGTATCTAACACATTCCCGTTAGGTTATCCAGAAACACCTAAACTCTAAAACCATGTCGGAACATTTATCATACTAAGTAGACTGATGCCTGGCCTTCATCTCGCCTGCGTTTCAGTGTTTCAGTTGATATAACATACCTTTTCATGATTTTGTTTTGAAAATCTAGATTTGAATGTGTAATCTATATTCAGGGCCTATTGTTTTCTAAAAACTCTTTCTGTCACAAAATGCATGCAAGGGAATCCTGGGTATTATAACTGAAAACAGAAAGTTTGCATGGGTTGGGAAAACCATACAACAAAAAGATGATTTGACTCTAAAGTTGAACTTTACAGGCATATCTGTATATGCAAATACCCGATTGCCTCCCATTGTTTTCCCCTGGTTTGCTCACTCATTTACCCAGCTGAACGAGAAATAAAGAAAGATACCTCTCCCTTTATGTCAAACAATATTGCCACAACTCAAACCTTGTATACCTTTAAAAACTTTTGAGGTGCAATCGAGCATGCACTTTTTGTCATAAAGTGCGCAGAAATTGTTTGAAGACTGGCACAACATTCAAGGCCATAGAAAAGCTTTCAAAAAGATGTGTGTACTTTATAATAAAGAGCCACTCTGATGCAGTTCCCTATTTGACTGGTCATATACATGTTGAGATTTTTTTCATGTGCAGAATTGCCTAGCATTTGTATTTTCTGGATAAGACGGGTGTCCCCAGAACCAGCCCTCTCCACAGTACCATTCCAACCCCTCTGCTGGTACCGTAAATCAGACGACGTGGTCACCACCATAGCCCACCAGAACAACCCCACGGAACTCCTGAAGAATCTCAATATCCAGCACCACAGAATCCAGTTCACCATGGAGACCAAAATATCGTGTCCCTCCAAAACCCAGATGATGGACTAATAACATCAGTGTATTGCAAGCCCCTACACTCAGACCACTACAACAAGAACTCCTGTCACCACCACCCAGATAAAACAAGTTCCATCATCCATCAGAGTCACCATACCACAATGCACTGTCACACATCAGATGTCTCGCCTCATCAAGATGTCACCTTCTCTCAGCAAAGCAAGACACCTTCTCTAGCGGCAAGACTCTGAAGACCCAAGACCCATCTGCGAGCCAATGGCAGAGGCCCAAACAGCGCTAGCCTCAACTCCAGACAATGTATATCCAGATCCCCTGCAACTGTGGCCACCAATACATCGGAGAAACCCGAAGACCCCTTAACACCAGACTCAAAGAACACATGTCCTCTGTCGACAAACTAGATTTGAAATCCGGCATTTCTGCACACATCCTCAAGAACCAGGATCATCACATCATGTTGGAAGCCACCAACGTCCTGTCCACCAACAACAACTGGCGACAAAGAAAACTGCAAGAAGCCATAGACATCAGGAGACACTAGTCAGCCATGAACCGCGACCAGGGAGCCCTGCTCCTGGGATTTCTTTTTTCATAATTGTTTGATTGTTGTCCTTATTGCTTATTATTTTGTCCTGGCTTCCAGTTGTTTGTTCAGGCCTCATTTTGTCAATCTTTATTCGTTTATCAATTAATGCTATTATCTGCTACCTCCCACCTGCCCTTTGTCTATTCCCGATAGACCCGTGAAAGTCCGGGATAGAATAAACCTTCAGTAACCCATGCGTGTCGTAAGAGGCGACTAACGGGATCCGGTGGTCAGGCTCGCTGGCTTGGTTGACACATGTCATCGGTTCACAACTGCGTAGATCGATGCTCATGCTGTTGACCACAGGATTGTCCGGTCCAGTCTCGATTATTTACAGACCGCCGCCATATACCTGAAATATTGCTGAGTGCGGCGTAAAACTAAACTCACTCACTCATTCCCGATAAGTTAATTCCTGCTTCAACTGTCTACTGTTCATTACCTATCACAACTAATTAACTGTTAAGTGTTGGCGTCCATTCAGCGCTAATTAACTGTCAACTGGATTCCATTTGTTCCATTGTTTAGCCTCTATTTTTGTTGTCTTAATACTTTTGTTGTTCTTACATGTACATATATTTGCCTCATACTATTCATTCACCTGATGAAGGAATGAGGGTATTCTCCGAAACGTTGTGTTCCTCATAATGAAGACGTTGACATCCATAAAAAAGTATTGTAAAATTATTGTCCTCCTCAAAGGGTATGTTAGTCCCAAAACATTCAAAGTACAGTTAATCTCACCACTTTTTTAATCCTACGATATGTGTTTTTGTAATGAATGGCTAGTTTTGTCTAAATTCCTAACAGTTCTTTTAGTACATATTCTATTGTTGGGAATTATAGCCTGTTTTTTAATATCTTTTAAACATGCTGATACACTACTAGTTTTATTGTTCTTCGACAATAGGTTTTATGCCTCGCTTTGTAGAAAAAATACTATTCAAAAAAAGAAACGCATAACACAGAAATCTGTTGCGAAAATGTTGTATTTAAAACATGTATAACTCCTCCACAAATAGAGCTTTGTAAATGAGTTTTTACACTAGTTTAGAAGAAGTTAATGTCTTTTCAACCAAGTGGCTAATTTTAGTTAACGGTGACGTTGAGCGCGATGGCGACGATGTAGCACGGTCCCAGCGTCGGGTCTTTTGGTTCTCAGTCCAATCTCTCTAAACCTGTTCCGTACCGTTTGACCGGATATCCTCCGAAGTCCAGGCACCCTGACTGCTGTGCTCTCACCCATAGCAGTACGATCGCGCAAATGTAGTACCCAGATGTACCGATCTTGGGCTGCAGTGGTGATTCGAGGTCTGCCTGTACGGGGACGGTCATTTGTTATACCTGTTTGGTTGTAACGGGCCGAAAGCCGTGATATCGTGCTCATACTAACATTCAGACGCCTGGCAACAGAAGATTGATTATCTCCAGCGTGCATTCTTTCAATGGCGATGTCAAGACGAGGCGTAGTGATTTGACCTTGAAACTTCCTCAAAACGAATGTCAATTTCCGAAAGTAATCTGGATCTCTAAAGCCAGACAGTGCATGCTCTTTGCTTCACAATTTCAACTGGAAGGTGATTTCTATTGCGTTGTGGCGATGCCTTTTTATTCCTTGTAAGAAATCTCTTCAAAATCAACATTTTCAGGTAAAGTCGATTTTTGACTTGTAAAATTGTGTAAAATCATGTTATGAACACTTGTTACATATTTTGACGATTGTTTGAACACAATAGGTAATTAATAAATACAAAATGCCTATGCGTTTCTTTTTGGGGATAGTATATATATTATGTGTTCTCCCTTTACGAAAACCACAGTTTAATAGTTTTATGTATTTTGCAAAAATACTTGAGCATTTATTTCAATTTGGAAATATACTTCAGCTCGGAAACATTTATGAAAATCTCAAACGAAAAATCGAAAAATTATTTCCTACTTTGGGCTGTCCTCTCTGAGCGATATTCGATCAGTATCAAACGATCATCAGGTAACATTCTAAATTGGCCTTCAAAATGAAAACGATCATAAAACATGAGATGGCGCGATGTGTAAAAATACCATCGACCTCATGCTGACAAACAAAAGCATAAAACGGGTTCAAATCTTATATTCCGTTACTAAAGTAGATGCCTACACAAGATCGCTGATTTGATATGAACTGGATGCACATGAAAAAGAAACAGGATCAATGTTTTATCGTTTCTATTTGCTCGTTGGATATGTTCAATGTCCTAAAGAATTCAAACGAAGTTTCAAGCAGAACATGGAATATATGAAGCAAATACAATATTTTGAATTAACATCTGGTCCTTTCGGAATGATAGGGTTTCGTGTCAACAGAACAAGGTGATGTGGTAAAACATAGTGAGTGAGTGAGTGAGTGAGTTAAGATTTAACGTCACATCGGCAATATTTCAGCCATATCGTGACGAGGTAAAATATACAACAGCGTTTGAAAAACAGTTTAAATTTACCATTTGTCTTGGACTCGGTCACAGGAATCGCACAAAAGGTGCATGCAAGGATTATCCCCAACGTCCACATCCTGACTACTTTTGGTCACCACTACCACCCGGCACCAGCGGTTCAACTGCTCTGTCTGGCTGGTGTGGTAGCAGATACATATTGACGCTAAAATATTACTTCCCTTAAAATGACCAATGGACGTATTAGTGGATGTTTACATAAACGAAGATATTATTCAAGAGTATGGAAGGTGAGATGCTTTTCAATTTTGCCAACCAACAAATGACGTGAATCAGCGATACCATGTGATGATACATAATAAAACCCAAAAGACTACTTATGGTGATTTCGATGCTAACATATCACTTCTATGAGTACAAAATGACATTATAAGGCTATCCCTGTTTTGATGTTTCAATCGGCACTAAATATGTACAGCTTTAAAAACGTGTGTCCTGGAGTGAAAAAAATATATGACGGTTGCACAATGTTTCTATTCCGACGCAATGCGACTAGATCTTAGGAATAAATGTAATTGTTAAAGTGAGTGAGTGAGTTAAAGTTTGTAGTGACAGCGGCAGTATTTCAGCCATATTTCAGCCATAAAAATAGTTAGAAAATGCATGATAAATATATCATGACGACTGACTGACTGACTGACTGAGTTTGGTTTTACGCCGCTTTTAGCAATATTCCAGCAACATAACGGCGGGGAACACCAGAAATGGGCTTCACACATTGTACCCTAGTGGGGATTCGACATTCCAAACAAACACAGAGGCCGAAATGTCAACTTGAGACTGAGACCGAGAGAGTTGCATTCCGGAAGCGACGTTGGTTGCAGGTGAGTTTTAAGATGTAGTTGTTTTGGAGCAACATAAACACTCCAGTAGCTAGCTATATAAAGCAATAGTTGATGAACAAGTACGTCATAATTTCCGATCATGTCCTATTTTCGATCAGAGATATATTTTCACAGCCACTGTCACTGTTACTCAGTAGGGCCAAGTCATCTATTTCCCGAGACGGGTGTGTTGCGGTGTGAGTGTGTGTGGAGGTATTAGGATGGGGGCGTGCATGGACAAATGAGAACTTGCAACATATGGATGCAGTGGTAAGAGAGAGCACATAATTATTAAAACATAATTAAAAATAAGTCATATCAGATAATTATCCACCAGGGACTGGTCCCCTACCATGTTAAAGTGGTATGTGAATTGTGTGTGTGTGTGTGTGTGTGTGCGTGCGTGCGTGCGCATGTGCTTGTGTGTGTTAGGGCATGATTAAAATGTTGACTCTCACTCTTTCTCTCTTTAAGGCAATGTACAATAAATATAATGAAAATGACTGCTCTCCACTGGCATAAAACTTAGGTATTAATGGACCCCTTGTAAAAACATCATGGCAGCTGTATATATAGGTAGCTTTTGACCCACTTTCAAAAATGGGAAAACAGGGAAATATGTTCATTCAGATAATGCATTTCTTTTGAGTTTTGTTTTTGGCAAATGTAAAAATGCTACTTTAATGCTATTTTTTAGAATGTACATGGCAGCATTTCTCATCAATGAATACAGCCTAAATATCTAGAAGACTGGAGAACCCAAGTGGGCAATCAGCTACCCCATAGGCCTAAACCAAGAGGCCAAACCAGTGAACAAGAAACCAACATGTGGTAAATATAATTCAGACAATCAATAATCTTTTGTTGAACTGGAACTGTTCCTAATACTGCATATTTTTCCCTAACTAATGAGTCAACACTAAGTTTTGTTTGCAAAGACACTGGTTTTTAATCCTCATATCTATTTTCCCTCTCAGCACTTGTTAAGACAAAAGTACTTACATTTTAAGTGCAGATTTTAAGAAAATTATTATTATGGTTGCCAAAACAAAATATACTGAAATTGTGTTACAAAATGTCTCTAAATGAATGTAAAATATATTCACAGGGTATGTGGAATTCCTAGTCAGGGCCATTCTCTAGAGAAGAAACATGTTTCCTTCCTACAGACTTGCAGGACATAACAACCTATTTTTCCAGGATATTCTGCCAGACACTTTCATATATAGCCAATAAACAGGAACTGTTGAATTCACTGACATTAAGATATTAAAGGAAATCATGTTATGTGTCTAGGGTGTGAACTGAAACCAGTTGTGCCTGATGTCTTAAGGTCTATTGTATTCGTCTGTTTGAATTTTGGGACTTGTTCAGATGGTAAATGTTTCCAAATTGCAGTCACCACTGTGTCACATGGTCTTATTGGAGAGCAGTCTTGTTTTCTTTTTTTACCAGTCCATCCAGTTAATTTACACGCAAGCCTTTGCCTTCATGATGTCGGTGTACACATTGTATTCATTATTTTGTCATAAACAGTTTATATGCAAATAAATTATTTGCTTTAATTTTTGTGTGCTGGTTTCTGGATTTGATCGATGGTCTTTCTTTGGAACTGATCACACTTTACACATTACTACCAGAACACAATGAAGACTTTTCTTTTTCACTAGCTGGCAGTTAAAGGAAAGATAAGGATTTGTCAGTTCTATTTTTTCACATATATATTTATTTATTATATCTATTATCAGCTGTTAAGGAGGTTGCAGGTCCTTATCAATTTACCTTTTATGTACATCTTCCAGATTTATATGACTAAGTATCACGACATATAACCTATGCTTTACACGTGTATGGAGATAGAAAACTGATGTTTGATGCACGATATCAAAGACGATACCAAGGGCGGCTACAGCTTTTTGAGGAGGGGTGTGTGGGGTGGGGATGGTGCACACTACTGAGAAAAGGAGGGGTGCACACTTAACTTACACCCGAGTTTCAAAAAACATACACTAACGTCCTACAATAACAAACCTTCAACGCACATAAACCATACTAAAACTTTAGGGGCGCGCATTCAGTTATCTAATCAGTTTTTTAGTGTTTACCATGAACATGTATACCGATAGCTCAACAAGTGACTTGCCGTTATCATGATTGCATTCAGTACCAGCCTACAGTAAGTCTATTCAAAACATAGTCGGGATCGTACCACGGCTGTATGTTGTCAACTGGTGGAATCGTCGTCAATATTCATGTCGGTCTTGCCGCTAGAAATACTTTCAAATTGAAAATGTTGTATGTATGTGATATTATCTGTATATAGTATGCCATCCAAATCAAGGTTTCACTTCGAGGATTGATTTATTTGCTAAACTAGAAGCAGACCTCAGTAAGCGAACAGGCTCGGTACCACTGTATTTTCCGTGTGTTCATGTAGCGACTCTCGGGTATGACGTCACGCGACCACGTGACCATCTACCTCATTATCTTGCGAAATCGCAAAATGCTTTCGAGGGAGGTGCGTTTTAGATTCCTTATACAAGCTGTATAATGAAATATTTCCGTTTTTAACTGTATTTTGTGGATATTATATATACCAAGGGGTTCATTAAGAGCGAAACTAAACAATGTGAAGTGACCTTTTTAAAAATCCTTTAAAACTTCATGAACTATACAACAAAAGTTGTGAAAAACATTTTCTGGCATTGTTGTTTCCCTATCTTCCTGTATGTGTTGGACAGATGCGACACACCCACAAGATATAGATAGATTAGGAGTGGTCCTCTGGCCAATATACATCCCTTAATGTAACTTCCTTATATGATGGAAATATGCAGCGTGAATAATGTAACAGTCTAATGTCAGTCTGGTGACAACTCTAATGGATGAAATTATATTGTAATGTACGAATGGACTGTTTCGCTATGATGAAGTGAGTGAGGTTGTAAGTTGGGTTTACGACTGCTTCGAAAAGAATTTCATTTACCTAATGAATTCACAAACACAAACACAAACAAAAATACAAACCTCACACAAAAAATAAACATGTTTATAAACCAAATCAAAACAAAAATCAGTGTGTGCAATGGTGAGTGAGTGAGTGAGTGAGTGAGTGAGTGAGCTTTTAGCTATATCCTAGCAGCAGCACGTGGAAGGACACTTGACACATTCTACCCATTTGGGGAATCGAACCAGGGTCTTCAGCGAGACGAGTGGACACTTTGTGGTTTTCCTACCGCCCCATCTCTTCTGACAACAGACGGTCTGAAAATTGTTTCTCTCATTAATTAATGTAAGAAATGCGGTGTACTATCAGTATCAAACTTCACATGTCTGTATTCTTGGTTCCTGTGTCAAGCGTCATTATATCTACTTGGGCCTAATGCATTACGGACAATATTGTCGACCTGTTCTTATTTGTAGGACTGAAAATCACGTTCATTACCACACATTATAAGTTAACGAATCACACATTTTTCTGTGCCGTGTGTTGCAGATTAGTCCCATGAATAAGTGGGCTGTTGTTTTACGTCTGTTGAATAGAATACTGTAATGTTTTAAGGCACCGGGAGATAATGATGCTTTCCGATGAATTTAAGCGTAAGTTAAATCAATTATGACTTTTATTTAAAACTCAAACTCCCCTACACTTTCATAACTGTCTTTAGGATACGTTTATGCATGCTATTAGTTTTAGAAGTGAAAGCGTAATTTATCAGGGATTCTTTATGAAAACACTGAATATGTCTTATTAGTCAGACACAGTGTTCACATTACACTTCGGTTTGTTTTGGTTTGGTTGGTTGGTTGTTGTTTAACGCCGCACTCAGCAACATTCCAGCTATATGGCGGCGGTCTGTAAATAATCGAGTCTGGACCAGACAGTCGATGGAATACCAAAATGACAATCTGCGACATAGCCAGTCATACTATTTTCACCTCGACGATTTGAGTCCTTGTTCTAGATATCAACCGCTGTTTTGACTGGCCTAAATGCTATATACAACTATTAAAGTTGGTTCCAGCTATATGTCTGTAAATAATCGAGGCTGGACCAGACAATCCAGTGATCAGCATCATGAGCATCGATCTACATAATTGGGATACGATGACATGTGTCAACCAAATCAGTGAGCCTGCCAACTCAATCCCGTTAGTCGCTTACTACGACAAGCATTGGTTCCTGAAGACCAGTTCTATCACGGATATTAGCTAATTACGTGGTGAGCATAGTATAGTTGCATATCTAGTTTGAGGACAATGAAAGAAAGGAAAGCAAATGCCATCTGAAATGATATCATTAGAAATAATATGTGAATTTGGGTATATATTCAAGAAGCTGAATCCACAAAATGTTGGAAAATGACAAAAGAACACATAATCCCCACTTCTGGGAAAGTCAACAGAAGGTAATCTGTACAAGAAATTCTAACTTCAGATTCAGGTAGTTCGATGATCAATAATAATCAAACAGTGAAGAAGTTTAAAAATGGCATAAGAACACATAATGACATTCTTCACAGTTCCATCGTTGTCAGAACAGGTTTGATTCGGACATCATTTAGGCAAGCTATGCATAAAGATACAGATATCCAAAACAACTTTTCAGTTGTTTGATTAATGTTACATCATCCAAGTCCACAGTAGGCATTCAAAAAGTTTAATGGAAGAGAGGAAAAGGATCGTCATTTACAAAACTTGTACCAAATGTTTCTAGACCTTGCTTTGCATGCTTTCAGCGTCTTCACATTTAGATAGTGATTCATACACACATGCTCATCATATAAACGGGGTCGTGCTATCGTCCTCGCTGGGCAGAGCTTTCTTATCACTATGTAAACACATTTGTCGCTGTTATGCTACAAAGCGAAAGCAAGTCTTAGCCCAGATAAAACCTACACTTGATACAAAATTTTGGAGAGTAAAGACTGCATGCCTTGGTTAAGAATACATGATTATTGTGAATTCATTCAGCATTCATTGAAGTTGTTTCAGAGTCCTTATCACACGGATGAATTCATATATCTTGCGCCTTTTCTGTTATCAGCTATCTCTGTATAACAGGGTTCTGGCATTTCTTCCACTGTTGCCTGATCTAGAGGGGCGTACGGATCTCCACGTGTCGTTCCTAACGCTTTTATTTTCTTCCGCAGCCTGGAAGAAAATGATAAATTCGTCATTTCCATGCGTCTTTGCAATGGTAGAAGGTTGAACAGAAGGGAATAACTAGACAATCTACTTCTAGTTGAATAGATTGATCTACTTTAGCAACAACTAGAAATCGTTACAGCTGTTGCAAAATATAAAGACGCCACCTGAACTGTCGTCGAGGATTTGATTTTGAATGGCAACTGTTTCAGATTATTTGTATATAGTCTGAACTAGTAGGTCGTAACAAAAATATATATGGGGATTCAAGGACTGAATAGGTTCGCCAAAACAAATGAATGACGATAAAGTGAGTGAGTTGAGTTTTACGCCGCACTCAGCAATATTCCAGCTATATGGCGGGAATGACGATAGAAATGACCAGAGTGGCTAAAGTTATTCGATTTTTGCTGTCTCTCCAATTACGTGTCATCACTCCCTGGCTGCTCGCAACATTTTTTCTAATGCCCCTCACACGTATACATTTTCTGAAAATTTAAGTCTGTCTATCGGCCCACAAATTGTTTAGTCCATACGTGCTGAATTAAATGTTTCGCTGATTAATAATAGGTTTTAATTGGATATATATTGGAAAGTTGAGAGTGAGATTTAATTATACAAAAATTGAGAATGGAACTGGTTTTGTCGTTCAAATGTCATTTCCATAAATGGCATATACCGGCTACATGTCGATGTCTTGTTTGTAGACAAACAGTGAAAAGACAATGGATACATTTTGGGACAGTTTAGAGATGGGGCGTTTGCTGTGCACGTCAGAATGTTGAATAAACTCAATACGTATTGTAGATGTTGAAAGTAACACAAAAGAACATTTTAACAAACCTATTCAATAAATCCTAAGTACTAATAACAGGCCGATATAAGCTGTTGCTCACCTTCTGATGCAAAGAGAAGCCACCAGCACAATGATCAATATGACAGCTCCACATGATACTGCAACTGCTAACGTTATGAGATAAGAACATGGTTGATCATTATTTACAGCGGGGTGTTGGTAATTAACTGAAATGGAAACATATAACAGTGTTACATGCAAACTACTTCAAAAGACACAACAAACGGCAGAAATCGTGCAATGTGTTTATGAATTTGCCGCCTTGATTCATCGTTAAGTGCAATACTATCGGACAAAGGAAAACCTAAAATCATTGGAAATAGGAACTGTGAGTCACTGAAGGCATAACATTGTCGTATTCAAGTTGGGAAATTCAATCAAATGTGCACTCAGGAGGAACAGTCATAAAATACGAGAATGGTTAGTGAGTGAGTGAGTGAGTTTAGTTTTACGCTGCACTCACCAATATTCAAGCTATATCCGGGCGGTATGTAAATAATCGAGTCTGGACCAGACAATCCAGTGATCAACAGCATGAGCATCGATCTGCGCATCAGGGAACTGATGACGTGTCAACCAAGTAAGCGAGCCTGACCATCCGATCCCGTTGTCGCCTCTTACGACAAGCATAGTCGCCTTTTGTGGCAAGCATGGGTTGCTGAAGAACTATTCTATCCCGGATCTTCACGGGTCAGGATGGTTTAGTGTTATCTTCATTTGAAACTGTTCTTCACTGAGAAACTGCAATCGTAAATATAACATAAGTGATATATTCCAAAATATGAATTGAACAAAGTCTTTAACACATGTGTGATTGTCAGTGGCAGTCTCATCCTGATGATGAGACGTAAAATCTCTGTGGCTCACACCTATCTGATCTGTTCACTGCTCGGGAGTGGGCTAGATCTCAGGCCTTGTCGTGTAGCTTGTAGAGGTACATCTCTCCCATCTGAACGCCTGGTTCTGTCCTGTTGGTCAGAGCTCTCTTTTGGTTCCTCGATGAGTTTATTTCCTTCGTAATAGTAGCTGGTGTCTGGGTTATTTGATCTTAACCTGTTAAGTTCTTGCCTTTGATGTGGTGTGAGATCGTTGGCAATACCGATTCCTTTCTCACGCAAGCATCTCTCAATTTTACTGAAAGCCATTTATCCTCCCAGTGGCAGATTCTCACTATGATGGGTGTGGTCTTGTCCTGTCTGGGAGAGGATACCCTGTGAGCTCTCTCTATGTCTCTGGCTGATAATGGCTGGAGTGTCTTCACCTCCCTGGCACTGTTCAGGTTTTACTCTCAGTATATGCCTCCTTCCCTGTTTCTGATATGCCATACAACACCATGTTGTTTCTTCTGTTTCGTTGTTCTTGGTCCTCCAATCTGGATTCAAGATTACCCAGATAACTTTCCATTTAAACGGTTTTATCGTTAATGGCGTCAATATTCAGCCTCATGATTTCTTGTTCTACTTTGTTCTTCATTACATCTGTCTTCAACTTCGTTATGTCATCTTGTATTGATTTTATGTCCTCTTTAACTGAACTAATATGTATGTATGTATATAAAGTTTTAGGGCGACCTTGGGCCTTAAAAGGCCTATATGCGCCCAACACTTAACAAACTGTTATATTTTTGTTCAGTTAAATAACATCGTACTTACCCGTTTTAACGAGGAAGTCTAAAACAACTCTTTGTATGCAACCATACATTAAATTATTGCCAAGTATTGCGTTCATTGAAAAGGTATTTTGGGTTTTGTTAAGTACAGTGTCTTTAAGAGCCTTACGTGGGTTTTCATGAGCTGGACATTCAATGAGGTAGTGCTGAACTGTTTCTGGGCACTGTAAGTTACAGCTTTCACACAGAGGAGATAAGTCTTTATCTAAAATACTTCTATATGCCTTTAATCCACAATGTCCCAGCCTGAGACGAGTTAAAACAACTTCATCTCTGCGACAACGCCGACGAATTTTAAAATGTTTGTTTACTACAGGACAAGTAGAGTACATGTGTCTACCTGTAGTTTCATTATCCCATTTATTTTGCCAAGATGTATTTATTGAAGACGAAATGACAAACCAGTAATCTCTTGGAATGGGCTTAATTGAATGAATATCTGGCTGTGGTCTGTTGCAAGCCATCTTAGCAATTGTGTCAACTACTTCGTTTCCAGCTACACCAACATGTGCAGGAATCCAAACAATATCACAGCTGATGTACATGGAGTTTAAAACAGTATCAAGATACAAGATGTCGTATAGTATGTCACTGCGTGGACCTTGTACACCTGATTGAATTGCTTGTACAGCTGACAACGAATCAGTAAAAATTATTGCTTCGTGTTCATTATCTTTTACCCATTTTAAAGCTTGAATCTGAACTAATATATTTTGATACTAGTAATCGTTCTTCGGATTCCCTAATTTGGGTAATAATGCCCTTCTTGAGATCATCAAATTCCTTGCCAGAGGGACCAGGGTTTAACTCAACATCCCCTGCCCTGTGTATCATAGATGGTACATAAGCACTACGAGATAATGTAGATGTGACTAGACCGTCCGGTTTTCGATACGTAAACAAACATACCGTTGGTGACGAAACATTGCAAAAATCACCTTGGGCACACAAAGATGGTGGATGAATCAGTGTTGGTACTCTGTCTCGGGTCCACAGTGCTGTTAGGGCATCCTAGAACAGCCAGTGCCAGCAGCAGAGATCCACACAACACAAACCTGTACCCGTCCGCCATACCTGACGTCCATGTCGACATCGGGATGTAGGGCTCAACTGTTCCAATCTGTTTTGTACCTTTGGGGTGCATAGATCTGCCATTTCTGCTCCTCAAAACTTCCAGGGGAACCCCCATGTTTTACTTCTCCACTGTTCCGGTGGTTTCTCTTCTTTTTGAAAGATACTATTGACAATTTTTATCAGAGCTCAACATCAACTGTGTGTACTAGCAAGGGAGATAATTGATGACTTTTATGCATGCATGTATTTTCATTGAAGGTGAAAATGCACTGCATCTAAATATTATTGGTAATAACTAGCATGTACGTACGTGTATGACAGTTTGCGCCGCTGAATCCAGGAGTGCATCCACTAGAGCAGTGTCCAGTGATCTTGTCACATACTTCCTTGTTGTCCAGACAGTGACATTGTTTGTCACAGTCGTCACCAAACCAGCCGTCACTGCAAACTATATAATTAATTTGGTATAGGTCACTCCTGCGTGTGCGTTCAACACTGAAATACACATTGAAATTATATTCAAAGAGACACACCCCCATTTTGTTTACAACTGCTTGATCGTGTATCACATCACCCAGGATCTGTTTGATATATCTTGTACATATAGTGTAAGCGTTTTGTTAATTATGCTCCGGAACGACATCCACCCTTTCTTGAGACCAAATTGTTTCCATGAAAATTTAGAACATTTAACATGCCTAGAGACTGTAAATAGCAAAATGCACCACTTCAGGTTCTGCTAGATATATCAATCAATTTTATAACAATATTAAACGGTATTTAAGTTATGCTCCGGAAACGACATATATGCCCGGACAGACGAACAGGCTGACAGCCAGATGGACGCATTTTATGCTGGGGGGATAAAAATCAAACAAACCATTTCAGTTTTAGAGAACCCACAAGATGTTAATTCCGCTTTCTCAAATACGTTTTGTGGATATAGAAATGTTCCTTCCCTGATAGTATTAAAGAATATGGTTGATCTTTGAGCCTGGGGTTGGGTGGTACATTTGCTGGATCAAGCAAAATATCTCTCTTTGTACTCATTTATATTCAGCTTTGAAATCTATATGCCTTCTGGTTGCAGAGTCAAGCTATAAGTTAATAGCATTGATGGCTGATTTTGGCAGATTGCTTCCCCACTTACTGGCCACACGTGGCATTATTTGATGTCACTTTCTTTCAACAAACAATCAATGTACTGATATTTACACACAAAAAGTTATGTCATTTGAGGCTTTGTAAATCTGTCGAACAATACAACTGTTAATGAAATATGAACTTGTGAAAGTAGTTGGCATCACCTTAAGAAAAACAGTAAGATGAACATTTTTTTGGAATTAACAGATTTTTGCAGTTTTGGATGTTATCCCTGATGTTTGGATGTAATTGGGTACATACCAAATATCTGCACCTAACACAGAGTGAGAAACTCCTGTGGCGTCCGTATGGTTAACAGAGGTTCCTGACAGTGGCTGTCTGCAGGTGACGTCCGTTATGTAATCAGGTCGTCCACTTGGTGACCAATCGTAGCAGATCTGGTTGTCCACCAGGATCTCCATGCCATTATTTCGATCTAGCCCTGTAATTGCATGTATTTCATGATAAATGTCAGTGATGAACGGTATTGCCTAACTGGTAGTTATTTAGATGTTAGGTTTTGCTAAAGTCACAACGTATGTACCTAATTTGCAATTCCAGTTGAATCATTGGATGGTCTAAAGCATTCGTATCAGATCTTGCATTTATCATAATTCATTAAATGTTGATATAGACGAAACAACACTCACATGTTTTGCGAAGATAGAGTTTCATGTGGTGTATTTTATCATGGCTGCTTGTATTGAGAAATACAGTCCATGATGGTGTCATGTCTCCACCGTCAGTGTGAGTACACGGAGTGTCTTGACTTAATTGATTTGAAATGATCCCATCCACCGCATACTTTGCTTTACAGTCCATTGGCTGCGGGGTTACAGAAACTTCTTTGTAATCAGAGGACTGAGTTGTACGTCTTTTCAGTGCAACGTTTTCTGATAAAACAAAATCGTTAGAATAGATATGATATACATTAACATATGCATTGTTCAAATCTTAACTTGAATTTGTGGCATAAAGATAAAGCAACAAGTCATGCGAATATGGTTACGAGGGTAGAAGGAAGTGTTTCATAAACAGAAAACAAAACGAATATGACAGTAGTAATACAGATTACATTCAACATTAAGTTCTGATGCCGGCACACTTCCCTGGGCTCTTTTCCCCATTCGATTCCATGTAATAATTCATATCGAAACGATTGTACAATACTATCAGAACGTATTGCACTGGATATGTTTACGTGTAAGTCAAAAGGAATCCAAATGTAAATTCGAAAGAGAGAATGAGTGTGATTAAAGAAGGCAAACTGTATTAATTGATGATCTCGTGATGTCATGAGAACGTAAGTAACAACAAATAACGTTAGCACTTGTGCCTGACAGTGCATTCACTGCTGACTGATATCAAACTGACTCCACTTAACTAGAAATGCTGAACAGATTGACAGTGAGCCAGAGAACCTAAATCTACACATACAGACGTCTGTCGGTATAATGACTCCAGGTAATAAGAAAAACTGAATTGTAATCAAAATCCATGTCAGTAAATTTACATAAAAAAGATTTGTAAGATGGCACAGAGTCAGATCTTGTCTCCAGAAAATACGAAATGTGTATAAGGACACTGCTTGACTTCATTGTTGAGTTTGTCTCAATTAGCTTTTCCGTTTAACAATGAATAGTAAACAAACTAGGCATTGTCAGCACTGACTACTGTATTCGGAAAGTTTTATATTTTTTATATACTTGCTTGCTTGTTTCATGGTGGGATTGTCAGGGGATAAACAGAATACTCGTCCTCTTTCAGGGTTTTCTTCAGCTCAGGAATATCCTTGAAATACATTGTACCTTGTATATTGGATTTTCTGATTCAGTAAGTTACATGTACGTACGTGTCTGACAATTTGCGCCGCTGAATCCATCAATGCATCCAGTAGAGCAGTGTCCAGTCATCTTAACACATACGTCCATTTTGCCCAGACAGTGACATCGTTTGTCACAGTCGTCACCAAACCAGCCGTCGCTGCAAACTATATAACTGAGATAGTATTGATCCTTGGACTGATATTTCGAAAAGGAGAGTGTCATATATATTTTATCATTTTAGGTAACAATACACTGCTCCTGCTTTCATTGGTGATTCTGGGTAGATAAATTACATGTACGTACGTGTATGACAATTTGCACCGGTAAATCCAGAACGGCATCCACTAGAGCAGTGCCCAGTAATCTTGTCACATAGTTCCTTGTTATCCAGACAGTGACATTGTTTGTCACAGTCGTCACCAAACCAGCCGTCACTGCAAACTATATAATAATGAGTGAGTTGGGTTTTACACCGCTTGTAGCAATATTCCAGCTAAATCATAACAGGAGACACCAGAAATGGGCTTCACACATTGTACTCATGTGGGGAATCGGGTCATCGACGACACGAGCGAACGCTTTAACGACTAGGCTAACCCAAAGGCCCCGCAAACTATAAAAGAATGATTGTATTGGACTCATACATGTACGTTAAACACTGAAATACACACTGAGCAATATGTTCAAAGAGGCACAAGTCCAGTCTCTCTCTCCCTCAGTCGCGTGTCATATAAATGCTGAGAGCCCGTTGGACCAGCGTGGGTAAAACATCGGTGGCACAGTCTTGTTTCAATGTTGTTCCAACGTTTGATCACTGTCTATTTTATTCCTCAGTACCCGCAGTTAGCCTCAAATGTTTGTACCAATCCACCAATGCCATCCCACAGCATGCAATACATTCTTCAAGATGAATTGACGTTGAACTATATCCATGAAACAAGTTCGATTAAATGCCCCCTCCCTTACTTTGGTTCCCCTGAATATACAAAAAGGACATTTTTCCCTTGATGAACCCAAGCGCTGCACACGACACTCACTGGGAATTGGATTGATAAATTACGTGAAAGTAAATATGACGAACAATATAGCTTTTAAATAAATATGAATTTGTAGTACATGTAGTTGGCAAAATCTTAACAAGAAGAAAAAGATGAACATGACATGGGCATTTAGAGACTTCTGCACTCCTGGCTGCTATCGCTGATGTTTGGATGTAACTGGATACATACCAAATATCTGTACCTCACACAGAGTGAGAAACTCCTGTGGTGTCCGTATGGTAACAGAGGTTCCTGATAGTGGCTGTCGGCAAGTGACATCCGTTATGTTATCAGGTCGTTCAGTTGGTGACCAATCGTAGCAGATCTGGTTGTCCACCAGAATCTCCATGCCATCATTCCGTCTTGGCGCTGTAATCGTATACATTTCGTAGATTTAAGATACATTTTGGTGAGAAACAGTATTGCTTAATCGTGAGTTATTTGCATATTTCACTTTGCAAACGTCAGAGAGGTTGTTTTTCTTCAATGTCAATTTTACTTGAATAATTTGATGATATAAAGATATGTATCAGTTTAGATTTTGTATTTATCATGTCAGGAAATGTTGGTATAGTCGCTTCAATACGCACATATTTTGCTGAGGTACAGTTTCATGCGGTGTATTTTAACCGGCTCGCTTGTATTGAGAAATACTGTCCATGATGGAGTCGTGTCTCCATGGTCAGTGTGAGCACATGGACTGCTCCTGGCGAGATTTGAAACTCTTCCATCCACCGCGTAGTCCGCTGTCAGGTTAAGTAGCCGGGCGTTTTCGTGAGGTCCATAGTAGACAGATGTCTGAACTGCAGTTCTTTTCAGTGCAACGTTTTCTGATGAAAACATTTAGTTAGAATATATATTTTAAGTGATTTGAATGCCCATTGTCAATCTAGACGTAATGTACATTAACAGATGCTTTTGTTCAAGCGTTAACATGAAGTAGTGGTATAAAATATTAAGCAGCTTAAGAATGACCACGTATATATGGTTATCATGGTAGGAAGATAAACAAAAACCAAAAATGAACAAAACACTAATAAAACAAACTACATACAATACTGAGTCACAGTGCACAGTTCCCCGGGCACTCTTACCCCATCCGATTCCATGTAATACATCATATTCAAACGATTGTACTGCATGTAACAGTTTTCGCACTGGATACATTTAAAATGTAAGTGACAATCACAAGACAAGCGAATCAAAATATGACTTAAAAGAAACTTGCATTTTGAAAGAGAATTAGTGGTTAAAGAAAGGAAATTGTAATCAGTTGACGATCTCATAATGTCATAGGAAAGAATCAAATAACAAATGCACGTTAGCACTTGGTCTTCAAGTTGACTCCAATTAACTAGAAACACTGAAAACGTTAGAGAGTGGGCGAGAGAACATAAACTTACACATACAACAGCCCGTGGGTATGCAGACTCCATTAAAATAGAAACACTGAACACTAGTCACAACCCATGTGAGTAAATGTACATGGAGGTGATTTGCGAGGAGGTACAAAGTCAGATCTCGTATCCAGATTTTAAGAAAATACGAAATTCGTATAGGAACATCGTTGCATGTAATTCCTGAGTTAGTTCAATGTATTTTTCTGTTCACCAGTGCATACTAAACAAACTAGGTATTGTCAGCAGTGATTACTGTATTCGGATAGTTTCAGGTACATATACTTATTTGTTTGTTTTTCATAGTGAGATTCTCAGGTGATAAAACTAAAGATTTTACTCATATTCTGTCAGGATTTTCTTCACTGCTAGATTGTCGTTGAACTGCACTGCACCCGTGTTTATTGGATGTTCTGATTCAATAAGTTACATGTACGTACGTGTTTGACAAATTGCGCCGGTGAATCCAGGAGTGCATCCACTAGAGCATTGTCCAGCCATCTTGGCACATGCTTCCTTGTTGTCCAGACAGTGACATCGCTTGTCACAGTTGTCACCAAACCAGCCGTCACTGCAAACTATATAACAGAGACAGTATTGATCCCTTCGTATTTGTACCTTAAACACCGAAACACATGCTGATATAGTGTTAAGGACGCGTAAATCCATGGTCCGCCTTCACGCGAGTATATCATGACTAAAACTCAAAAATAGTACTTTTTACATGTGAGTGACTGAGTGAGTGAGTTAAAATTTAACGTCACATCGGCAATATTTCAGCGATATCGTGACGAGAACAATTAATTTTATACATAGTAAGTAATGGTAAACTGTAAAAACCTGTCAACGAAGGACAGTAAAATAACTAGATTGTCACAGATTCGAATTTAAAACTAGTAATTAAATCTAAAACATTTCAACTATAGGGGACAGCACAATATGAAAATAGGCTATAGATCGCCAACAACTGAAGGTAGATCACCATACTAGGGACCATGGGGACTTACAGTACCTTTGCTACGTGCATTTTTAAAAATGTACTTATGGTACTTAAGGGAGTTTTTCCTATGTCATCTTGTCGTTGTACA
This sequence comes from Haliotis rubra, assembly GCF_003918875.1. NCBI lineage: Eukaryota > Metazoa > Mollusca > Gastropoda > Lepetellida > Haliotidae > Haliotis > Haliotis rubra. Next base: position 92,265 of record NW_025766960.1, on the reverse strand, counting down.
TGTAGTATAAATAAAGGGCACTTCATTGGTGATTCTGGGTAAATAAATAACATGTACGTACGTGTCTGACAGTTTGCGCCGGTGAATTCAGGAGTGCATCCACTAGAGCAGTATCCAGTGATCTTGTCACATACTTCCTTGTTGTCCAGACAGTGACATTGTTTGTCACAGTCATCACCAAACCAGCCGTCACTGCAAACTATATTGAAAAAGTGGTTTTGGTCGCATCATGTGTGTACGTTAAATGCTGAAATGCTCACTGGAATAATTTTCGAAGAGACGCACATTCACTGCCCAATCACTCGCGTGTTGTATACCTCTGCTGTGAGTCCATGGTGTACAGCCATTGCTTCTCGTCAAGTTGGTCCCTATCTGTGATTTGTGTGATTGTGCATAGCATCTCATTTCATTTGTTCAGTGACTTGATTCTCCGGACTTAATCATTAACAGGTCACTGCGATGTGCAGAAACATTACTGTTTATGGAATAAACTAGCCTGATAACAACGTTGACAAAACACCTATGGTCCAACGTCAGGTTTATTCTTCAACTATTGCTATTAGACACAAAAAAAAGAGTTAAATGCACACTCTCTTGGCTTGATGCCTCTGGAAATAATAACATTCACTCACGTTCTACCCACGAGGGACCCACAGACAGACGCTGCATACAACACTCACTCGGAGTCGGATCGATATATTTGGTGAAAGTAAATCTGGCGATTCATACAGATTGTATTGTTTTTAAATCAGGAAAGAAGTTGGCAAAAGGAGTAAAATTGAGTGGAGTAAAATGAGTGAGTGAGTTTTATAGTTTTAAGCCGCACCCAGCAATATTCCATCCATATGGCGGTGGTATGTAAATAATCGAGTCTGGACCAGACATTCCAGTGATCAACAGCATGAGCATCGATCTGCGCAATTGGGAAACGATGACATGTGTCAACCAAGTCAGCGAGCTTGACCACACGATCCCGTTAGTAGCTTCTTACGACAAGCATGGGCTACTGAAGATCAATGTTCTAACCCGGATCTTCACGGGTAAGGAGTAAAATGAACATTATTATTAACATATTTTTGGAGTTCTGGCTACCATTGCTGACATTTGGATAGAACAGTCTACGTACCAAATATCTCTACCTCACACAGAGTGAGAAGCTCACGTAATGTCGATATGGTAACAGAGGTTCCTGATAGTGGCTTCAGGCAAGTGACATCCTTGGCCTCATTAGGTCGCCCAGGAAGTGACCAAGCGTAGCAGACCTGGTTGTCTACCAAAATCAGTATGCCCCCCATTTCGACTTGGCGCTGTAATCATACCCATTGAACAGCATTGCCTAATTATGAGTTATTTAGATGTTCCACTTTGCTAACGTCACATCGTTTACTTGTACTTTTAAAGTTTCACTAGAATAATTAGATGATCTGGGAAAACATCATTTTCAGGTTTTACATGTATCATATTAATAAGATAAAAGCGACAAAACGCTTTCCACATCCATTAGAAATAAAGTTTCGATTGTATAATTGTGACTATGTCGTGAGCATATATTTGTTTCATAAATAAGTAATAAAATGTTGCTATGGGCGCTACAATACTCACATGTATATTTGAGATACACTTTCATGTGGTATATTTTGTCATGGCTGCTTGTATTGAGAAATACTTTCCATGATGGCAGTGTGTCTCCAGTGTTAGTTTGTGCACACGGACTTTCATTGAAGTAACTTGAAATTATTCCATCCACCGCATAGTCCGCTGTCAGGTTTAGTGGCTGGGCAGTTTCATTAGCTTCATAGTAGTTGGAGGACTGATTTGCAGGTTGTTTCAGGGCAACGTTTTCTGATGAAACAATTTAGTTAAACTACATGCATTTGAATCAATATCAGTCTCGAATAAAACACATTAACAGATACATTTGTTCATAAGTTAACATAAAGTAGTTTTATAAAAAGGTTACGCAACTTACATATAACCAAGTAAAGGTGATTACTTTACGATGGCAGGACAAAAACAAAACAAAAATGAACGTAACATCAGTAAAGCAGACTATATACGACATCATTACTCGCCCGTGGAAGATACTGCAGTGTGATAATTTTTACGGCAATATTACACTAGTGTAAAACCGGTAGACGTTTGACGTCATAGTGGTTCACAGTTATGAAAACTGCAATTTGAAAGAGAAATTTATAGTGGTTAAAGAAGAAATGTGTTTATTGATGATGTCATGGGATGTAACGACTAGTAACTGCACGTGGGCACATGGCCAGAGTTTCTTCAAACTGATTCCGCTGAACTAGAAGCAATGAACAACTTATATTATATTCACACCCCATAGTTAGGTTACATGGAGGTGATTTGAAAGTGAACATAGTCGGACTGGTAGGTGTGTGACGTTTGTGATCAACGTATTGCGGAATAGACTGCAAATGAGTTATGTTTGAAGAATAATGGGTATGTCTCCTTCCCCTACGTTCTAAATATGGCAACATCACTGCTCACGTTTCTGGCAGGTCGGACCGAACCATCCCTTAATACATCCGCCATGGTTGCGACAAGTGGTTGCCGGAGATGCTGTGCAGGTACTTCGATTGTAGCAATGACATTCTCCAGCTGCAATAACAAAAATGTTTCACTGCAGATTTAAGATACAAAGTGAGTTACTTCTTTAGTACAGTCCTCATTATTTTAGTAGTGTAAAAGCGGTGTCATATCATACGGTGTCATATTACGGCCTCATACAAAGATCAGAAATATACGTGAGTGGTTTTATCGTAGCGGCACTGGGCCAGTAATGTTTTATATGCAAAGAATGACATTTTATTATCATCAGTATGGTATCTGTTATACGTATAACTATCACATAAAAATAAATACAAAGCTATTGACAGAGGTGCCACATATAAATACAGATTGCCGTGCGAAACATTAGTATATTAGAGGGGTAGGTCCTGAGCAATACGTTCCGCTGCAATTGCTTAATATTACAGTGGAATTAATGCGAGTTCAAAATGAAATAATTTTATATCTCACCAACTGCTGTGAACAGCACGAACAGCTCAAACACAAAAGAGCAGCCACATTGCTTTAGTCCTTGTAGAGCCTACATAGATGAGAAACAAAATACCTCCATTCAAAAGGCTAATCAAGTTTTCTTGTATGTGTACATGTTCTAACAGTACTTGTTCAAAAACGTAAAATGTCTTCCCAGAATATTCACATATAACTGCACGGATAGTCTACAGCATCTTCTATTCTCCTGATAACTGTTGATCAGGTGACTTTAACTTTTTATGTAATTCCCAATGTTGTCGAACTCAGGTATTAACTCTTTTCAAGTTAATTGGTTTTACTTTTACATGGCTCCTCCTGGGTATATAAATATTTGTTTGTTTATTGTTTAACGCTACACTCAGCAATATTGAAGGCTATAAGGTCCGGACACACCTGACCACCAGATCAAAAAACATGGGAAATCTACACTGTCTATTAAACCCTTTCGAGTCCCTCAAACAATATGTCTTCCCCACTGAACGGGAAAGTATCAAATGGAGCAATTGTAGATTTTCTTCTTGGTTCAGCTGTGAATCTCCTTCTCACTGGGTCTTCTATTCAGTTTAAGTGCAGTAATTGCTTCTACCAAAATTAAACATATTTATATATTTTTAGAGACTGAGCGATAGTCTACTCATCTCCATTTAACATTGATACATTCACCATGACGTGCACAATCAACAAACTGTCACAGCGTTTGGTGTCAGCAAATGATGTCATACCCGAGTGAATATGAACTATATCATGACTGAATACACCATACCATTTAGAAAGTGATCGACTGTAGCGTATGTTATATTTTGGATTACACTTTCTGAGCAAAGTACAGATTCTAGTACTTTTTGGGTTGAGCCCAACTTGGGATTCGAACCCACACCCTCAGAGTCAGGCATCTAATTGACAGCACACAAAGTCAGCCAACCCGCTCAGCCACCGCTCAGTATAATCCCAAATATAGCATATGTTACATTTGACCTCTTTCTTAATGGCATTGTGTAATCATAGCTTTCGGTCGTGGGATCCGTGCCAATTAACACATCCGAGGGGCACACAAAGTCTGTTTTTCCATCTAGACTACCAGTTGTTCGACTTCCATTTTTGTATAAGTCGCAGTGTGGGTTCGAATCCCGGGTAGACTCAACCCCAAAAGTACTAGAAAATGTACTTTACTAAGAAAGTGCAATCCCAAATATAATATACGTTATTTCATGATTGTCAAGTTTTGTAATCTTTCGTAAGCGACACTCTTCAAAGAAGGTAGGGGAACCTGAACATTCAATTTGGATAGGAAGTATAAGCGTTAACAAACTTTTCAAAGACAGGCATCTTATGTACCACGATTTCTCTGTATCACCTCCCCTCAACAGCACGCATGGGATGCACGTGCACAGCACAGTAGCCCCATACACGTGATGGGGTGTCATTCTTGATTTTGACGGTTTTCAAGATGGTCGATAAATCACCGTAGACCATTGATTTTGGCAATCAACTAGCATCACACAGTCCTCGGTGTTTGTTTTAAGACGGTGCTTATGTTTGAAATGAAAATCGCACACATGCAAATTTCATGCGTCATACACCAACAATCTAACAAGAGCGATTACCGTACAAAAAGCTATGGTCATTAGTGCAAGTGGTGATGCACTCTGAAAATTTTCATTATTATCATACCAGCATTGATTGACTCCGATATATCTCCCAATGTTTTCAATCATAAATTAAAGATGACGTTCCCTACTTTTTAGAAGAGCAAATAATGATAAATCTACTTCAAGTTAATCAGACTTTTTGAATTAACTCAAACCATTATATCATTATACAGTTTTAGGTTTCAACAATTCTGTCTTCTCACCCATATAAGAAAATACCCTGATGTTCTGGGTAGTCATGCATGTGTATGAACTTGATTATTTTGTAACTGTTAATCGTCAACAACTAGTCTGGTCCAAAAAAAGACTTTTTTTAATTCATTCCATAGTTACATATATACAAACATATTATTGCAACAGAAGTGAGTGAGTGAGTATGGTTTTACGCCGCTCTCCGGAACACTCCAGCAATATCATGTAGGGGATACCAGAAGAGTGTCCCACAGACAGTACCCATGAGATAGAACCCGGCGTGACGAGCCAAAGACTTACCGACAAGGCTACTCTGCCGCAACAGTAACAAAAGCAATATACAAATAAGATAGGTTGACACATACTAGCTTCTAAAGGATGGTTGGACAGTCAGTGATTGAGAAATGGGATGAAAGGAAACCATTTATTCCAAATTTTCTACATCATTGTTTCTTTTAGATAATTTTTTTTCTGCAAGAAAGATGAATTCTAAAGTTTTCAGATAGTTATTTAATTTGGGAATTGTTTTTTGATATTACATAAATAGATATGTCTCTTTGCAGAGAAAATGAAATGGTTTAGTATTTTGTTGGCTTGTGAAGTACTAAACCAAACTGGGTATTTTGATATTTTGATTTCTTTAATGAGGTATTTATTGATCCAGATCTCAAGCTCATTTAAAAAAATCTTGGTTTCCTTACAATTCCAGTATACATGACAGATTGTTTCCTGTAGGTCGTTACAAAAATTGCACTAGTCAAAATCTACTCGTTTCATTTTCTAAAGCTCCCTTTTGGAATATATTACTCCATGTAAGAATTTAAACTGAAAATCAAGAAGTTTAATATCTTGATCCTTTTGAAGCTGCAATGAGGCTTTTGTTACAAAAGGCCATGTTCATATTGTTGAGAGGTATCATCCTGATATTTCTAATAGTTTGAATGATATAGGCAGGGCGTGTATACATAATTGTAATTCAACATTGTTCCACTTATATTACACATGTGTTTTAATGTTTCAAAAGGCATTAATCCTGAATTATCACATATATCTCTAATAGTTAAAATTCCTTTATCAGCCCAGTGTTTTATGAAGTGATGAGTATCTTTTAATCTGTGATTAAACCTTAAAGGCTGTGCGAGAATATCATCAATGTTTTCTGCATCAACTTCAGTCTTTTCACAATATCTAGTCCATGCCTTTGGAACATCAATCCAATAAGGGTTTTGGATATCAAATTTGAATATATTATTGAAGGGTATATTACATGGATTATTTGCCGTGATTTTCCTACAATGTAATCTCAAAGTGGAAATTTTTAAAGGTTCAATAAAAGTTTGTATATCAACCCTCTTTTCTCAATCTTTTCATAGTTTGTCTGTTAATTTTATCGTTTTTTTCCATTCCAAATAAATTTGAAGAATATTCTTTCAAGTGAAGTAATAAAAGTGTTGGGTGGATTTGGTAATGTGTTACAAATATGGACTAGTTTTGAAACTGCTAATGTCTTGATAACTGTAATCTTTCCTATTAATGTTTAATGCCTTTTTCTCCAGACGGCCAATAGTCTGTTAATTTCATCAAGCCTTTTTCTAGTATTAATCACCTATAAGTCACATAGTATTGAAGTAAATTTGATACCTAATACCTCAAATTCATCTTTGTGCCATTCTATATTTATATCATTACATAATCTTTCCTCACTACCCGCTTTTGATCCTATCCAGATTGCTTTAGTTTTATCAATATTTTCTTAAGACCCGACATTGTGTAAAAGGTATTCAATGTATTGATAGCAGCATACAGGCTATCTTCTGAGCCATCAAGAAATAATTCTATGTCATCAGCATACTGTCCAAGGTTATATTCTTTATCATATATAGTAATTCCTTTTATGTCTTTATATGCTCTTTCCATGCAACCTAAAATTTCAGCTAGAAAGAGAAATATGTAAGGGGATATGGGGTCTCCTTGTCTGCAACCTCTTTCATTTGTAAAAAAATCTGATGAATAGCCATCTTGAATTACACAGGATGTTGTGTCTAAAGTTAAGAGGTCCAGCTCCTAAGTTGAGGGCCAAAACCAAATGTTTCCAGGGCTAAATCAATAAACCTTTTGGAGACAGTATCAAAAGCCTTTTCGAAATCAATCAAAGTTTGTAAACCTGGAACGTTTCTTTTTTTGGGTTTCAAACATAATATCATATAGTAGTCTTGTGTTTTCACTAATGGTTGGTTCTGCCTGGAATAAATCCAGTTTGATTACCATGAATAAGTAAATCTAATGTTTTCTTTAACCGGTTTGTGATACAAGTGATGATTATCTTATAAAGGACATTTAAAAGAGTTATTGTTTTCCAATTTTTTTTAGAAAGGTCTATCTTTATTTGGTTTAGGGATACAAGTTATAACTCCCCTTTTCATAGCCAAAGATAATTTCCTTTTAGTTGAGACTTCTTTAATAAATGTAAAAATCCAGACGTTTAATTCATTCCAGAAAAAAATGAAAAAATCTTTTGGAAAACCATCAATTCCTGGACTTTAGTTATTTTTCATATTTCTGACTGCATAGGTAATCTCAATTAAATCAATATCCCTTTCAAGTGTGTTTCTCATATCATCATTTAGTGTGGGAGTTATAAAATTCTGTAAACCTTCTTCTTCATTCAAGTTTTTGTTTGATGTATATAATTTCTTATAAAAGGATTTGACGTCATTCAGAATTGAAAAGCTGTCCTTATCATTATCTGTTTTAATTTTATTAATTAATTTGCTGACAAAATTTCTGTTTTCTAGGTTACAAAAATAGTTAGTTGGTTTTTCACCTTCTTTATACCATAATATTCTGTTCCTGATTGGTATTCCTCTTATTTCTTCTTCCTTTAGTGTTTGTAATTCTATTTGATGTTTGAGAGTTCAGAAAGCAGATTTTCATCAATATTTTGATAACTTTTCCTCATCGTATCTTCACAATCCTTAATTTTAGTTAATAGTTCAGTTGTCCTGTTGTTATTTTTCTTTTTAAGGAATGGGGAAAAAGATATTGATTTTCCTCTGACTTTCATTAAAAAGGTCTCTAAAAATAAGCTGTCATAAATTATTCAGTTTGATTCCACTGTAATCAGAGTCATTATAGTTATCCGTTATACTCAGTTTCTGAGTATTCTTCTAATATTGTTTCTCTTAAAATGGATTTTACCAATTTTCCGTAATCAGGATGAAGCAGTAATGAAGTGTTGAATTTGCAGTACCCATGCCCTCTTTCCCGATTAGCAATCCGTTTCGTACCACGACCCTACGCATAAATTCCACATGCTGTAACTTACTGTTTCTACTTATGCGTGTGCAGACATCTTCGTGAACATTATCCTTGTATGTAGATAAGCGCCTAAATTCATGGGGAAAGCAACACATTCACTGCAAGGGACATTTTGACGTTCGTTGAATACCATGTGAAGGAACTGAAGCTTGAAACGATGTTGATTGGTTGGTTGCATTCAGCAATATTCAAGCCATATGTCGGCTGTCTGAAAATAATCGAGTCTGTACAAGACAATCCAGTGATCAACTGCATGAGCATTGATATACGCAACCAATTGTCAACCAAGTTACCGAGCCTAACCACCCGTTCCCTTTAGTCGCTTCCTACAAAAAGCATGGGTTGCTGAAGACCAATTTTAACCCGGATCTTCACGGGTTTGAAACGATGTACACATAGATAAAATGTATAATGAAAATAGCCGTCATGTTAGAAAATGATTGTGTCAGTTTGTAAATCTGCTTTCTGGAATGTTGGCTTGTCACTAGATTGTACTGTGATCCGCTAACTGTCGGATGCAATTCGTGTGAAGTTTATGACGGTCCTGCGCACACGAAAGGATGTACCACAAACACCAAATAGCAATACAAAGTTCAAGCTCCATACATGAAAGCTTCATATCGCATCCGTGCATCAGTTGTACAGTGACCTACAGTCCTCTTGTTCAGGGATTGTTTAACTACATGTTAAAGCCTTACAAGTTATATAAATAGCAATTGTCCCTTGTGCTTGCTTATTAGAAACCTCTGTTTGAACAATTGCGAGTTGTTGTAAATGTATTGCTTTCTCCGATGTAGAATAGTTTGTTTTTGTTTTAATATTCAATATTTGAGAACTATTATGCAAAAACATATAATAACACTTCACAAAGCGCATATCTGAAAATCTAAAAAATCAATGAATAATCATTGTATTATGTGTACGTTTTAAATTTGAAATGGTGTATTTTTAAGAATAACATGTTTTTGATATTTCACATCCGCTACACAATGGAAGCACAAACTGTTCATGCGTGACATATATGAAAAAATATTTTTTGTTCATATACCGTATGAAATAATTTGGACAGTTCACTATTTCAGACCTTATCTAAAACGTCAGAAATATATCACTGCCATTATATTTCCATATAAAGAACTTTAAAAGCAATAGTACAATTTTAAACAATTTGCGCAAGTTTGGCATAAAATGGAACAGGTCATCGATACGTTTGGAATACTTAGAGAATGTCAAATCAGTTACTTGCGTGTCATTGTATTCCCTTTATGACTATATGCAGACATCAATGCTCAGTGAAACCATGTGAAATATACATTGTATTGGAAATATAAGTATATTTCAAGCGTATTTCATCTCAGCAGGATCTCGGTCTCCCTGCCACGTCTGTCAACAAATTCATAGCACGTTAAGGGTGTTAAATGCAGTAAAACGTGGTTGTATGTCGCCCTGTGGGTAGAGCTCAGGTCACAAATCAGTTGAAGTTAAACAACGTTGAGCGCGGAGAGTTATTCAATGGGTGACTGTGTTTGGCAGCTTGACTTCTGTGAGTTTCCAGGACATTAGTCCTGTCCCACAACGAAGCACATGTGATACATGTCACGCAAGTGAGTTTGTTCAACATGGCATCTCTTCACCCAGACAGTAGTAAATGGGTACCCGGTGGGATAAGCCATGAGACCATTAACCTTCTATCACCTCACTGGCAGTTTGGGTTATCCGAGGTAATAATGATCAGATTGTGTAGCGCATTGAGCATGTGCCTTGTACATGGAAAAGGTGCATCATAAATTCACACGTATTATTATTAGAGTGATATCTAGTTGTTGGTGGACAAGGGGCATGTTTGCTGGCTGCTTTTATGGATCCTAAACCCATAAATATGTCTAGTCTCCATTTAAGCAATAGTTAATGATATTTGAATTATACAAGACAAGCTACAAAACCTGTAATACTCGTCAACATATGAGCCTATAGATTGTCATATTACTTCATATGTGGGTGCTTACTTTTGCTTTTCTGTTTGTTGTTGAAAGCCAAAGTCGGCGATATTCCCTCGGCATGTATATGACAGAATCTGGAATAGACAGTCCAGAGACTGACTCTATGACTAACCCGGATTTGTATACGTACAGCACATTTGTGAATGTATGAGAAAGGTTAAACGGTAGATGTCAAAGTTAACCTCTTGGTAAAGTCCCCGGTTGGTTGTAGGTAAGCCCCAAAGGTTAAATTGCATGATATAATGACGATTAACACAATGCATGCCGTCAATAGCAGCTAGTTTCTGCATAAGCTGGTTTAAGTATAAGCTAGTTTCTGCTTACAGCGGGAAATGTTGACAAAACTAAAATTGTTATATTTGGAAGTGGCAAGTAATAAGCTATCGTTTCACTGTGACACAGATGAAATTGAAATAATTGATAATTATAACTACTTGGGCTTTAACTCTCACAAAAATAAGAAGTTCTCTTTTGGTATTACTGTAATAGCTACACAAACTAAGACATGTATGTTTGTTGTTATTAAAGATGGCAAGAAATAATGAGTTTCCACTTGATTGTGTATTTAAAGCGTTTTATTTAATGATTTACCTTAATTTGTGCAGCTCTGAATTTTGGGTTCATGGCAAAATAGATATGCTTGAAAACGTACATACCTGCAATTGTTTAAAATTAGCCTCTGGTCTCAGAATGTCTACACCGAATTATTTCTTATATGGTGAACTTGGAAGATATCCTATCAGTATTCATGTATCCAAAAGAATAATTAGTTATTGGCATAAACTCACCACGCCCCTGTCCCAATTCAAATTGTCGCAGGTAATCTATAATTTCAGGTCATTAGATAGTGTGGTAAATGATCATTCCTATTCTTGGCTTAAATTTGTTAAAACTTTCCGAAACTCATGCGGGCTTAGTAATGTATATTTATATCTGTCCAGGTACTTTTAGTCGAACATACCTGCTGAATATGGTAGAAAGTGGGACAAAAGATTACTTTTATCAAGAGTGGAGGGATGCCATAGAAATAACTCCTAAGGGACAATACTATAAATATATTACGACCCTGCCATCACTTGACGCCTTTCTCTTATTTCCGAAATATAGTAATAACCCACTATTAAATTTCAGAACATCTAATCATTGTTTACTAATTGAGACGGGGCGTTGGAATAATAGAACTTGTAAATTATGTGACTCGCCAGCAACTGCAGACGAGTTCATTTATATATTTGGCAGTCCTGCATTTCATGAATCTGGAAGAAAATTTATACCAACCAAATTGCTCAAACACTCAAATATTGTATCTTATAGAATTTTGTTTACTACCTCAGGGATTTTACTGTTTTAAAAACCTAGCAAAGTTTATAAATGTTATCTTTTCTACAATAACATAATATAGATACTAGACGTGTTATACCAACAACTGATTTTCTACAATACATGTGTTATACTCCGCCGCCATTTCGACTGCATGTAATAATTGATGAATGTACTCATATACCACCATTGGGGGTCTATTGAGAATGACTTAAAGCGAAAAGGGAATTGCAAAAAAACGAGTCAAAATTAAGAAACGAATTTACAAACCCTGTTTATACATCGACATTTGCACATGTGTGTATTTTTGGCATACGTGTAAATTTGCTTACGTGAGTATATTCGGTCCTTTAAACGCAATTACACATATGCAAACTTTACTTCCTCAAGCAAAAATACTCCTGTCCTGGACCAGGTGCAAATGTTTCATTACCGGTGAGTAAATGCTTATTTGTTGCTACCCTAAGCAAATGTGGTCGTATGAACGCATAGGGTGAGCATGGTTTTAGCAACCCTTTTCTTTACATCCAATGGTTCCTAGACTGTATGATCAGAGGGAAAGAGCTCATCTTTCAGTCGAATGCAGATCAATTCATATGTTTCTCGTCGCATCCTAAATTTTCCCAACCATTCGGCATCAGTGATATGATTACCAACAACTTCAGCATACCAAACATCCAAGTATCAGACCAACACTGATGTAATATGGGAAATAACGTTGTTCTCCCAATAGTCAGACAACCCATTTGTTAGACACTTGGAAAAACCTAATTAAACGGTTGAGTTAACAAATTTATGAAGGCTGTTACCCATTGGGGAAATGGATTAACTTATATTTACCCTTTTTCAACATCTTTTGTAAGTTTCATTATATTTGTCACTGTCATAATATCATATGCATATAAGTAACATCGTCATATTCACTAGAACTACAGGCATAGTTTGGAGCTGCAAAGTCAAATTCAGCCAAGCATCACGAGCTTTTCGACAGCTTCCAAATACTGCACTGGAGTCGTGCTTCCTTGCTCCAGCTGCTCTCTCATTCGGCCTATTTGGTGGTTGAGGATTGCGCAGGAGCTGCACCGAAGTCAATCTGGGTGATCTTCAACTTGTCGGCATTCTAAATCTTCTTGAGAATCTCGATCAGTCTGAAGACATTCGGGTGACGACTGCTGGCATTCAGATGGCTGTTAAATCTTTCAAGGCAGTTGTTGGTCCTCGGGCTGAAGGTCTCATGATAGTTCCGCGAGGACAGCTTGAACAGAGTCATCGTCACCCTGGGAAACCTGAGTTGAGAAGTCTGTCTCAGTTCTTTTGTTCTTTTGTAGTGATTTACTCACAATAATAATTAGGCCACCTTATCTACTATGCACAAGAAGACTCCTAATGTTATGTGAGTGGATCAATTAAAAGGGATTAAACTTTAACCGCCAAGCTGACCTATGGGAGTTTGATTTTATTGTGCAAGAGATGAGCCATTGAGGCCTATTTAGGACTGCTCCGTTATGAATGTAGGTGAGCACTTGGTCCACCCCAGCTCTACTGTCTAACTTGTGGGGTGTCTGACTATTGAGGTATCACCGGAAAATGCCAACATCTTCTTGATATCTCACATCTTACGCGATCAATTTCTAGGGAAGAAATTAACTATTATCAAGATTTACTACAACTTTGCTCAAAGAACTTAAAGTCTCTATGAACGCACAGCAAACTGCACACCCTATGTAGATTTACTTATGTAGGCAAATTTGCGCGTGTATATTTTCGGATACCAGGATACGAGGTAGTGCTTTGCACGTAAGGAGCGAACTGCGGTATAGAACTAATAAATATTTTTTGAAACATAATATATTTTTATTAAGTCGAATAAAGTCTACGAAACGGATGCAAAACGACATACATTCAGCTAGTTTTGTGGGAAAGATTCACCTAAAAGAAGGCAGGATAACGCTCACGAATTCTGAACATACATAGTCACAATCTGAACAGTAAGCAAATATTTATCTGACTACGTTACATTGGACAAGACACACAACATCGAGAGTTCTGTTTAAAACTGTTTGTAGGTGTTCTGTATATGGTTTAACCTTGACGAGCATACTGCTTCGATTTAGCGATTCCGTTACTCTAAAGCATCTGCTTTTAACTGGTTTACAAATACCAAGCAATAACAATATCGTAAGTATTTTACCAGAGTTATAACTCACCCAAAGATCTATGAAAATTGCGTGACTGTTTTAAATCTTTAAAAATATATTACATGTCTATCAATAACAAATTCATGAACATTCCATTCCGAAAACATATATATGTATGTGTGAGTCACAGACCAACTTTGTCCGGTTTGGTAACATCCAATCCATCTGTTCGCTCAGTGCTGACTCATTTATACGCCTCATGTACTTTCGTTAATACATTCATGTGCGATATTTGACTACCTCATTGGCGCCTGGTGACTACATACATTCATTACGTATGAGTCCGCAAGAGATTTTCACACAAGCAGTTTAATTAGGTCTTCAGACGAAAGTCTGGAAGACCTACTGTTTTTACCCGGATTATTATTCTTATTATTATTTGTACGTTTTTTGTGACAGCTCTCCTGACCTAACCGCTTGGTCGATTTGCATGAAACTTTCAGGGATGATAGCCTCTGTGCTGAAATTGATACATAGTCGAAAAAATCCCGACTTCCGGCTTCCGGTAAGGGCAGAGAACCCAAAATGTCGAAATCTTTGCACCTGAATAACTCAAAAACTATAAGAGGTAGATTGACCAAATTTTCACTCAATGTAGACAACATCATTCCCCGTCGATTGAACACATACCGGAAGTTGGCCGGCAGGTCAAATTTTCCGCTATTTTGAAAAAACTGATTTTTTTGCCGATTCTCACGATTTGACGGTGCCTGTCTTTGAAAATCTTCTTCTCCAGAACGGCATATAGTACAATCATGTTCAATACGCCGTTGGAAAGCCCATACTCTGGACTACTTAGTTTGCTCAAGGCATGTCGATATCTTGAATGGCTTTGGAGTTATCGCCCTTGGAAGTTGGTGATTTTTCTAAGACGCATTTTCATAGGGTTAAGAAAAAGGTCTCAATTCTGCGAAAAATCTATGTATTTCATTTTTCTAAGTACCATCCTCTAGGTAATTGGATGGGAAACATTTTTGCTTCACATCATGATTATGAAAAAATCAATAATAACGTCACCATTACGACACAAAGACAGCCTTCGCGATTTTGCACATTTCCGCACTTTTTTTACGGTGCCTGTGTTTAACAATCTGCTGCTCCTGAACGGCAAATAGTACAATAGTGTTCTATATATGGTTTTAAAGCCCACACTCCGGACTACGTAGGTTGTTCAATGCATGTTGATATCTTGAATAGTGTCGGAGTTATTGCCCTTGGAAGTTGGTCAATTTTTGGCAAAACGCATTTTTATAGGGTTCACAGCTCTGCGAAGACACAATGGATTTCATGTTTGAAGGTACCAAAATGTAGACAATAAAATGTAGAACAATTTTGCTTCACATTATTATTATGTAAAAGTCAATAGTTACGCCACAATTACGCCACAAACTGTGAGGGACATGAGGATTTCGCATTTTTTCAGTTGGGACATAACTAACTGAAGGAAGCAGCGAGTGTTGCTAGATTTTACTGGCGCTTCCTTCAGTCAGTTAGTTAGTTATCTCATCTCACAGGAAGCGCCAGTAAAATCTAGCACTGCCCACGTCCTGGTTTACCAGTGCCCACAGAAATAGTTCCCTTTTTAACAGTAACTCCGTTGTTCTTAGGTCTACATTCAAAAGAGTTAGTGTTCTGGAATTGGAAGGATATAATCTCTCAAGAGGCATGTCCTTTGCTGTGCTTGGCTGTGCGTTCCTCTTTGTTTTTCTGCAGTTTGTGTCAGATGCATTGAATCAGCACCAAATTAGGGCGTCAACATTTCACATTAACTAACATTTACTTTCTAGGTAATTCTATCTCAGAAACACTGTAATGGGCGATCCAGCTGGCGTCCAAACAAACAGGATAAGTAAAAGTAGCCACGGGGTGTATATGGGGAAGTCTGAAGACCTACAGTATTGCCCAGGAGGCAATCCTAGTTTAATTCTGATATTGGTTTCCCAATAGATCCGCGTTAGAGTTGGTCTTCAGCAACCCATGATTTTCATTAGAGGCTCAGCCACCGCGACTTACACATGTCTGACTTACGCGCCTGACTCTGAGTGTGTGGGTTCGAGTCCCGCATTGGACTCAACCCAACAAAAGTACTAGAATCTGTACTTTACTATGAAAGTGTAATCCCAGATATAATATATGTTTCATTTGACCTCGTTCTAAGTGGCATTTGTATGTTGTAACAGTTTGTTTTTTTCTAAATTGAATTAATCATTTAAACATGTAAACCAACTTAACCTGTAATGAACATAAATTTACGGGCATATGAAGATTTTTATTCCTTTAAGGCACTTTATCACACCACACTTCTCGAAAAATAAATAATGCATTTCTCTAAAGGAAAGCTATCATATAATTTATTTAGAAAATACGCATGGTAACGTATACAACGTTACATTAAATTGACTCTACCGCCCTCTACCGGTCGAACAATATTTCAAGCGAACCCCATAGCGTTATATCCCTTGGAGCGCACTTTACGAATATGTGACTGAAACCAGTTCAGCCAACACCGACACGTGCGACAGTTCCCGATCTACTGAGCAGTTGTTTACATTCCATATATGGCAAGTATTCTCTGTTTGGAAGATGTTCACCTCGAAGTTTCAATTATCGATCTCAGGCCAGTCGTAAAGGATAATACGTCTTTTATTGCATCAATACGAAGCTATAGTGGGGTGAAGGTGAGGTGAAATGTGGTTTAACGTCGTCCTTAAGATTATTTTGCGCGTGTGATGACGTGCATGCGTGTGTATGCGTGGCTGTTTGTACCAGCCCAGACTTATGCTGGTTTTATAGTGCTAGCTTACTGAGATACCATGCCGCAGTTAAGCGTGAATACCCAACTCAGACACATTATACTGACTCAAACACCGCCGACCGGTCCTTGTTGTACACGTTCATGCTGTATGCCAGACAGGGACCAACAAGTACCATATTTTAACGTCGTTTGGTATGACGCGGTCGGGGATCGAACCGGGCGGACGCCCTAACCACTCCAACACAGAGGCGATGGAAGCTAAAGGGAGTGCATATGCCCCAATATATAATATAGGCCAAAATATTGTCGAAAATGTGTGACATTGTGCCTTTAACGAATCTTTTATCATTAAATAGAAATCTTCCTGTGGTTTCTACAGGTTTTTTAAGGGTTGGTGTTCTTTTGTCTTGTGTTTCCATGCGTTTTTAAACAATCACACAATGCCATACTGGATTTAAGTGTTGTTGTTGTTGTTTCTCTCCTTAACAGCACAAGTACTATCCGTTTTCTGTTGTTTAACCGTTACTGAGCTTTGTCCATTTCTGAATATTCTGAACAATATTCTCACCCTTATCATTACGTTATTAATGGGAAGTTTGCGTCACAACTACCAACAGATGCGACGGATTGGATCCCTACATGCTGCAAACAATCTGCGGAATCGATCGTGCGGAGAGCAAGGTATTAAACAAACCGCATGCGCAGAACGGCAGAATTCAACACATTCAACACTTCCGCTCAACATTTCCGCGTCGAGCTCCGGACTGTAGTCTGACACGAGTAGGTGACCAATGAAAACTGAGAAGTAGGAAAACAGGTAGGTGTTGTTGCTTGATTGTCAACGCCAGTCAAGAAACGGAAGAAGTGCAATTACATCGTTCGCTCGTAATGTATCCGAAGTCATAAAACGACGTTATTTGGACGAAAAAAGGATGCCAAGAATGCGTTTTTCCTGCACTGTCCATATACAGAAGAAACAATGTTTTCATGCTAGCAG
Organism: Haliotis rubra; assembly: GCF_003918875.1. Classification (NCBI taxonomy): domain Eukaryota; kingdom Metazoa; phylum Mollusca; class Gastropoda; order Lepetellida; family Haliotidae; genus Haliotis; species Haliotis rubra. The sequence goes on along the minus strand of NW_025766960.1, from coordinate 74,779 downwards.
TGATTACCCATGATTACCAGCCTAGGCCTATTGAGACTTGACCACTGTATCAGCAAAGTGAAGGTTATTATCACTGCCTTATTCCTATAACCACTTCTTTTATTGTCTATTGCCATTGTATTTGTACTGCCATTGTAATCGTTGTAATTGTGTTGACTTGACCAGTGACACATGAAGTGTTGTATTTATCATATGCTCCAATTTTGTTTTAACTAAAAATAAACTTTATTCATTTGAGAAAAATCGATTAACGAAATCTAAATTTTCCCACCTGTAAAGTAAATATTGTTCAATTCCTTGTTGAGACACACATATAGTTTGGTGTTAAAAACCAAAAAAACCATCGAGACAACACATATGTGTATTAGTTGCTCTGTATTTTTTTATTGTCATTGTTTAAAACAAAATCAGCACTTATAATAATATTCATTAAAAATCCTTTTAGCTTTTTTTAAGCATAGTCATAGCATTGATAAAACATTAGAACCACACACAAACATGGCGCGCAGAGAAAAAAAAACGCGACTGAGAATAAAATATCAACTATTTACACTGTCGATCTAGTAAAATAAAGTCAAAGTCATCTTTAAAAATTATTTAAGCTTTTTACCACTAAAAAGCTGGATTACATTGCGTACGTCTAACCACCGTCTATCAGTTGAGGTCGGCCGTTGGAATGGTGTACCTTTATAGGAGCGTAGATGTCCTCTCTGTAATACCTCTATCGGTGATGAATATCATGCAATTTTACAATGCCCCTATTTTGTTGATTCTTGAAACCAATTTATTAATCCTTACTTTACGAAAGACCAAACTCTGTAACATTTTGTCAATCGATTCAAAATGAAAAAGATGGTCAACGACGAAGACTTTGTACTTGTTGTAACACTGTCATGTTCAGGTACAAGTCACTGTGAAAGTGAATTATAAAGTAAATTTTATTTATTTTTTCTGTAAAATGTATCTGAAAATTTAGATGGAAGTCCTCCGTGTAAACAAAAGTACTATGTACTACTATTTATTATGTGTATGTTATATGGCTTATATTACTACCAGCCCTATCACCAAAATGTCACCAAACTGTATATGATCATTGTGATCTTCATATGCTGTAAGCAATAAAGGTCGGTTCTGTACATAAAATGATAGTTTTAAAGAAAACTCGTACGCAGCGAGGCGTTGACGCGACACAACACAGTCAGGTAGAGTTATTCCCCGCTAAGTGTGGTTGCGCTGATCGGTGCAAACTTTGGTTGGTTATTGAATGCAAACAAGACGTCCTTTGTCATATATTTACATTTTATTTGAACCATTGAATGGACTTTTACCTGTGAAGGTCCGGGTTAGAATATTGATCTTCAGTAACCCATGCATGTCGTAAGAGGCGACTAACGGGATCGGGTGGTCAGGCTCGTTGACTTGGTTGACACATGTCATCGGTTCCAAATTGCGCAGATCGATGATCATGCTTTTGGTCACTGGATTGTCTGGTCCAGACTCGATTATTTACAGACCGCCGCCATATAGCTGGAATATTGCTGAGTGCGGCCTAAAACGTACCTCACACACTCACTCATTTGAATGGACATTTAGTCCCCAAATCAATATTATAAAAAGTTGGGCCAGTGCCACGCGAACGCAATACTCCCAATACAGGCGTCATGTATACTCTAACTGTGAGCGTTCACGTAGAGGGAGCATTATGCGGATGATATCGAAAGGCTTTGCCACATGAAAAACGTACCCATATAATTCGCAATAAGTCACGTGCCTTAAATCCAGTTTTACAGCACTTTAGGGGGCGGTTGGGTAACCTAATGATTAAAGCGACGTTCATCACACAGAAAGCCCGGGTTCGATTCCACACATGGTGCAATGAGTGAAGCCCATTTCTGGTGTCCCCCGCTGTGATATTGCTGGAATATTGCGCAAGCGGTTAAAACCATACTTACTCACTACCGTACTACTGACCAAGCTGACCGCAATGTTGACAATGCAGTGTTGTCCCACCACGTGGACAGATAATTTTCAGTCAGTGATGCAACTAACATGGTGAGCAATGGTACTTTGTTTTCATAATTCTGTGAATTTGTATCGCACCAATTCTAATCCGGATATTCACGAGTATGTAATCGACTGACTATTCATGGTTTATGCAACATTTACAGAACTGTAGATGAACATTAAACATGCTATGCATGCTATACAACAACGGTTTTTAAGGGCTCGCTTAGCATTCAGATGAAGAAACCACGAATGAAAATGTATGTTACTTACCCACATGTGCCGTGTATTGGTGGACGTGATACGTCGAGATGGAGTTACCTGACATACACCTCGTCTAATGTATGTGTTGTCATAGTGACGACAAGACTCAGGTTGAACTACTGCAAGCCCCTTCCCTCAACTGGTGAAGCTTGCTCAGCAGGATCTACATATATATGTCCTATAGGAGAGTGAGCGAAGAATCCGGGTTCACTCCGTTTAGCATGTGACCATTCATTTGCACAAAGTCCTCTTCAACAATTTACAATCACGTGTGGAGATATTAGTGAGTTTAGTTTGAAGCTGTTGAATAATATTTTAATTTTTTGATGGTGTGTCAGTTTGATGTGGGTGAAAAGCCGGATACCAAACCTTACCCTTGTTCCAGTATGGTGAAACATGAGAGGACGAGAATGGCGTAAACAAACCTTGAACCACAATCATTGTGAATTTTGGTTCAGACTCACGAGACCCGTGAAGATCCGGGATAGAATAGGTCTTCAGCAACTCATGCTTGCCACGAAAGGCGACTATACTTGTCTTAAGAGGCGACTAACGGGATGGGTGGTTTTGATTTAAACATATTTATTCAAGAGAATGGATTGGGTACAAGTTATGCCAACTTAGTGAAACCCTCTCCTATTTACAGTGCTTACATGCAAAAATGAAACAAACTATATGTACAGGGATAGAAAGATATATACAAAATGATATATACAATACAATGAATACATGAATTATTTAGATCATACACATAATATCCAATCACTGAACATTTTGGATTTTGATATATATTTTTGAACTTCAGACTCACGAGACCCGTGAAGATCCGGGATAGAATAGGTCTTCAGCAACTCATGCTTGCCACGAAAGGCGACTATGCTTGTTGTAAGAGGCGACTAACGGGATGGGTGGTCAGGCTCTCTGACTTGGTTGACACGTGTCATCGGTTCCCAATTGCGCAGATCGATGCTTATGTTGTTCATCACTGGATTGTCTGGTCCAGACTCGATTATTTACAAACCGCTGCCATATAGCCGGAATATTGCTGAGTGTGGCGAAAAAATAAACTTATTCACTCACTCAAGACCGCTGGAGGATGGCTTATTTACTAAGGGAAGTAAATCTGTAAAGCCAACTCTGCCAAAATGGAAAGGAGCGTGGGGTGATATATGGGCAAAGCCCTCGCAGAGTTTATTTAAATAAATTTCCTTGTAAGGGTGATTAACCTATACATATAAATACAGAGAGATGATTAGTTGTGTCTCGCATAATATTAATAGGACTAAAATATCGAAGTTACACACAGAGGCTAGGCTCATTCCACCTGATGTATGGAACTTGATTACATACACGTTTTAACCTTAAAAATCTGAGTGACACCACTTTTAGCAACATTCCAGTAGTATCATCAGAAATGGGCTTCACGCAATATAGCCAAGTGGGGAATCGAATCCGGATGTTCGGCGTGACGAGTGAGCGCTCTAATCACTAAGCTACCCCAGCGCCTCTCATTTCGGTAAGTAGATGATGGTCGTGTGTTGAAAAACCAACGTAATGCCCGCCATGAGTTCTCCCAGCTCGTCCGTCAGATCATCAACATTGGAGGGAAAGGGTACGTACTATAGTCTCTCTAATGACCTTTCCACGTACTGTCAACTATGTGAAATATGGAAACTAAAGATCGATCAGTTATGTATCGTAACCCTGTTCATCCCAACATCCATATCCGAACAAAGCTGCTTCATTAGACAAGTAGTCTGTCTCACAGTCCCTGAACCACATTAATTTCCCTACTGCCAAGCCCTCTCGGCAGTGCTAAAGCCCTAAATCAGCAAGTCTAGATTTCCTCAGGTTCAGGTTCTATATCTCTGGGCTCCTTTTCAATATAAATGGGCTTGTTTGTTACTATCAAAATTATATATATTCAGAGACTAAGCCTTAGTCTATTAGACAAGCTTCCACAGAAGATGAGTAGCAGTTTGGTACACGTTATATGACAAGTGGTTTACTTGTTTAATTCAAGAGGTTGGATACCGTGGCTTGTGGGCATACCGTATGCGACCATTCGTGACCAACTCGTGTTATTCCGGGACAAGCCGAAAGGCGTTCTTGGAGGTTACGGAAAGTAGCGAGTGGTGACGAATGCGTATGCGACGGGATGTGACAGTAGGAGTGCGTATTTATGTTACGCTTTATCTTGCTTATAATCATACTTCATGATATTTTGGCCACACAAACATGTATACTGCGGTAAACCTGGGCAAGAGTTATCTCCCTTTAACAATTTATCTTCTTTTTCATTGATGAATCAATTTTTTTTTATCCCTCTATTTTCAGAAGTTAATTAATGTGTCAAATCCTACATGCTGCCTTGAAAATTGATTTTCCTGCTTTATTTCATATCAATACTGAAATGTCTTTATCAAAAACACATATTGAATAATAAAAGTAAACAATTTACTTTTGAGAAAACTTTTATTGACATTACTTTTTACAGATGGTGCCACAAGGGGGCGCCACTTGTCAAACAAATGCAGTATTTTTATTAAATAATTAGATTCGGGGCACATTTTCCAACAAAATGATACCAAATTTAGCAATTTCTTGACATTTTGATTTAGGTATCCAACCCCCTTACTAGATTAAATTGATAACCATTTAAGCAATTCAGTCGCGATGTGCGTTAATGGTAGCAGCGTATTACTTTGTTTTTCTTTTTTTTATAAAATAAAATGCTAAAGTATTAACTGTTCTAGTCACGATATAGCTGAAATATTGCCAAAGTAAGTTTAAATTTTAACTCACTCACTCACTATGTTATTGTTAATGTGTTTTATTGTATCAGGTCGGAGAATGTTTCACAAGAATAACTCGCCGGTATTTCGGAACTGTTGCCCGACGGCTTCAAAAACAAAATGATGGCTTATGAAGCATTGTTAAGGAATGTATATTGGCGACAAACCAGCTAGACGACTGTCAACAAACTGTTGTCATACTTCCCTATGTGCCGCAAATATCCTATTTCTATGATAAGTGTGCCTGCTATATTACATGCAGAGTGCCTGCTGTACAATTACAGATATCGCTGGTCGATCATGTGTCTTGCTTAACACATAGTTATATACGTTAAAACGACATCACTCTTCATATAGACACCATCACCCATGGTGTAAGTTACGCACATTTGTTTATCAATTTGACAGTCTACATCACAGAAAAAATAATCTGACTTAACTCTACACTGAATAGTCGTTTCCGCTTTTAACGGAGTATCTGAACCTGCGGGGCAGCCTATGTTTGTTGTTAGAGGCGACTGCATGGATCAGGTCGTCAGGATCGAGGTCTGTTTGACAGGATATAATTGAATACCAGTTGCGTTCATCGCTGCTCATGGTTTTAAATACTGGATTGTCTTGTGCAGAAACGATTATGTACAAGCCGCCCTGATATCTGAATATTGCTGAGTGCGGCGGGAAAATGGATTTTTGCTCCTTAAAGACCCGTCTAATATTCAAGAAACACAAAAAGCAGTTGGAAACATTTGCATGTATCTGAACATATTTTACTTGAATTGGTCAAGTCCGTAGATAGGATGAAAGCATCTCCAATAAACAATGTCAAAGCATTATCTCAATATTCATCTGAACAGTTTACATGGGCTCTTTTTGGATCGACTCGTGACCAAGACTTATCAGGTGAGTAAACCAAACATGACATTCAGCGCCTGATTGACGTGTAATGTCATCGTGCACACCAGTGACCAAGAGCTTGCACTAACACGGAAAAACGTGATATTCAGCATCTGACTTAGATATAGCTTCATCGTGTGCATCAGTGACAAAGTCCTCGCACTATATGATATTCAGCGTCAAACCGACCTATAACTTTATCGTGAACATCAGTGACATTAAACTCGTGGAAAAGCGAACATGATATTCAGCGTCTCACTGACGTATTACGTCATCGTTTGCATCAGTGACAAATAGCTTGCACTGTCGCGGAAAAAAACATGACATTCATCATATGAACGACGTATAGCTTCAACGTGTGCATCAGTGACAAAGAGCTTGCACTGTCACGGAAAAAAACATGATATTCAGCATATGAACGACGTATAGCTTCAACGTGTGCATCAGTGACAAAGAGCTTGCACTGTCACGGAAAAAAACATGATATTCAGCATATGAACGACGTATAGCTTCAACGTGTGCATCAGTGACAAAGAGCTTGCACTATCACGGAAAACACCATGATATTCAGCTTATTACCGACGTATAGCTTCAACGTGTGCATCAGTGACAAAGAGCTTGCACTATCACAGAAGAAGATGACATTCAGCTTCACAACTTCATCCTGTCATCAGTAACAAAGACATCAGTGTAAAATCGGGGTCAACTAAATACATGATTATGAAGTATAACTCATGTGCTTGATATAACAAACTCACTGTCTCGGTTAACAATCGATATCGATGGACTGTGGTTGATTTCACGGATATGTTTTCCGAATTTTTGTTGCGTGCATCTATAATAAAAGGTTCTTTGCTTATTAAATTTGCATTCAGATTATTTTGTTTAAAGGTGTCCATTAGGCATATGTTTTACCTCGTAGCAAAGCACCAAAGTCAAAGTAAGAGCTACAATGTGCAGTGCACGTCCTTGACAACAGGACATAGTCTAAATTCATGAATTTGTCATAACATAAAAAAAATATTTGAAAAAAAAGCAAACAAATAAATGATGGATGTATTCATGAGACGACATTTACTGTACTCGGACACACTTCCCATGCAGAACTTACGTACCGCTGCAGGGTTGTGCTGTTTTGTGGGCCCATTAAGAGAATCATAGGCACCTTTTCTGTGCCCATGTGTGTGTTATCGACCATACGCAAATGAATCCCCAGTGAACATAATATACGATGTCATAACGTATGTTTTACTTTGAACTTTATGCAGCCATAAGACGTGGCTACTGAGATTTTATCAGCACTTCAGTGCGTGAATGAACTGTCAAAGATATCGGACAGATTTCTCATTTTAAGTACGCTTCGCTATTATATTTGGTAATTTGAACCCTGAGAGTTCACTGCTGTCGTTTTGTTGTCATATGAGTGGTTAAAGGCATAACTATAAGCTAATCTACAAAATAATACAACAGGCTATAATCAATGATGACAAAACAGCAAAACCCAGTCGACCATTAACGTTTACTAGTCCTAAGGCCAAGGGACGTAACCAGCCCGACCATAAATAATTTTTAACGCTTAAGAGATCAACGGGACTGACAATTCATATTATGGCTTTTGATTTCCTTTAGCAAACGTTATCACATAAATAATTGCAAAACAGTGCGGTACACTGCATAATCCTACACTCATTGTTTTATATATGTTATATGTGTGTATATCAGATGTCAGAGAACATATGGTGTGTCTTATCTATAAATAATCATTTCTTTTCTGTAATGATGAAAATGGCAGTCATGCGTACAGTCATTTTGTCATATAAACACGTATTCATGAAATCATGATCTTCAGTCGTTAGGATTTACAATATGCTGTTTCCTAGGTAACAATAATTTCGATGCTTCCTATCAGTGGTTTCTTAAATATTGTCCCAGTATCTGTTTGATATTATTCCCCATAGCTGACTAGTTTTAACACTATTTCTTAACGCTATCAAAATAAAATAAAAATTGTATTAAACAATTGTAACATAAGTGAAAAGAGTGGTTAAATATTCCGATATTCCATTAGTCATAAACACTCATTTTACAATTTTACAACTCATTAACAAAAAATATAACTAACAATATATTGCAACCAACTGCAGTGCGTTACGTACGTGCCAACAAGTCATGCTTATGATATAGATGTAGTTTTAACATACCCCTTTTAGTATTAACACATCTGCATTCAAATATGAATGACTATCTCACTTACCATAATTTGTCTGACTGTAAACCCTTATACTGAAAGTGTTGTTTTACTATGCTAAAGCTGCCGCCATGTAGCGGGAATATTGCTAAGTGCGACGTAAAACTAAAATCACTCACTATGCTAAAAATACATATCCAGATAAGAGTAATTGTGTATCTTAATGTATTTGTGTAACCATGTTAGATGGGTATATTTTCAAATAAGTATTTTTCCTACATTTTTAAGAGTGGTTTGGTCTAACATACTTGTGAATAACACACACACACACACACACACCACACCACACCACACCACACCACACCACACCACAACACACAACACCACACCACACCACACAACACATACTCACTCACACAACGTCATTACACCTCTAGATATGTACAGTGGCATTGCTTGATCCTTTAGTTAATAAAGGTGGTGAGCATAGGTACACTTACATATCTAATTTAGGAGTTTCAGACAATGGAAGAAATGAAAGCAAATGTCATATGAAGTTTATTGAGAAATAATATGTGAAGTGATATAGTTTAATAACATTAATAACATCTCTGAAAAATGAGAAGTAACATGTGGACAAGAAGTATGCATCCCAACTGCTGCAAAAATCAAAAGAAGGTAATTTGCAAAGTTTAACAAAAGCCTCAATGCATATTGATTGTCTGTTATCGTTTGAATAACTTCACATAAGGCACACTAGTGAGACCTTCTCGTGTGTTTAATAATGAGATATATGCATAAAGAGTCAGAGCGACAAAGAAATCTCATCAAGACTGTGATACGAGAGGGATGATTTTAACTTTCCAGTGGTCAAGTATGACCAGCAATATCCTGCAGCCCAGGCCTATATTTCACAACTTTTAAAATTCAATCGAGATTTCAAAGTGCGCAAAACTATCACGCTCAATAGTTGTTCAAGCAAGCTTCCAAACGTTAAGGCTTCAGTTAACATTTTATGGTAGATATGTGGAGAACATTTCAAAAGCTGACGCATCGGTTACAACAATGATTATGGATACACTTACGTCTTTGGCTACAGAGGTTCAGGGCAGTTTGGCAAAGGTCAAGGCGAATATCATCAGATGTCATTTGTGCACAAATGGATTTATTTCGAGTGCTATCATTCCGCAAATAATAAAAATAGTTCAACATGATTCATATCAGCCAATTGAGGAAGAAAATACTTTTGTCTATTGTTGTGTTTTGATGCTGTTGTTTTTTTGTTTTGTTTTGTTTTATGCATAAACAACCTAAGCCTGACATACGTCGTTTTGTATGTATCCTTTTTCGGGTGAACAGTTGAACTTGCTGTACATGCTTTAAGCATTATTACCATTTGATAGTGTTTCATTTTTATATACATGCCAGCCCGTGGTATATCGGAATCGTACAGTCGATCCTGCTGTTGGCAGAGATTTGTAACAAGTTGCTATTACGCTATAAAGTGGAAGCAACACAGACAGAGAACAAGGGTAGAGTAAAGACTGCATGCTTTGGTTAAGAATAAGCGATTATTGTGGATCCATTCAACATTCATTGAAGTTGTTTCAGAGTATTTATCGCACTGATGAATTGATATATCTAGCATCATATCTGTCCTCAGCCATCTCTGTATAACAAGTTTCTGATATTTGTTCCACTGTGGTCTGATCCAGAGAGGCGTACGGTTCATCACGTGTCGTTTCTAACGCTTTGATTTTCATCTGCAGCCTGAAAGGTGCAAAGTTAAATATTAATTCAACATTTCCATGCGTCATGAAATGGTAACATGATGAGCAAAAGAGAACTCTTTCGTTAAACTAGATCGTCTGTTTGCATTTGCAACCAGCAAGGGTTGCAGGTGATGCAAAACATGAAGTCACCACCAGCGATGTCGTCGAGAATGAGGTTTTGGATTCATGTCAATTAGGATGATAACTGTTTCAGATTATTTGTGTGCAGTCTGATGTCATAACTAAAGAACACATACATTCGAGGACAGAATAGGATCGCTGAAAGAACATATTTCAGTTAGGAACGACTGAAGTGGATATTGGGTGTTAGTTGCCTTATGTTCTCTCTCCGATTACGATGTCACCACTCGGTGGTTCTATGGACAGCTGTTCACAACATTTTTCTAATACTCTTCAGTCTTCACACTCTTCACATACTCTAATAATCAACAATTATAGTTCTGTCAATCTTTCCACAATCACAACACATTTCTTTATTCTATACATGTCATACTACATGTCTGGCTGATAAATAATCGGCGTTAAGTGGACATACATTAGATATACAGGGAATAATATATATTCATACAAAAATCGAAAATTAGGAATGGAACTGTACTGAACTTAATTCCAAGGGGTAAAGCTGAATAGGGCACTTCGCGAGACCTTAGTATTCCCGCACATTTGGTCCGCTCTAGTAAAGTCATATTAGGCGGTCGTGCAATTTGAGACCAGAACCTGTTCTTGAATATACGCTTGTCACAGGAAATCTCGTACCGGAAGTAAGCTGGATTCCGTCTCTCACATCGCAAGTTGGTGCCGGGAACCGGCTTAGTATCGGAAGTAGCGCCGCGCGAGACTTACAGGCCCTGTGGACATTGCTGTTCAAATGTGAGTGAGTGAGTATGGCTGTACGCCGCTTTTAGCAATATTCCAGTAATATCATGGCGGGGGACACTAGAAATGGACTTTACACCTTGTACCTATGTGGAGAATCGAATCCGGGCTTTTGGCGTTATTAACGAACGCTTTAACCACTAGGCTACCCCACCGCCCCTGTTCAAATGTCATTTCTGTCAGCGACATGCACCGGCAACATGTTTGAATACGGCTTGTCGACAAACAATGAAAAGACAATAGATAGTATCATACATTTTGAGATAGTTCAGAGATAGAGGAATTTCCTGTACATTTCTGGACATTAGATAGACTGTACACATGTCTTTTTTGTCCCGTATTATAGATCTTGAAAGAAACAGAACATTTTATCTCTCCCATTCAATATACGCTCGGTAGTCATAAGTGACAAATCTAAGATGTTACTCACCTTCTGATCCACAGAGAAGCCACCAGCACAATGATCAATATGACAACTCCACATGAAATTGCAACTGCTAAAGTTATGGGACTAGAAGGTCCTTGGTCAGTATTTATGGCGCGGGCTGAAAATGCAATGTTGACAATTAACTGATTTGCAAACATGTAAGGACGTTACATGCAACCTATTTCCAAAGACACAACAAAATGTAGTGGCTGGGCAAATTACGAATTCTCACCCTTGGTCAATCGCCAAGTTCAAATCTATTGGAATTAGGAAACGTAAAATATTGAAATACACAATGCCATTTGGAAAGTGGTGAAATGTAACATAGTGTAATCCCAAATATAACATATATTATATAAAATATTGAGGACAATCCCTCAAATTTGCACACTGTAACAATCGCCATAACAATACTGAGCAGTTTTAGTGGAATCTATGCTTGAATGTGCACTTTACTCAGATGGTTAAATATAAAATGGTTTAATGTAATATTTATGAAATCTAGATAAAACATTTAGTTGATATAGGGACATTGCTTCATTAATAATACGTTTTCATCTCCAGATATTCAGAAAAAAGTTTTTGTACAAGAACAAATTTAATTTTTTGTTGGCCTAATGCGTGCTTTTGCTTAACAAAGAATAATAAAAACCATCTGCGTTGTTGTATTGTCAACAATGAATGCTATGTTCGGAAAGTTATATGATCTGATACCTGTAAGCTTGGTTTTTACGGTGGGATTGTCAGGTGGTAAAATTAAAGAAATACTCATCCCTTTTTACGATTTTCCTCACTTGTCGTTGAAAATACACTGTATCCTTGTTTATTGGATATTCTGTACGTACGTGTCTGACAATTTGCGCCGAGGAATCCATGACTGCATCCGCTAGAGCAGTGTCCAGTGATCTTGTCACATACTTCCTTGTTATCCAGACAGTGACATCGTTTGTCACAGTTGTCGCCAAACCAGCCGTCACTGCAAACTATATAAGAAAGATGGTATTGGTCGCCTCAATACACTGAACTAAACACTGAAAAATAGTGTTGAAGATCCACTCGCCCTCTGTCGCGAATAGGAGGAGGTCCCTATCTGTTAGTAAGCTGGTTGTATATCGTTTGTTCTTTGACTTGATTTATAAGACTTATTCATCAACAGGCCACTGCGATGAGCGGAATATTGTTGATTGAGGCTTAAAATTACAAAATTGCATTCCAATGTTGGGCTAGAGTGTGCAAAACATCGTTGGCCCAGCGAAACATCCACGAACAATTGAACTTCAAATCCACATGGTATTAATTCCGCTTTCTCAAATACTTTCTGGGGATATAGGACAATTTCTGCCTTGATAGTATTGAGGATCATGGTTAATCTTTGAGACTGGCATTTTAGTACATTTGCAGGACCAAAATTATATCTTTTGGTACGAATGTTTGTGTTGCTTGGTAATCCAGTACATTTGAGTGAGTGAGTGAGTGAGTTAAGATTAACAGTCACATCAGCAATATCACAGCCATATCGTGACTAAAAGGACTTTTAAATTCACCATAAATATACGTAAGTTATGAACAGTCTGTCAACAAAGGACAGTAAAAACCACTAGAATATCACATATATGAATCTAAAAGTAGTTTTAAATCTGAAGCATGCTAATTGTAGAAAATACAATATAAGGACAGGCCGTATATATTGCCAACAACTGAAGGTAGATCACCATACTAGGGACCATGAGGACTTACAGTACATTTGCTACCTGCGTGGACCCTAATAATCCAGTCCAAACGAGGAATGGACATGTCTTCACCATTTAGAATCAAGCCAAAAGGTACTAGCACTGATGAATGGTTTTGGAAGATTAATCCTCAGTTAACATATTGGCTTTACATGAGGCATTTGTTATGTCACTTGTACCAAATTCAAACAATGTATGCAATGACGTTTACATAAAATGGTTATGTTATTTGAGGCCTGGTTTACAATATAAGTTATTTATGAAATATGAACTTGTGAAAGTAGTTGGTAACACCTTAAGAAGAGAAATCAGATGTACATTGTTATTAACTGATTTGTGTAGTTATGGATGCTTTTGCTGATATTTGGCTTTAATTGGGTACATACCAAATATCTGCACCTCACAGAGAGTCAGAAACTCTTGTGGTGTCCGTATGGTAACTGAGGTTCCTGATAGTGGCTGTCGGCAGGCGACGTCTGTGACATAATCAGGTCGTTCAGTTGATGACCAACCGTAGCAGACCTGGTCGTCCACCAGAATCACCATGCCATCATTTCGATTTGGCTCTGTAAACACACACATTTCGTAGAGTTAATATGATAAAAGTTTGTGATGAGTTATTTAGATGTTTCAGTTTGCTAACGTCACAACGTTTATACTTTATTGGCAATTGGACTTGAGATATTGGACGATCTCAAAAAGCATCCATTTCAGGTTCTGCATTTATCTTAATTCTTACAATGTTAATATAGACCCCACAGTACTCACGTGATTTGCGAAGATAGAGTTTCATGTGGTGTATTTTATCATGGCTGCTCGTATTGAGAAATACAGTCCATGATGGAGTCATGTCTCCACCGTCAGTGTGTGCACACGGACTGTCATTGAAGCGAGTTGAAACTATTCCATCCACCGCGTAGTCCGCTGTGAGGTTCAGTGGCTGGGACGTTTCAACACGTTCATAGTAGACGGAGGTCTGAGTCACAGGTCTTAGCAGTGCAACGTTTTCTGAGGAAAGAATTCATTTAAACCAGATATATTTGAATAATTTAAATGACCATTATCAATCTAGAGACAATATACATTAACAGATGCATTTCTCATGTATTAACATGAAATAGTGGTATTAAACGTTCAAGCAACTTAAGAATAACCCTGTGAAAATGGTCACGTTCGAATGGTAGGAGAACGTGTTTGATAAACAGACAACAGAAAATGTACAGGACATCAGTAGAACAGACTGCATAAGACACTAATTCTTAGTGCATGCACATTTCCCAGGGTCCTCTTACCTATGCTATTCCGTGTAATACATCGCATTGAAAAAACTGTACGATAATGTGTATCTGATGTAGATCATGTTGTTAACAACTGATTTGAGCTGGATATGTTTAAACTGTAAGCTACTATCATCATAGCAAACGCTTCAAAATCGAAATTCGAAAATATGAGAAATTGGATTTGGAAAGAGAGAATGCATGTGTTTTAAGAAGACAAAATGTGTTTATTGATGATGTCAACATCACTGCTCACGTTTCTGGCAGGTCGGACCGAACCATCCCTTGATGCAACCGCCGTTTCGGCCACAATTGCTTCTGCAGGTACTTGCATTGTAGCAATGGCATTCTCCAACTGCAATAACATAAATGTTTCACTTCAAACTCAAGATACAAAATGAGTTACTTCCCCTTCCTTTAAAATGTAGAATCTATGGTACTATAGTCTGTTTACAGTGAAAACGTACCGATGAATTTCACTCTAAACAAAAAGGTAAATCGAATAAAGTGAAATTAAGATTGCGAATCCTCATAATTTTACCTTGCCAATTGAACATTCAAATCTCAGAATTTTATTCAACTTAGGATAAAAGTTGTTTAACAAACGATCATAGTTTCAAATCGCTATTATTGGTTTGTATTACAAGGGGTATGCACTTTAAATGAAACATCAAGAACAAGTAGGGTTGGTGTAAGTTAACGCTCATCACGTACCGCACGTGCATTTGTTTCACTGTTCCATCTACTGCGCTCACCCCCTTGTAATACAAACCAATAACAGCTATTTGAATCTATGATCGTTTGTTAAACACCTTTTATCCTAAGTTGAGAAAAATTTTCATTTGGCAAGGTAAAATTATGAGGATTCGCAATCTTAATTTCACTTAACTTGATTTACTTTTTTGTTTAAAGTGAAATTCATCGGTACGTTTTCACTGCAAACAGACTATAGTCAGCATCATGTTAAAAGTGTTGAAACGGTGTCATATCACGGCACATTCAAAGGTCAGACATAGAAGTGAATGGTTTTATCGTGGCGGCACCGGGGCAGTAATGTTTTATGTGCAAAGCATTATACTTTATTAACATCACTATGACATGTGTATTTTATACATTTAACTAAGACATAAGTTAAGAGAAAGCTCTTGAAAGAGTTGCCACATATACTGAAGCACCTTGAAAACGCAAAGAGATTTTTTTGGTATATTTACATAAAACAAAAACGCTCAACAAACGTGAATGAAGTATCTAACATTTGGGACCCGGATTCGATTCCCACACATGGGTACACCCACTTCTGGTGTCTCCCGCCGTGATATTGCTGGAATATTGCTAAAGCGGCGTAAAACTAAACTCACTCACTCTAATGTTTAGAATGTTTATTCAAGGCGTGTTTTAGACCTATTGTCCGAGTATAAATCCATTGCCTGTATTTTTTACGCTGACAGAATCGCTAAAACATACCTTCCCCACGTTACATTGACAACGCTATGTGATCTTGAAAATAGAAATGCACGTGCATTGCCTGAGGTCTCATGCATTTAAGGCAATTGCATCAATGGGACAGAAGCGATTTGAAACAATGCCACGACTGAATTTACAGGAACGGGAACGTGCTTTTGGACTGTTCGGTGCAGGGACTTCACAGACAGCCGTTGCCAGGCGTTTTAATGTCAACCAATCAACCATAAACCGTCTTCTCAGTAGACATCAACAAACAGGAAGCGTTGCAGAACTGTCTTCGACCAGGTCAATTTCCGGTTACAACAGCTAGACAAGACCGACAAATTCGACTGGCGCACCTCCGAGATCGCTTCAGGACGGCAACAGCAGCGAACACAATTGGCAGACATGGGAGACCAATCCACCCCGTTGCAGTCAGACAGCGCCTTTGACACCCGGGATTACGATCCCGACGCCCCTACCGTCAGGGTCGGCGCCGATTTGCGCAGCAGTATGGACGTCGACCACGGCTTTTCTTCCGTAGAATTATGTTTTCGGACGAGTCGAGGTACTAAGTTTCCTTTGTTGATGGAAGAGAACGAGTTAATCGGCGACATGGTGAACGTTACGCCAATGTATGTGTCAGACAGCGAGATCGATTCGGTGGTGGCTGCATGTGTGATGGTTTTGGTAGCAAAGAGCGCACGTTTTTAGGAGCGATCTTCACGCTAATCAGGACAATCGCACAGCACAGCGCGATGTGGATGAAATTCTCACGCCTGAATTCCATTGCTGAGCCGTCACATACGTCCAGCATGATAACGCCCGCCCCCATGCAGCAAGAGTGGACCAAACCTTTCTTTAGTAAACTGGAATCATTGTGATAGACTTAAACCCTATTGAACACTTGTGGGACGAACGTGGGAGGCGAGTTTACAGACGTCAGCCACCGCCAGCCAACGTTGCAGAATCGACCTTGGCTCTGCAACAAGAATGGAGGAACATTCCTATGGCCTTTATCACTCGTCTCTTTGACTCCATGGCCCAACGTATCCATGCCTGTGCCAGAGCTGATGGAGGCCACACGAGATACTGACTGTGATAACGGGGGTGCCTCAGCTTGGAAGACGTGTGCGTCTCCTGCCGACAACATTCCATTTCTTCTTCAACAGGCTGAATGCTTATTCCATGTGCTTTTCATAAATAATAACAACTGTTTTCATCTTATGTGTTGTTTTATTTTGTTATCATATCAAACTCCGTTATGCGTTTTCAAAGTGTCTCAGTATGCATGACACGTTGCCATATTTGCATTATAATACAGTCGCATGAAATTCATGTTCAAAATGAAAAAAAACAACAATTATCATATCTCACCAACTACTGAGAACAGCATGAACAGCACAAACACATAGAGAAGCCACATTGCTTTTTGTACCTGTAGAGCATACATAGATGAGAAACAAAATACTTCAATTCAGGAATCTCAGTCACAATTCAGTTGAAGTTAAACATCGTTGAGTGCCGAGAGTGGTTGGATGGGTGACCATGTTTGGCAGAGTTTCTTACCTTGTAGTGCCCCACAACGAAGCACATGTGATACATGTGGTCTCACCTTAGGTAAGTGGGTTTGCTCAAAATTGCCTCTGTTCACCCAGCTGGATATGGGTACCCGGTGGGTTTAGTGACTATTAACCTTATTGCGCCTCACAGAAGCTTGGGTTATCCGGGGTAATCATGCGCTTTATAAATGGCCATCATTAATTAAGAATCTAAATCAAATCTTATGTTTGTCACAACATACTAGTACGTATATGCTTTTGAACACTTGGTTGTGGTCACTCTTAGCGTAAACAGGGTGCAAGTACCATTGAAAAGTCGCCCTATACAATAAACAAGAAGTTGTAATCCATAAAGTCTTTTGTGTTATTATTGACTCACCAACTTCCAGATTGCCGACCAAACAATTCGATATACATGCAGCTGCTTGTTACTATCAAACAGCACATTTAACGGAATCAGATTTAATCATACCACGGAGCACAACCATCCAAACCATCCTGGAAGTCTAAAATTGTTTCGCAAGTCTAAATCAAGAAAAGAGAGGAGATAACATCGATCTGTCTCAATGAATTAGGATATCCAATAACGATTTTATTTGGACAAAATTCCGATGACAAAAAAGCGCTATGGAAACGTCGCATTTGCGTCGAATGTCCATATACAGTGAAAAAACAATGTTTTAGACTTTACGTTCTATTGCCATTGCATTTGTACTAACATTAAGTGACGTCATAGCAAATTTAAATCATAATGACGTCATAATTTGTCATAGTCATATATATGTCAGAAATGTGAAGGTTCACATAGACAGTGCTAGTGGTTAAAGCATTCGCCGAAAACCCGGGTTCGATTCCCTACATGGGTACAATGTTTGAAGCCCATTTCTGGTGTTCCCCGCCTTGATATTGTTGGAATGTTGCTACATTGCGGCACGAAATGACGAAAGTCACTCACTCACATCACGTACACATTTGCTAATGTGTCATTCTGTAATTTACCATAAATGTTGAGCAATGGTACTTTTTGATTTCATAAGTCTTTGATTCTGCTACTACAAATATTCCTGAAAAATCAGTTTGATATCTGATATCTATACATATACATACAACCAGAGCATTGGGAATGTGAGTGGCCCTGTGGCCTCCACTACAAGAAATAAAGATTGGTTGATTGAACGAGAGCATTTCACGGACTGAATGACCAATGAATGAAGGATCACGTTACTCACCTACATGTGTCGTCGAGCGATGTTTGTGGTAAACTGCTAAATACCTGTCTAAATTAAATCCCAGCCAGGATTGCCCAACTGATAGAGAGGATACAATGATACTGCATGTTATCTTTTCAGTGAGGAAGGTGATAGGGTATGTCCTTGTCGAACTTAAGGCCGGAAAAATTGTTATCTATGTTATCTGACATTAACAATTATGCGATGTGAGGAAATGTTTTATGACAATCAGTCGACCATGCATTTAGGTTAGTAACTGTAACGCGAACCACATTGAATTTACATATGTGACTTCCTCGGTCGATGGTCACGTGGGGACATAAAATATATGTTTTTTTTACGGTATATCGTCAGTATGTTTGATGTTTATTTTCAAAAGCCTTAAAAAATGCACCACCTATATTCCATCATGAGCCCGGGTCCTGAGTAGGGCTGCGTAATATAACCGGTTTATCGGTATTTACCTGTTCAGACATGAAAACGATACGTATTGCGATACGCTGATCGAAAACCGGTATTTTGACATGCAATCGGAAAACTTCGTAACACTCGGAAATCTTCGGATATTTCCTTTTTTCATTTGTGCCAAATATTATTCACATTTTTATTTTTAATCATGAATAAAAGTTGTTATTAAAGCTTAATCAAGCATAGTGATTTTGCTGTGTATTTGCTCTATAAATCAAGCATTACCTCGATTATAAGTAGTTTTTACTTCACGCAATATATTGCAATACATGCTTTTGCATCGCATATCACAATATGAAAATTCTCTGCAATACCCACTCCTAGTCCTGAGAAATATTTGCAGCAGCATGTATTATCAATTGTTATGTCAAGTTATTTGTAGACACATTTCAAAAGGGACACCGTGTACCAGGATCTTTTATTAAACTACTATGCCTCAACACTCATGTAAATTACACGGTGATACATATGTAACTGTATAATTAGGGACCGTTCATAATTTATGGCTGGGGGGGTGATGATGATTTTTATGGAGAAGCATGTACAATGTGAATGACCCCCCGTAAAATTTATGTACAAAGTAAGTGACCCCTTGCATGTCATGTAAAAAGTCAATTACCCCCCTCCCCCTTTCCATATTTTTAAAGCATATTTTTAAACTAATTTTATGTACAAAATTGCTGACCCCCTAGAAACATGTGTACAAAATCATCATTCCCCACCCACCCCTACCCCCACCAACCCCATTCCACGTATCATGAACGGTCCCTTATTGGCATATAATTTACATCGCTGTCAGTTAAAATATACGTACCGCTTTCCGTTGCTTTTCCTCTACCTATGCCTATGGTACGAGGTGACTAACACAAGTGCAGCAACCAAAATAGTACGATCTAATGAACCATATCGTTCGTCTATTTGGTTTGTTTTAGTTATTTAGTGTCTTTCTAGGCGCGTCCCTTAAGATGAATAAATTTGATCAACCAGTATATGTCACATATGCCTTTTAGCAGAAAATTCTTGTGTCTCTTTGGCTGATGGTCTTCTTGTACCTATTGATGGATATAACTGCAGCATCTCCATGTTGATGTCGTATCAGATCTTTGAATGAATTTTAGAAGTGATGCACATAAGGCAGAGAGATTGTTTGGATGTCAACTTATTTACTATGAGGAACACAACGTTTCGGAGTATATCCTTACCTGATGAAGGAGTAAGGATGTATTCCGAAACGTTGTGATCTTCAAACGTCACTTTAAGTAAAATGATCACAAACAAATTGCAGAAGACAGAGTAAATGGAAAACATTTAAGTAATCGTTCCAGCATCAAATCGTCACAGTTCTCCCTCTAGATCCAATCGATGAATATATGGAATTAGGCATCAACATCCTGAAGCTCATGTGGATCTGCCCCAGACTGAAAAACACAGGTACGTTCTATTCAGGCACGTCACGACCAAATATCTCCTGGTGAAGAGACCACTCTGCGTTCACTTTTATGCATTGTTACCATACACTGTCTATTATTGCTTTCAGCTCCCAAAGAAAATGTTGGGCTTTCATTCTTCACCCGGAAGACCACCAAGGCAAACAACCGTGTAGAATCATGTATCAAACCATCTTATCTGATTGTCTCTGTATTTATGCCACCAAAGTTATGCTGACCGTGGTCACCAGGCTCGATGACCAGGGAAAAAGGGTGATTACGTAAGAAACTAGTCCCATCCGGGCGGACGTGATGTTGAGTCTCCATTTCTTGAATTCCCACCATACTGCGTACTGTTAGCCTGTCCATGCCCGTTCCCCATCCCAATTCTATTCTGTAGTGACTGAGTAGTGAGTTGGATTGTTTGCCCCTTAAGCAAGAATTCAGCACTATTGTGGAGGGGAACATCAGAAATTGGTTTTGACGAGTGCATGCATTAACCACTAGACTACCCAACCGCCCCTCAATTATGTAAGGAGGTGGTGTTCGTGTGGTCGTGTATTGAAGAACCAATGGGATGTCCTCCATGAGGTTCGTCCAACTCGCCCAGTATTTGTGACAGATAATCAACTTGGGAGGAAAAGGTACTCCTCCGTTAAACGTTGAAGTTCGTACCGACTTCATTCATGTTTGTAGGTGCCGAAGCTGAAGTCTGTACGAAGTGTTTTCGAGTAAGTCCCTTTTGCATCAAGAATATGTTCCTTATATAATTTATATCAAGCGACTGGTTGAATTCCAGTTTCTTTCAGAGAAGCAGAAATCAGAGTAGAGCCACCAACTGTATCAAAAAGATTTCAGTCTATCTAATCAGATTTTTAACTGATCGGATGTGAGGAAGTCAAGGATATACGTGTATATCCTTGATATACTCAGTATTAGATACGGGTCAATAAAGCTGGTGATCGGTGTTAAGAATCCGAGTGAAGAGGCAGGGTGGTAAGTATATCCTGATCTGAAGGACTTGGAATTCATAATACATGCACTTGACTGACAATCGGACATATTTCTTGAATGTTGGGTGGAACTGGACATGAATCCAAAGGATCATCCAGTCCCCAGTCCTGTGTCATGTTCAAGGTTTTCAAAATGATTTCATCTGGAAGTAAATCTGTAGTAACTTTGTGTTGACCTGAACTGTTGACGCACATACTGTCAATGATCTGAGAGTACCGTGAAAGCTAACGGGCATACGTAGTCAGGGGTGGTTTCTTCCAAGGACCATCTCTCTCAACTACCTCCTCATGCCGATGGTTTAATGTATTTGCCCTCACACCTTCTCCCCTGTAACACCTCTATATCCGGATGTTGTGCCTGATGACGTGCACATTTCCTGTCATCAACTTTCCTGGATGAATTACTGCAGACATCGCGTCCTTTTTTGTATTGAAACAACACCTACGAGTGACATTTCAAGAGAAAACACATGAGTGCATATCGCATTGCGGAGTCGTCCGGAACCGTAGCTGTTTGGGACTTTGTCCTGGACGTGCGTGTCCCCGGACTTATCGTGGTTTAGGGTGTAGCAATGAGATCCATGTGCTTCCTAACATCGTCTTTCCTTAAACGCATGTCCCTGCATCTTGGAAAGTTTCTTTTCCATAGCAGTTTACGCCACTGTTGGTGACCTTTCGATTTGATCGATCAGGTATGTATCGTCACCATATTCGTCTCTACAAGGCTGCTTCATTACATATAGAAGCTTCCACACAAGATGATCAGCAGTGTACGTTGTATTACAAATGATTTACTTGTTTAATATGAAATTTAAATGGTTGGCTCAGTCTCGACACCACACGCCAGAGAATAACCAGTCCAGATTATTCACCCTGATTTCATCGGGCGGATCGATCAAAATAGGGGAGAAAAGTGTACGAGTGGATGACGGAATATCAGTGTCGACAATAGGTGTTCCCGAAAATGCTTACAAGGACACCCGTGGGGTTTTGGTTGGGAATTTGGTTTATTTAGTTTGTTTATTTGTGTATGTGTGCGAGCGCGCGTGTGTGCGTGCGTGTGTGCGTGTGTGTGCATGTGTGTGCGTGTGGGCGCATGTGTGTTCATGTGTGCGCATGTTGTAATTATCAGTTAAGTACTTTTCGAGTATCGACAAAAAAATAATGTAAGTTGATGAAAAAAAATAACAGACGATTATTCTATTTATTCATCCTATTAAGACACAAAACGTCTCCTGGTAATACGACCGTTAAAACATTGCTCATAAGGTAAATAAATCGTAAATTTAAATTATAAGTATCGTATCTAGGTATCATGTCTGAAGTTAATCCACCCAAGCGAAGACCTACACGGCATCGTAATATTGCAGTGCCTCAACGTCTCAACGTTGGGACGTAACCATCACGCATACACCATACGTTTATGCAAGTAACTTTCTATTGCATAAAGTCCTTGATAAAAGTCAACTACCAGGTTAAGTAGTATTTAAAAGAGAGGATCTCCACTATAACAGACAGCATCATTGGCCCGTCACGACTATAGGTCAGGTTCGAATCCAAACTCATGTACATTCTATAAAACCAATTAATCTTTTCCCCTTTTCGATATTGCAAAGTTTGTCAGGTAAATTGCTGTAGATACTATCTGATTTTCAAATACGTATACACTTGACAAAACAAACAAACATGTGTGTTTAGACATACTTTACAACTGTGCCCATTGTCCATTTGTACTCTTCATTATGAGATATTTTATACCAGGAAGGATTTAGTTTATCTCCCTGTGACACATATATGACGCATACTGAACAACACCTACCTGGGGTTCTATCTAAATAATACAATGACACAAATCAATCGATTTGAAATCAGTCTCAGTTTTAGCTCACACATTTTTAGGGTATTGGAAGTATTGTCAGTAGGAACGCATCGTAGGCACGGGTTGTACATTAAGTGGTTGGTCTAAGAGTGGATTTAGTTCGAGAAATTTAGTTGTTACATTTCTTAACTTCAACAGAACTTTCGTCAGATTGATGGTGGTTAAAATGGCTAGACAAGAATTTGTTATTCGTTAATCGGTTGTTCGATTTCATAAACTGAAAACTCATTCAAAGAAAGCGCACACCAGATGTTTGGGGAATATTTTCAAAAAAGCAAAGTAAATACTTTTGAAAGTGTTTTATACTGTGACTTATAGGTGTACATATTAGACAAACACTGGTTGCATAATAGTAACGTTGTTAGTTAGGTGTGTGCTTTCTTTTACACGTCAGTTTAGTTGGGTTTTTTAGCCTTAAGTTTGAAGTGATTCGAAAGTTTTAAGTCAAGTAAAATTTTGATGTGTTTTGAATACATCCATATTTTTTTTTCGTTTGCCTGATAGTCTATTTTGCTAGCCTGGAATTATGGGTGTTCTATCGCAAATTGTGTTTTGAACGTTATATAATTATCCTACCCAATCTTTCGTTTTTAAGGAAGTCACCTACATAATATTCTCTCACACAAAAAAATAAAAATAAAATACGTATACGTACATGCATTGGTTGTCAGCGGTGGTTGTTAAGCGCTGCTGTCATCACTCATGGCTACTATCTGGTTAACTCATAGCGTCCTTAGTTACCGGTAGAAACACACAAGGAATGATGTGATATAAACTTGCGTTATTTCAGCTCACATTATATGAACGTAACACCATGGAGGCCATCGGATTGGTCACAGGTCTTATTCTGGTTCTTCTTGAGGGTAATTTGCCCTCAGTTGAAGTTCAACAGATAATTTTATACCAAAGGTATTTATGAATAATGTCACGGGTTTATTTATTGCCGTGTGTTTTAAAAACTTTAATCATACATTTAAAATTATTTGTATAATCATCACATGTCCGGCGAGCTTCGGATCAAATATTATCAAGCTACGATTTATTCATATCACCAAAGAGAAATATTTATATGTAATAATAATTTTGTAGAGTGTCTAATATCCATCTCAAAGATGCTCAGTGGCACTAAGGACATGTTTAACGCTGTTACCCAAGCTGCCTGTGAGGCGATGGACTGTTAACAGCCAAAGATACCCTCCCCCCCCAAAAACGCATAGATGTATGCAGCGCAGGATAGGTACATTCGGATAATTCATTTGCGGAATCGAGCTGCTACTGCAAGTGCAAGTGCAGTGCCTGGTTTGAGGAGAATCTCGACGCAAACCATTCGTAATCGTTTACGAAAAGCTGGACTTAGAGCCAGAAGACCCTATTTTGGCCCTGTGCTGCGACGATTACATCGACGTCGACAGGTCCAGTGGTGCAATAATGTTCGATTCTGGAATCTACAAAACTGGCGACGTGTATGATTCAGTGACGAATAACGCTTTCCGCTTCAATGCCGTGACGGAAGAATACTTGTCGCCCACGTTGACCGGACCGATATGGTGGTGAGAGTGTCATGATGTGGGGCAACATATCCTACACGCATAACTTTAACTTTGTGCGCTTATGTCAATTTAACTGCTATTCTGTAGAGGGACGAAATCTTAAGGATTCACATGGTTCCGATCATTGACCGCAAGTGGGAGGTGTTCCAGCATGATAAAGCCAGGCCCCACACAGCACATGCCACTATTCACTATCTTCCAAATGACAACATTACGGAGCTTTCAAGGCCTTCCAAATCGAACAACCTCAACCGCATCGATCATGTGTTGCATTACCTCGGCCGACGTGTACGTGAACGTCAAACGGCACCCTAGACGTTAGATCAACTGAACTGTCGAAGGCATTGCAAGAGAAATGAGCCAGAATTCCACAAGGTCAAATTCAAAGACTTATTCAGCCCATGCCGAAACGGTGCAAGGCATGTTTGGGGGCTCGTGGTGACTGAAAGTCAGTTCCAATGGTTTTAGGGAGTATGAAGTGAAACAATAGGTTAATTAAGCCATGTTTATCAGCCTCATCCATGGTGATTACAGCTGATTGTTATAGCTCTTCTAAAGGAAGCTAGATATGGTGATCAAAATCAACATAATCAACCAAAGTTTGGATGACCAACAGCCTATCAGTCATGTCCAGTTTCCAGTGTGTGCAACCAACAAACGCAAGTGCTGGAAACAGTTTCACATCAATAGGGCCCGTAAGTAGGCCACGGCATTTGGCGAGACCTTACGTTGTTTAGTACTTCCAGTGACAAATAATGTTTCATACCTTTGGTCTCATGGTTGTCAGTTGACAATATGGAATGGATAATCCTTGCAGGAATAACAAATTTCCAATCTAACCATGCCAAAATTAGCCAAATATTACCACTGTCAACAGCTGTGACATCCAGGAATGCTTGTACACTTGGTCCGGTCTAGTAAAGTCATATTGCCGGTCGCGCAATTTCGAACCAGAACTGGTTCTTGAATTACGCTTGTCACCGAAAATCTGGTACCGGAAGTAGGCTGGGCCCCGTCTCGCATATCGAAAGGTGGCGCGCGCAAAGGGAACCAGCTTAGTACCGGAAGACTTACAGACACTATTTAAATTGTTTAGTCTAATTAATATATCTATGGGTAGTCAGCTGTACATTTACGTTACAGGCAGTCTAAGTAAACACTGCTATACTGAGTCTAACAAACCCGAGCAGAAGGTCGCGCCAGCTAACCTTTTGAACTGACCAATGAGAACACCGCTTATCAAATCGCGAAAGTTAACATTCGCACATACCGTTTGAACTTTTACCTCGAAAACGTCTATACTCGAACGATTCCGAATGCTTTTTCAACGCACGATCGCTTCCGAGTGATACGGAGGACGCCATTATTCATAACAGTGAGTAAACAGTCGCTGAAAATAGCGTTTTGTTTGTCAATATTCTAGGATGTCATCTTGCGGAAATATAAGCTTACAGTAGCCATGTCATCAGAAACCCCTAAGCGTATATACTGCAGGTCAAATATCTGTTTGATGAGGATTTTCGTTTGTTGAGAGATCAGTGTAAGCGGCCCGGGAAGAGAAAATCCAAAATCATTTTGTAAGTCATTTTGTTTCAATATTGGTTAAATCCGGGTTTTTTGGGTGCCCCCGCCGTAATATTGCTGGGATAAAGCGACGTAAAGCCTCTCACTCACTAATTGATATTGACAGATGGTTTCATCTGCCTCTATGACTTAGAGGCTGTATATGGGCCTGTTCCAAAGATCTTTATAATTGTTGCTGTTTTCCTCAACACACCTCACGTAAACTCAGCTGTTTCAGATAGCTTTTCCAGAGTCTTTGCTGGTTTAATATTGCACTTCGTATGGTTGTCACTCATTCCTGTACCGTCCAGCCGTGCAGAACCATCTACAGAAATTAACAATGTCACTGAGATTGTGTCCAACATCCCTGTCTCTGTTTAGATGTATTGTTTTCATCATTTGACATGCTTTACTGGAGGATCACCGGACAAATATATACTGAACATCATTGAAAATGCACCACTGACAAAAGTTCAGATTACTAAAAGCACGTGTAAGGAATTGATATTTTTTAGTTGATAAGAACAGATGGACGACTGACAAAAGCAACAACACAAAAAAAAACGCTCATTCATGTAATTGTTCTACAGTCAGAAAGGATCAAACACACGTGGGGTCAAATCGAAAAGTCAACATCGCATGTGACCGCCATTTCCGTTGACACGTGAAGTGCAACGTCTCCTCATTGAGTCAATAAGCGTCCGAATAGAGTTCTTGAGGATGGCATTCCACTTCTGCAGTAGTGCAGCCTCAAGTTCCAGGATGTTTCGCATCTGTTGTCGCCGCGAAAGTCTTTGAGCAATTTCGTCCCACGAGTGCTCAATGGGTGATACACCTGGCGAGTGTGCTGGCCAATGAATAACCTGAATGTGTTGCTGGGCCAGATACTGCATGGGAAGTCTAGCTGTGTGTGCCCGTGCGTTGTCCTGTTGAAAAGTATGGACATCTTGGTGTGATTGAAGAATGATACGACGTAATTCTGAAGAATCTGGTCACGGTAGCAAAGGGCATTAACTCTCCACTGACAGACATGAAGGGCAGTTCTGTGATTGTAACTTACTGCACCCAAGACCATCACACTCTCACCACCCTACGGTCTGTCTGAACCACACACTGATAAGCATATAACCTTCGCCACGTCTACGCCAACCACGTAATCGGCCGTCAGCATTACGTAGGTGAAGACGTGACTCGTCAGTGACTATCACACCATGCCATTGTTTTAAACTTTACTGAACATGCCTGTTAGCCAATTGCATATGCTCATTACGGTGTCTCTCAGTCAGAATTGGTCCAACGTAAGGACGTCGAGCATGGAGCCCTGTAGCGTGTAGACAGCATCGCATGGTGTCAGCGCTGGTATCTATGTGTATAGGTGAGCAATAAAATACTGTCATGAAGAACCTCCATGTTAATGAAACCACGCCCTGCCATTATATTTGATAAATACAAACGAATGAGTGAAGAGCGAGGGTGGTGGCATCTAATTTCTGCACCGGGTTTATGTGTCAACACCCAAGGTTGAATGGTTGGTTGCTGGTTGTTTAACGTCGCACTCAGCAATAGTCCAGCTATATGGCTGTGGTCTGTAAGTAATCGAGTCTGGACCAGACAATCCAGTGATCAGCATCATGAACATCGATCTACGAAATTGGGATACGATCATATTTGTCAACCAAGTCAGCGAGCCTGACCATCAGATTCGGAAGTTCGAGGACGAAATTCCCAAATTGACATTGTTCTCTCATGAGATATGCACTGTCCACACAGGGACCTACTCACTAGTGCTGTAAAATTTAAAAAATTAAAATTTAATATTTTACATAGATATACTTCCCTTCTATACCGTCGTTAGCAATATGCTAAATGAGTACCAAATCATTAGGTTATAACTGCGCGTACATGAACAGCAAGCTAAGTCTATAATGCACCCGTGAAGATCCAGGTTAGAATTGGTCTTCAGCAACCCATACATATCGTAAGAGGAGTCAAACGGGATCGGGGTGTAAACCTCGCTGACTTTGTTGATACATGTCATCGTATCCTAGTTTATAGATCGATGCTCATGTTGTCAATCTCTGGATTGTCTGACCCAGATTCGGTTATTTACAGACCGCCACTATATAGCTGTAATATTGCTGAGTGTGGCGTTAAACAACAACAAAACAAAACTATTATAACGAACACTCTCATGTATTCTACATTTGACCTCGACTACAAAGAATGTACAAGCATGCTTAAACCTCACGCTTTTTGCATGCTGTATATTTTCCTGATTATATAATACTTATTTAAATATAATTCTACCATGAATTCAGTAAATACTGTATTGTGATTGATTATTTAAAGCCATTCAGGGGTATATAATCACGTTATATACCTCTGATTTTCCAACACAGTATGTATATTTTTATATCTTTCAATAACGCGGTTATGGTAGATCGGAGATAAACATACCGTGTTGGAAAATCAGGGGTGTATAACAAAATTGTAATAGCTCTAAATTTGATTTAAAACCGAACGCTTAGGTATTTCGTTGTATACCTCTGATTTTCGAACACAGTATGTTTATCTTCTAAATATATCTGATCAATACATTCTTCTGTATTATTCGCTAGTGCTGGTATTGGCATGCAACCTGCAATACGATACATCACGATACTAAAAGTTTAGTCACGACGATATATTGCCAAAGTATTGTGCACTGAAGCTGCGATAGGATACGAATCCCGATACAAGGATGGCGATACGATACGTATCACGATACTAAAACTTTAATTCTAACACAAACTATAATACGCCTTAACATCAAAACAAAACATTTTTAAAGTATTTCGTCAAATTCCGCCAGCGCTTTCAATGTTCACTGGAAAACGAGATAATTAAGTTTATACACGGACTTTGTGAATGTTGATAACATGTGAGCGCTATGTCTGACAGCTCCTGACGCATGACTTTCCGAGAAAACGTTTACTTGTGAAGGGAAAATAAGTAAGCATATATTTTAATCATCAAACAAAAGTAAGTCTATTTTTCTTGACAGATATCGCTATTCGGCAATATTCAAAGTTAAACATCGATGTATCGTGGCCCATTTGAAGTATCGTATCAGGATATACGACAATGTAAAACTTTGCATCGATTCACTGTATCGGCAGCCCATGGATCGAGTTGCTTGCTCAGATTTAAGCCTGTTGTACTCGTATTATACAGGAGTTCGGTCATCTGAATTATGGATGTACTTGATGCTTGTATCATTATTACGGTAACTGACATTCTTAGTCAATAATTTTTTAATAATGTCAACGCGTGGATATGCGTCAACTTGGGAATTAGCTCATAATTAAGGTTAAGTGTGCGTTCATGAAGACGAAGGCATAGTTGAGTTCAAACGTCTTTATTACATGACAAACAAATACACAATACATGAGCGAGGTGAGCGGAGTACCTGCTCAACCCAAGGGCGTTTCCTGCATTACCCTGCTCGTGGTCGTCCCAACAGACAGTCCAAATACCGAACTCGTACTCCTTCACTGTCTGGATGTGAGCATACTAAGTATATATATACAGTTTTTGACAACAATGGACAGGCGACGACTCATCAATGGACAGACAGAAAAACAATAGCACTTCCTTGACCAGTTGATGTGATGGCAGACACGGCCAAGGGGGATTACCAGTAAAGGTTATAAATGTCTTATACAATAATTAATAGGCTGACGAGTCAATTTACAATGCGGTAGTGATAAGGATGTACAGTAGTGATTAAAATACATATATATATATATATATATATATATATATATATTACAATAAAGTCTCACATGTCTTGACAACATAGTTTTGGACTTTTTTAAATATTTGGACGATGGCTGTCCTGAATTAGTCCCTATAACAATAACAACAGGACGGAAAGGTATGTAAATGCTAGATTAACGAAAACACACTCGTTTCGACGTAAATTTATAAAATATCTTGGAAGTGATCCCGTCCGTTTGGTTTGACGTTTTTGCGTTGCTATACCCATTAATGCATGAGCACACCGGTTTTTATAGGATTGTACACCTATAAACGTATAAACAATAAAAGGAATGTCATTGCTTAAGTATACATGTTTCGGTTCGAAAAATGTATATGATAATAAAACAAGTATACATTGATGGATTGGGGGCTGAAGGCTTGATCTTAATTCCTCACTGGCTGTCCGAATAACATTATGATACAGTGCAAAAAGATAATCCGATAAGGGAGATAAACACAGACACCCCAATCCATTCCTGACCAGCTATTTGAGTCAGAAACGGACCGATGAATTGCAAATTTTATCATTGTAAAAAACTGCCACATAAATATAAATAGTGGGCATGTTTATCATTTACTAATACCCAACAGCTTTCTTATATTTGAAAATTTTCCGGACTCCACCAAAAAAGTTCTTTAAAGGTCACATGCAACGTAAAACACAACTTTGCAGATTCCGTTACCTTTCGGTATGGACTTACCGAAACAAATCATCAAAAATGCAAATTCAACTTATAAAGTTGAAAAATAACGTGATGAAAAAACCCGTGCGAAATCGTAGTTCAAACGATTCACTTATTTTCCCCTAGCGCTTGGAGGAATTGAAGTGGTTTCAACAGCTGGGCTGCGCTCATAGCACATGCGCAGTGAAATAGGTTCGCGCAGCTTGGAAGCGGGTTGTCCGGTGAATACTCGGTGAAGGCTTTGGTGTGAGCTATTTTTCTAATGTTTTGTTGATATTTCACAGGCGCGAGCTTTTTATATGTTATTACAGTAGATTACCGATTTAACTGTTTATATAATTTCATTTGTCTATTTCACCACACGTTCTTCTTACCCAGTCACTTTCTCAGTTCGATACTTAAAAACAATGTCATTATTTAGCGTTGACAGAATTTCTAACTGTAATATAGATATGTCGTTGTCACAGACAAAACTCAATGTCAATGTCAATTTGAACTTAACACCTATCAGGCTATACACCATAAACAAAACGCATTGATTTATGTCCCGAGTTCGGTCTCTGGCACATTATGTAATTACACAAACAGGCAGGTGTGATACTTGTACACATGTCATGTTATGATGTCTGTTGATTGCAAAATGTTTTACACAAAAAATGAGCATGTATTTACAAAACCCAACATCTCTCTATATAGACACACACAATGAGCCGCGAGGGCATCTCCAAATGAACCAGCCGTTACACTTGAGTGTACACCCACCCGCTCTGACTGGGTTCGGTATCCCGGCTGCTTCGATTCTTGGGAAGTAAACCGAAGTACAAAATATTGCACTTTTGATTTGCGATTGTACGCTTATAATTTTGTTCATATTTTTTTTTCATAACCAGCAATGTATATTATATGTCATGAATAAGTGTTAATTGTGTTTTATTTATGTGTGATTTTATGGTTGCATGTGACCTTTAAGAAACTATCATCATTGAAAACGCAAAAGTTGTTATCTGTCGCGGTGGGGTGAAACCGCAGAAACAGAACAGCTAGTCATGGCGGAGGACATCTCAAAATCTATTCCGGGAGACCTGTCGGTTCCTCGTCTGTCGTAGTGTCATAGTCACGACTTAAAGGGATGACAAGTGATGCCACAGTTGCCTGTTGTAAGCCATCCCGAGACCAGTAACCTTGTTGAATGACGTCAGCTACCTTGTTGACACAGTTTTGCCAAGTTTCAGTCGTGATTTTTTGTTAACCAAAACCTCTACGTCACGTAATCTAAAAGTTGTGTTTGATCTTGCAACATCTCCTTTGACAATACCCCATATAATTTCAATGGGGTTAAGGTCACAGTGATAGGGTGGAAGTCGCAGAATATCGTGACCCTTACTTTTTCTGTAACTGTCAACTTTGAAGAAAGGTTCACCTTTTGGGGTTTTTATGATCTCATATAGCTGAGGCTTTGTTGCCTTTGAAGGCCGTGCGATCTGAAATTTGACGAGCCATGATATCATATCACCCTTTCGACTGTTTGATGAATGTTATAATGAAATGATGGGGAGAAAACATTATTTCTGCTTCACATTCTCTCAATTAAATCCCTTGAAATAATTTTGAAGTCATCGGATCGGATCATTCTAAAATGGTTATAATCTTTGAAAAAAAATATATACAAATAAATGTAGGGGAGAAATCCTTTTTTTATCAGCAGCATAGGAGAAGGCACGGTCTCCATATTTAGCTTGTTTGACTTTGGGGATAACAAGAAGGTGCTGATTCCCTGATCTCAGAGATCTAGATGGTGCATAAACCTGAAGAAGATCTGAGAGGTAGACTGGAGCCATGTTAGTCATGCACTTGTATGCGAGACAGAGGAGTTTGAAGGAGATTCTGTGTTTCACGGGCAGCCAATGGAGGTCTTTTAGAGTTGGTGTGATGTGCTGTTTTCTGGAGATCAGGGCCTCGTTCCTCAAAGCCATCGTAACCCTAAGATCATCGTAACTCCCATACTTTAACATAGACTTACGACGGTCGTGGCGCTACGATCGCTTTGAGGAACAGGGCCCTGGGAGGTAATGCGCGCAGCTAAATTCTGTATGCAGTGGAGTGACATAAGATGGAGATCCGGCCAAAAGGCCGTTACAGTAGTCCATACGAGGTGTGACTAGGCTCAGGCAGAGAGTTTTGGAGGCATCTTTGGTAAGAACGGTCTGGCCTTATTAATATTGCGAAGATGGAAGTAGCAAGTTTTAGTAACATACTTGACGTGTTCTGTCATACTGAGATCTTGATCGATGACAACACCCACATCCTTGACAGTGGAAGAAAGTGGAATGGTTGCTCCACAGACAGACGTACTAGTATTGTCACATTGCTTGAGTTTTCCAGCCTGCCCCAGAAGAATGGACTCTGTTTTCTCTTTATTTAATTTCAAGACATTTGATGACACCCATGCATATCTTCTGGCAACAGTCTGATGTCTGACGGAGAGACGCTCTAGATGACTCTGTGTTTGGTTGAAATAACTTCCACAGCTGCGAGTCATGTGCGTTGTTCTAGGTTGTGGTCTGCTACAATAGAGCCAAATTGAACAGTATAGAGGTTGAAGAAGATCGGACCGTAAAAGTACGTCGAGACAGTCATATAGAAGGTCAGTTGGAATCGGATCAAGTGAACAAGTTGTTCTTTTTGCATATTTCAGTAGTTTAGTAACTTTAGTGTCAGTGAAACTATCAATATGAGTAAGAGGCGTGCCATCAAACATTTTTGGAGGAAAATCAGCTTCAGCCACAGCCACAGAAGACGAAATCTTGTCATGAATGTTTTAGATGTTTTTGTAGAAATATTCCGAAAATGTATGTGTAGTTGCTTCATTGTCATCAGATGTCGGAAGTGACGATTCAAAGTGTTTACCCAAGATACTGAACAAAAGTTTTAACAGCAACTTTGGACTTGACTCGTTGATTTCAATCTTAGAATTGAGATGTTGATTTGGCTGATGACCGTTGTTGAGTGATTTCTGCTGAAATATACATTTGGGGTTGAATCTCCAGGAAATATGTTTTTCCATCTGCGTTCTGCTTCCTCTTGTCTCATTTCGCTTGTCGAACTTCAGGCGTGAAGTCCCAAGCAGATGTTTTAGTGACTGGTATGACTCTGTCCTTCACTGGTGCATGTTTGTCTAGCAGCTCAGATAGAACTCTGTTGTATAGCAGAACGAGACTTTCAACATCTTATTGGTATTGAGAGGTCCAAGCTCACAAAGATATGGAAATGATCAGAGAAATGTAGATCCTATACAGATACACAACTGACACACGCATCTGAAGCTAACTGTCCAGTCCAGAGAGTGTCCACCTCTGTGGCTTGCCTCTGACACAAGTTGTACACAGTTGTGGACTTCAAGAAGATTAAGTATGGAATACTGTAAGGGACATTCTCGCGATCTCGCATTCTCGCGATCTCGACCTTTGGAAACAAGCTAAAATGCTAAAAGTGCGAGAATGCGAGATCGCGAGAACGCGAGATTTGGCCAAAGATTGGCCAAATCTCGCGTTCTCGCGATCTCGCATTCTCGTGTTTTGGTACATAGCACTTTTTGTCAAAGTCGAGATCGCGAGAATGCGACATTTGTACATGCTGTCAAATCTCGCAATCTCGCAATCTCGACTTGTCAAATAAGGCCACAAAACACGAAATCGCGAGAACGCGAGAATGCGACATTTCATTTTCTCGCGTTCTCGCGATCTCGCGTTTTAGACGCTGTCGTTGCGCATGCGTAATATCATAAGGTCAAGGCGCATGCGCATCTTAGTAGTGCTGTGGTCATGCTTCTTTCATGCTTTTCATTTCCCAAGTAGCATTAAGCAAAATTATGACATAGCTTGAAAATGCTATGTAATTTACATACGCGATGTGTAGGGTAGTGTATATAAGTCCGCTGCCGTTGTTACGATTTCTTATGTACTTAAAAATCCTCAACGTGTTAAATATAATTTAACAAACGAAATTGTGAATATGAATGTCCAATAAAAGTGAAAACATGAAAGTGTCCGGACGCTGGAAAATATATTAACGTCAGTGAGTTTCTCCATGATGCGACATCATATACGGCTAGCATATTCATTCAAACAAAATTCTAACCGACCAATTTCTAGCAGTCGGCTAAAATGAGCATGTCTGATGTTTTACTCGACACCATATTCGCTAGTTTAGGCCATAACATATTAATTAATAGATTTTCTTCCGCTCCCGCCTGACTACAAAACACCCTGTCTTACATTATTCTTTCGTCTCCAAGTTCCAAGAAATAGAAATGCATTTGTACCAATAATATTTGTGTTCCTGTGGCAGCCATGATAAAGTGGAGACTACGGGTTATGAGTGAGATATCTGTTTATTTCCATATCGTGGTGGAAGAAGACACCCTGTAATAACAATAATATACACGATATATACAACATAAAATCACATCTGATGAACATGTCATCATAATAAATATAGTGCATAAATGTGCCTATCAACAATCATATACCGGTATTACGCGATGCAATATCACACAAATGACTTACGTGATCACATGTTTACAGTGATATACAAAATGAGTGTTGACATAAAGACTTATAATAATACATGGTATAATAATGAAATAGACAATAGATACTGTACAAATAACCTATCCTGTGGGTGACACGAGAATGGGTTTGCACATCCAGCAGCCGAACAGTCATCGCATGCAATAACCCTATATAGGTACCACACACTGATCAAATGTAATCTTTGTCAAGTACATACAATATACATGATAGATGAGATATATCAATCTTACATGATACAGAAAATAGTTACCAAACAACAACTACTAGCCAGCATATTGACTACACATATAGAAAACAAACCATAAACACATTCATACAAGTTAAATGGTATACTGTGTATTGACTTTTATTTTGTTTATCATGGGCATATTTATACCTATTTTGTGTAATGATTAATGTTAGGGTTTAATTTACTATATGTAACAATTAAAATGTATAATAACTAACGGGATCGGGTGATCAGGCTCGCTGACCTGGTTGACACATGTCATCGGTTCCCAATCGCGCAGATCGATGCTCATGATGTTGATCACTGGATTGTCTGGTCCTGACTCGATTATTTCACAGTTCCGCCGCCATATAGCTGGAATATTGCTGAGTGCGGCGTAAATCTCGAAACTCACAGGCCGCCGCACTGAAACACAAAGTAAAGAGGCAGCTGAACTGACAACTAATTGACAACTAATAAATACATAATATCCTGATATAAGATAATGATGATTTGTTATTCATTTATGTACACAATATACAACCACTCGCGCGGTGGGCGAGCTGGTTAAAGCGCCGGCTAGTGATCCAGCGAGGTTGAGGTGTCGGGATCGAGCCCATCTGTGACCGGGTGTAAAAACCTTGCACTCAACTTTGTGTGCAGACTCTTTCTGTGTTGTCACAACCCGAAGTGCACAGTAGACAACCCTGTGCACTTAAAAGAACCCACGAATCAGTTGGTATATGACCAGATGGTGGTCACATGAATACGTGCAAACACTTAGTTGCGGGTACATCAACGTGCAGTCAAATTGGACAAAGTACTGTGACTATGTGTTCCAGTCCACCCAGCTGTGAATGGGTATCTCGTTAGGATGAGAAAGTCACAATAAACTCGGTGCGCCTAGAGGCAGCAAGAGTTGTATACTCCCAAGGGAGTTGAGATTGATCATACTATGTGCCGTTGAGATTGACATCCAAATAAACGAGGGAAAAATATACCAGCGCCTTGAGCAAGGAGTAGTTGCGTGGATATGTGCGATATATAAATATAAAATATCCTATGATGTTAATAATAATAATTCATTCCTGTTACATTCCTAATTTCTTTACTTGATGAAATACTCCACAAACGTAGCACTACTGAACATGCTTGATGCATGTGAATCGAATCCTTCGACAGAAATTGTACACAGGTGCCTTAAAAGTTAAAAAATAAAATGTAAATTATTATTCTTCTCGCCTCCCATTTTTTTTTAGAAAATAATCCAACTCTGTATTTAAATTTATTGCGGCCTTACCTTCACAAGCTCGGCATGCTAATATTAGAAATAACCCCCCATTCACAGCCCGGGGTACGTGCATTGCTCTGAATAAGTGAGTGAGTTTGGCTTAACACGACTTTCAACAGTATTTATCTTTCAGTTATATCACGGCTTGTCAGCTCGATATAGGATGAAACCCACCAACATAGGTTTCTCAAGGGACGCAACTCCATTGCGACGCCTCAGACGACTGAGCTACCCATGATCCCGGTTCAAGATGACTGTATAGGTATTTGGCAGAAAAACGCGAGATCGCGAGATTGCGAGATCGCGAGATCGCCACATTTGTCAAATGTCGCAATCTCGCGTTCTCGCGTTTTTAAAAATCGTTACATAGAACTGTATGGGCAATTGAAACAAAAGCACGAGAACGCGAGAACGCGAGATCGCGAGATTTGTTAAGTGTCGCAATCTCGCGTTCTCGCGTTCTCGTGTTTTTGAAAATCGTTACATAGAACTGTATGGGTAATTGGCACAAAAGCACGAGAACGCGAGATCGCGAGATTTGTCAAATGTCGCAATCTCGCGTTCTCGCGTTCTCGTGTTTTTGAAAATCGTTACATAGAACTGTATGGGTAATTGGCACAAAAGCAGAACGAGAACGCGAGATCGCGAGATTTGTCAAATGTCGCAATCGCGTTCTCGCGTTC
The DNA here is from genome assembly GCF_003918875.1 of Haliotis rubra. NCBI lineage: Eukaryota > Metazoa > Mollusca > Gastropoda > Lepetellida > Haliotidae > Haliotis > Haliotis rubra. Next base: position 37,139 of record NW_025766960.1, on the reverse strand, counting down.
TCGTGTTTTTGAAAATCGTTACATAGAACTGTATGGGTAATTGGCACAAAAGCACGAGAACGCGAGAACGCGAGATCGCGAGATTTGTCAAATGTCGCAATCTCGCGTTCTCGCGTTCTCGTGTTTTGAAAAATCGTTACATAGAACTGTATGGGTAATTGGCACAAAAGCACGAGAACGCGAGAACGCGAGATCGCGAGATTTGTCAAATGTCGCAATCTCGCGTTCTCGCGTTCTCGTGTTTTTTGAAAATCGTTACATAGAACTGTATCTGCTGCGCCGCCCGCATGCCCAATTGATGGTATAAGTATAGATTGATGAACAAAGATGAAATCTTTTTACTTGATAATATTTCCATCTTCATTATGATGATAAGAAATGAAAACATTTGAAGTTTAACCATCTGCCAGTGGTAAAAATGTTAGGACTGAAAAATAACGAAGTCAGTGTACGTCTTTATATTTTGTTTTATAATCATAATTAGTTTATTATAATATTTTGATGCATTTTGAAACTTATTAAGAAGCGCACGAACTGCTTAATACTTATAGTGAATATATAGCATGACTGTAATATCTAGACATTGTATAGATTGCCAACGTGAATCATATTTCACACACACACGCCCTAAGTGCGACCTAGTGTATGTTGTATCATTACCAAACCGAAACATGAGTCTCATCAATCAATTCAGACAATGACCTACTTTTCATCCGATCTGAATTTTCTCTTGTGAAAGTGAAATCAGACACTACAAACAACTATGGTTACACTAAATTCCAATTCCTTGTTTCATAAGAAAATGGTATTTACAAATTAATTGTAATTTTAAAGTTTTAAAAAGTCGTATTTCTATATTTTATGTCGAGGTTTAGGCAGCATGTCGTTAACTGAGACGTCACAGACTGCCCCTGTTTAAAGTAAAGGATAAAACACAACTCAGAGATTTTGGTAGCAAATGTAAATCCACGGAGTCGGGAAAATCCCTCGGACCGAAATTTGCTACCAAAACCGAGGAGGAGTGTTTTATCCACCTTATGAACCGTCATGAATGTAAAACACAAATATGTATTATTTTCATTTTGTGTAAATGTTTTGTGTACATGTACTGAGCATTGATCAATGTACAACATTGATGGAACAGCCCGCAAATGATGGAACAACCGGTGTCACCTGGGATGCGACTGGCAGCCAACACCTGCCTTGCACGCGCAATGCACGCGCTACCCGTGTCCTGCACGTGCGCTGCCCGCAGTACCCGTTTTGTGAGGAACACATGGTTCATACTGACAAATAATCTCATTCTTGACAGCGATCCTTCGTAGCCTAGTGGATAAAGCCGCCAAGCAAAAGAGCGAAAGGTTGCGGGTTCGAAACCAGTTATCGCCACTATATATTGGAAATTTTCATAATGTGATATTTTTACGGTCGTAAAAAGTCGCTACAGATCGTAAAATAATCGCAACAGATCTTCATTGAAGCATAACTGGTCGGATATCCAATCGTGAGAATGCGTAACAGATCCAATCAGAGCTTATGAAATCGGAAAAGAGCGTCAAGAAGGGGAAAAATATACAAAATGTTCCACCATCATGAAGATCTAATACGATATTTTGGTTCGCGTCAGATCGACATAATGGTGGCGGTTAGTTCCCATAGGAGAGAGCTTGTGGGGTGGGGGTGGGGGATTACCTTCAAGTCGAACAAAGGCAATTCTATGTTTATACAGGCACAAGGTTGATAAGAAAAGTTGAAGTGGTAAAGAAATGAAATAAGTCTAAACTGATATTTGACATTTCATGACATAATTTATTTGGTGTCCCCATTCTTAATCACAACATAAAAACATATCATATGAAATATCAATATATCAAATATTCCACCAAACATTACCAATTACAAATATAAGAAAGGCAAGATTTATGGACGTCAACATCTTTATTGTGACTAACACGACGTTTCGGAGCGTATGCTTGCTCCTTCACCTGATGAAATGCCCTTCAAAGATTTAATTACAAATACATATTCAATTCTGACATAGTTAAGTAATTACTTTATCAATATCACTATAAAGTCACAATTCATTTTACACTTATTACATTATTTTAAGCAAGTTTCATTTCATGAGAGACCCTATCTAAGTAATACAACATATCAATGTTGTCAACCACAAGTCTGTGTTTCAGGGTGGACAGTTCTCTTTGGAGGTCTTGATATTTCTTTTTCTTTGGGGGAAGTCTCTGCCTAGCACTGTACCATGTATTGTAACATGTTCAGTTCATTAATGTTTTGCTCCTCCAACAAGAATTTTATCCTCTTGTTTACTCTGTACATGTATCCTTCAGCACACAAGTACCTACCACCACGTGAAGTAGGAAGGAACTTGTAATTGAACTCTTAACTGTCCATGAGCCATTGTGAAAATGATACTAGCTATTGTAACTTGATGGTATTTATACAATATGTAAGACATGTATGTACTGTATGGCACTGATTGAGTGAACACATTAATCAGTATCATTATAATCTCAGTGAGCTAAACTCAAATGGAAATCATAGTCCACAACATAGTTCAGAATTTCACAGCACCCAGTGACTTAATCCCTTATAACAACACCGGCACAACATCACGGAGACTATACTGTAACATTAAAATTCTACTTCCCGGGAATACCCCATCGTGGCCTAATCGTGGCCTAGTGTAAACGCAGCATTACATAAACACTAGCTTTTGACAAATCCGCTGTGCATGATAAAATTAATCAATCAGTCAGCGTATTATCGGTTAATCCTTTGATCGATGTTTGTTTTTATAATTCAGGTGATAATTCCTCTTCCTGCACTTCCATGGGCATATTACATAACGTGTAATACATTTGTCGCATCAGACCTTAATTTATAATGTTGAGTATTTACTGCAGACACGAGAAATGCCAAATGGGAACATTTGTCGGGTAATCTAAGTGGTGTTACCACTAATGATATCTGTTATTAATTCATTAATATAACTGATCATGAAGTGAATGATGACAAATAACATGTGTATGTTTTATACCACCAAACACGAGTTACAGCTAGGGAGTAGTAGTGGCTGTATTAAACTTATGGCCGACACTGTTTTGAGGATACGAACGGAACTTTATTGTTGCATAAGAAATACATACATGTATTTGAATGTCCCCACACCTCGCAACCATATAACATGATTGGTAGGACCATGCAGTCAAAACATTTAAACAAACAATCGAGAGGAATGTGGCGATTTCTAGCCTTTGAGGGGATAATAAACACGTCTTTTTATGCTTTTCGTCACATCGCCATTATTCCAGCCATTTAGTGACGAAATCAAGTCTGCATCCATAAACATTTTATGTACAAAGTCCAAATGAGTTTTACTTTAAATACATATTTATTCATGACATTGTTATCTAAAAACAGAAAATGTCATAGCACTTAATGTAAAGGCACTCAATTCGTTATTCGCATTACATAGTTACAATTTATGATACAGATTAACTTCCCTCAGGTAGTTAACAATGAGATGCCCGCTCACGCGGGAAAACAGATATCGGTGGTACATGAGTATAACAAAGGAGTACATTACCAAATGTACAACAAGATGACTAAATGATACATCAATTAAAGTGTTTACAAACAATCTTAAAATGAACTTGGATACATTTTAAGAGTAGATATTTTACTTGAAAAAGGTTGACGAAACTTTGACAAATTCGGCCATGTAAGGTTCGTTTAACAATGATACTAATTCGTTCCATGAATTAATAAAACTATAGATAAGTAGGGTCTGAAACTTGAAACAAATAAAACTTCATCTCAGTTAAGCGGCTCACAGAAGGAGTATTGGGGTCGCGCGCTAATATGAAGTACGGTAATCCAATGTTTTCATAGCAATTCGCTTTGGTGGCACTTCTAGCACAACTTTGGTTTTCGCTTTACCGGGAATAGGGAATATTGAAATTTCGCTTTCCCGGGCCGACACCGGTTAAAATACTGTAAAATGATTGTCCTCCTGAGAGGGTACGTAAGTCCCAAAACATTCAAAGTAAATTTAAACTCTCCAATTTTTAATCGTAGAATATGTGTATTTTTAATGTATGGCTAGATGTGTGTAAATTGCTAACAACTGAAGGGATGATGTACATCCAGCTATAGGGTCCATGCAGGAAGCAAATGTATTGTAAGTCCCAATGGTCCCCAGTATGGTGATCTACCTTCAGTTGTTGGCAATCTATAGCCTGTTTTTATATTGTATTGTCATGTATAGTTAAAATGTTTTATATTTAGTTACTAGTTTTAAATTTCTAACTGTGATAATCTAGTTGTTTTACTGTCCTTCGTAGACATGTTTTTATAATTTACCTTTCATTTATATTAATGTATAACTTGATATAGTCACGATATGGCTGAAATATTGCCAAAGTGACTTTACATTTTAACTCACTCACTACACTTGAGTGCACACCCACCCGCTCTGACTGGGTTCGGTATCCGGGTGCTTCGTTTCGAGCGTAGTATACCCAAGTACAAAATAGTGTGTTTTTAAAATCATAGGTGATACTGACAGTGTATGAAATAAGCCCAAAACCCAGCCAGACATCAGGGCTGGTAACTTCAAAATGTTACCAGCCCAAAATGGATTTAACCAGACCAGACACCAAGATATGTATGGAACATGTAAAAGTTTTACCAGATCATCGGGCTGGCTAGCTGTAAATCTAGACCGTCCGTCAGAAATCTAGCCCGTCTCGGGCGGTGGGACGTGCACTATTTCATACACTGGTAATAGACATCCTATTTTTACATGACATGATTAAATCCAGGCATTAGAAAATCCGAAAAGCCTACACTGCTGGGATACTTTATAAGAACTACCGGGTATATTTTCAAATAACGGCATCTGATTTGCATCCGCACTTCCTAATGTCCCGATGTTTATGTTGAAGAAATTCTGCCAAGGTGGACAGTAGCCCAGTGCCCGAGTCCGTCACGGTCGAGGGAGCAGGTACTGAACAGCTTGCAGCTAGGATTTGAAATAAGACTGTTGGCGAGAAACATTAATCCCTCTGGATCAGTGCCCCTTTAAAAATCGTTGCATAGAACTGTATGGGCAATTGGCACAAAGCACGAGAACGCGAGCGAGATCGCGCAGAGCGTTTTTCAAAACACGAGAACGCGAGAACGCGAGATGGCGAACGATTTTCAAAACACGAGAACGCGAGATCGCGACATTTGACAAATCTCGCGATCTCGCGCTCGCGTTCTCGTGCTTTTGTGCCAATTGCCCATACAGTTCTATGTAACGATTTTCAAAAACACGAGAACGCGAGAACGCGAGATTGCGACATTTGACAAATCTCGCGATCTCGCGTTCTCGCGTTCTCGTGCTTTTGTGCCAATTGCCCATACAGTTCTATGTAACGATTTTCAAAAACACGAGAACGCGAGAACGCGAGATTGCGACATTTGACAAATCTCGCGATCTCGCGATCTCGCGTTTTTCTACCAATTACCTATACAGTCATCTTGAACTGTGATCACGGGTAGCTCAGTCGTGGCAATGGAGTTGCGTCCCTTGAGCGTGCCAGAAACCTATGCTGGTGGGTTTCATCCTACATCGAACTGATAATCCGTGATATAACTGAAAGATAAATACTGTTGAAAGTCGTGTTAAGCCAAACTCACTCACTTATTTAGAGCAATGCACGTGCCCCGGGCTGTGAATGGGGGTTAATTTCCAATATTAGCATGCCGAGCTTGTGAAGGTAAGGCCGCAATAAATTAATAGACATAGTTTGATTAATTTCTAAAAAAACATGGGAGGTGGGAAGTATGTTTATTTACATTTAATTTTTGTCTAATCGAACTTTTTAAGGCACCTGTGTACATTTACTGTAGAAGGATTCGATTCACATGCATCATGCATGTTCATCAAGTAAAGAAAGTAGGAATGTAACAGGGGTGAATTAGGTGGTTGTATATTGTGTACGTAAATGAATAACTAATCATCATTATCTTATATCAGGATATAGTGGTCTCGCAGACGACGAATTCTTTATGCATTTAAGTTGCAATTAGTTGTCAGTTCAGCTGCCTCTTGTCCTTGTGTTTCAGTGAGTGAGTGATTGAGTTTAGTTTATATGGCGGCTGTATGTAAATAATCGAGTGTGGACCAGACAATCCAGTGATCAACATCATGAGCATCGATCTGCGCGATTGGGAACCGATGATATGTGTAAACCAAGTCAGCGAGCCTGACCACCCGATCCCGTTAATCGCCTCTTACGACAAACACGAGTTCCTGAAGATACATTCTAACCCGGACCTTCACGGGTGTCTTTGTGTTTCATGTACAGTTCTGTGTGACAGTTTGGTCAGAATCAAAGGTTAGTTATTATGCATTATAATATAACATACATAGTAAATTAAACCCTAATATTAATCATTACACAAAATAGGTATAAATATTCCCATGATAACAAAATAAAAGTCAATACACAATATACCATTTAACGTGTATGAATGTGCTTATGGTAGTTTTCTATATGTCCAGTCAATATGCTGGCTAGTAGTTGTTGTTTGGTAACTATTTTCTGTATCATGTAAGATTGATATATCTCATCTATCATGTATATTGTATGTACTTGACAAAGATTACATTTGATCAAAGATTCTTATATGGGATTAGTGCATGCGATGACTGTTCGGCTGCTGGATGTGCAAACCCATTCTCGTGTCACCCACAGGATAGGTTATTTGTACAGTATCTATTGTCTATTTCATTATTATACCATGTATTATTATAAGTCTTTATGTCAACACTCATTTTGTATATCACTGTAAACACGTGATCACGTAAGTCACCTGTGTTATATTGCATCGCGTAATACCGGTATATGATTGTTGATAGGCACATTTATGCACTATATTTATTATGATGACATGTTCATCAGATGTGATTTTATGTTGTATATATCGTGTATATTATTGTTATTACAGGGTGTCTTCTTCCACCACGATATGGAAATAAACAGATATCTCACTCATAACCCGTAGTCTGTGGTTAATAACACATTGGAACTCCGCCATATCATGGCTGCCACAGGAACACAACTATTAGCGATACAAATGTATTTCTATTTCTTGGAACTTGAAGACAAAAGAATAGTATAAAGCAGGATGTTTTGTAGTCAGGCGGGAGCGGAAGAAAATCTATTAAAGTAGCGAATATGGTGTCGAGTAAAACATCAGACATGCTCATTTTAGCCGACTGCTACAAATTGGCCTGTTAGAATTTTGTTTGAATGAATATGCTAGCCGTATATGATATTGCATCATGGAGAAACTCACTGGTCTGTGATTATTTGTATAACTGACGGTGTAGCTGCGAATTGATGCGGCTTTGAGCACTATTTTATCACTCACTGACGTTAATATATTTCCAGCTTCCGGACACTTTCATGTTTTCACTTTTATTGGACATTCATATTCACAATTTCGTTTGTTAAATTATATTTAACACGTTGAGGATTTTTAAGTACATAGGAAATTGTAACAACGGCAGCGGACTTATATACACTACCCTACACATCGTGTATGTAAATTACATAGCATTTTCAAGCTATGTCATAATTTTGCTAAATGCTACTTGGGAAATGAAAAGCACGAAAGAAGCATGACCACAGCACTACTAAGATGCGCATGCGCCTTGACCTTATGATATTACGCATGCGCAACGACAGCGTCTAAAACGCGAGATCGCGAGATCGCGAGAACGCGAGAAAATGAAATGTCGCATTCTCGCGTTCTCGCGATTTCGTGTTTTTGTGGCCATATTTGACAAGTCGAGATTGCGAGAATGCGAGATTTGACAGCATGTACAAATGTCGCATTCTCGCGATCTCGACTTTTGACAAAAAGTGCTATGTACCAAAAACACGAGAATGCGAGATCGCGAGAACGCGAGATTTTGGCCAAATCTCGCGTTCTCGCGATCGCATTCTCGCACTTTTGGCATTTTGCTTGTTTCAAAGGGACGAGATCGCGAGAATGCGAGATCGCGAGAATGTCCCTTACAGTATTCCATAGATTTGACTAAAACTAGAATGTAACTTTGAAATGACACCACTTACACGTGCATTAAACATAAAGAAAAAAGGTGGTGGAGAACACCAGCACCTGCAGGACGATCAACACGCTTTGGACATTGGGGTCTTGTAGTACTTTTGCTGCCTGCATGGACCCTATTATTATTATATTTATTATGGGATATTTATATAGCGCACATATCCATGTATCTAGTACATGTTCAAGGCGCTGACATTTTCCCCCTAGATTACTGGATGTCAATCTCAACGACACATCGTATTATCAATCGCAACTCCCCGGGGAGTATACAACACTTGCAGCCTCTAGGCACACCGAGTTATTGCGGTTTCGTCATCCTTACGAGGTACCCATTCACAGCTGGGTGGACTGAGACACATAGTCTCAGTACTTTGTCCAAGTTCACTGCACGTTGCTCTACCGGCAACTAGGTGTTTGCACGTATTCATGTGGCCACCATCTGCTCATATACCAACGGATTCGTGGGTTGTTTTAAGTGCACATGGTTGTGTACTGTACACGAGGGTTTGTGACAACACTGAAAGAGTCTGCACATAAAGTTGACTCCAAGGTTTTTACACCCGGTCACGGGTGGGCTCGATCCCGTGTTTTCTGCGATTAAAATATCAGACTGCTCCGTGGGACGGAGCCCAGACGGAGATTTGAAGCGTTCTGTTCTTCCCGATTGTCCATCGCGATAGTGATGTTGTTGTCAACTGCGCTAAATGAAATCACGGATGTGTATCTTGACTAAAACCTTTTAACAATGTCAGCATCCTGTGTGAATCACGAAATTGTAAACTCAGTGTGATTTACATTGTGAATGACTTCACTTTCTTTCACTAATGGGAGCCGTGCCAATTTATGCTTGTGAGATGCATACACAAACCCTGTAATCTAGAATGTGGTCCAGAATCTGGGTGTCCATGTAATGACAAAACACGTTCAAATGTCATCAGTTCGTGGCATTTAAAACACTTTACGAATGTGTTTTAACAACCCGTATTTCTTAGAAAGATTGTATTTGGACTATTTGCCTTCTAAATCAAACTCCTTTCAAAAAAGATTTGAACAAAGTAATTTTCATTTGCAACCAGACCCCTAACAGATAACAAAAACAAAATTTCTGAACATTTTGTGTTTTGTACGACGAGGATTGAGCTTTTGTGTTCTTCCATTTCGCTGTTGTTTTGCCGTACTTTATTTTACCTACACATATCACGTCCCAAAGTATGCAGACATGACAAGTTTATATTTGGTATTTATTTTGTTTGAAACCCTGTCAGATATTTCCAATTCTTCTACTAGTGGGGTATTTCGTTCTCTTTTTCAGAGTATAATTATTCCTACAACCAACTTGAGATTCGTAGATAATCACATTCACTTCTGATCGAAATAGGTATTTTGCCATATGTAGTCAAAGGCGATATGCCTCCTCAACTGTTAGGTATAATGCGCCAAACTTCTTTAAAAGCAGTAGGTCTATTCCGGTTCATTTCGTGCCAATAAATATTGCAATAAAGGAAATCGCGGTAAGCGTCAGTCTATATAGTGCATTTGTAGTGTTTGTGTATAACCGTTTTCATAAAACAGGTAACAGGATATTAACTAGTTTCGTCCCCAAGTGCACTGGTTCATAATTCCGGATTTTATTTCTATTTTAAAAGAATGTTGCAAGCGCAGAGGGCTCTTTTCAAAGAACAGTTTCAGTTTCAGTGACTTGACCCGTAGCAATCTATATCCTTTCTCGGTGACAGTGTGTAACTGAATGACATTCCCGTTTCAAATTTGTAAGGAAATATTCCTGTGCTGGTTAAGTCAAAATTACGTTTTCAAGGTTATATTTAGTTCCTGTTCACTCGGATACCACATATTTGCTAGCAAATGGCGTAGGGCAGAGTTGGGTGGTGGTGCAAGAGGTAAGGATTGCAACAGCTGAAGGGTAGACTAACAAATAGTCGCTTAAAACATCAAATTTTGATAGAAACAAATACTCCATTAATACTACAAAGGGACATGCAGTGAGATTTGCACCCCTGCGGAACATCTAGAATCTATCCTGCTTTCATTAATAGTGTCTACTTTTAATGTTTGCTTGTTTATTAAATATGCATTATACTTTGCAGTCATAACCGCTTTGCTTGCAAATTAGATTTTCAATCAAAGTTTCACCATTACATCAAGGACCATAACGTATAATTTCAAGGACGTATATACATAAACTGCGATTAGTCTAGCAATGTTGGAATGCACGGGTAACAGCGTATATGAATGAATGAATTCCAACATGTGCTCATATACCTCAGCACAGAAATGGATGATCTCAAAGACAATTGAAAAGAAAAGATATCAAAGATAAAGCGAAACCTAGACAATGTTGCTACAAGCTGTATCTACTCATAAACACTTGTTTCTTTTAGAAATGATAAAATCTCATGACAAGAAACTTGTGTAAACAGTTGTTTTAATGTAGATGCAGTCTAAAAGTATGTGTTTTATGGTAAACTGGGATTGACAAGGCACACACACAGAGGGGGCATCTTCGCCCTTTCAAAGGAAAGACCAGCCGACTGAACATCATGTAGCTTGTTCGTAATTTGTTGATCCCAATATGCCAACATTTCTTAATATATTGCCTTATAACGTAACGTAACCGTGTGTGCTCAGTATCAAGCAATATGTATGTAACAGGACAATAGCTGGATATACTCACATATACGATCTGACCACCGACACACATACACAATCAGGAGACGTTCTTTTCTCATACACACAGATCTACAGATTAAAGCAAAACTATGTCTGTGTACTACTCACCTCACACTTCACCACTTCACAGCTGCCCTTGTGGATACAATACATGTCTGGGCTACCAGGAAGCGAATTTAATGAAACGCAGGAAGGCGTTATTGAGTCATCTAACTTGTCTAAGTTGTCAAGCAGGAAGTCATACACTTCCTGTACAAATGACAATTTCCTTAATGCTTTGGTACATGTAATGCACTACGGTCCAGTTCTGTGCTCTGTCGAACTCTGGCTTCCATAGTAACACAAGATACAGACGTGGGAAAATATATATTTTAAATATGTTCATAAACACACATATCTTGTTTGTACTCCCCACCCCATTCATCAGCTCGTTAAGACACAACACAGCACATCGCCACGCCTCGCCACGCCACGCCACGCCATATAACACAACGCTACGCCACACCACGCCACGCCACGCACCACACCACACCACACCACACCACACCACACCCACACCCACACACCACCACACACCACCACCCCACACCACACCACACCACACCACACCACACCACACCCACACCACACCACACACACACACCACACCACACCACACCACACCACACCACACGTCGTGTGATGCAGCAGCAGCAATCTTGAAAGTTTCACCATCAAATATCATATTGTATCATTTCATGAAACGATCGTATTTCATGCTCAAATGTTGAAACAACGCTTTAATATTGCTTTCCTCTATTCCGGTTTGTCTTTCACTTAGGTATGAACGTCACATTTATGGTGACACTAATTCCGCACGATAATTCTTCGTTCGTTAATTTAAATTCACATTAAGCAGTCCGTAACAAGTATAATATGCTCCACCCGCAACACGTGTAAGATGATGACACTCATGTAACTGTGTAGGAACATTCGTAGTGATCAGTTTGTCAGGCTTTCAGGGTAAAATAGACAATTCTGAAAACATCACTGTTCCAGTAATAAGAATAACATGACAACGAATTATCAATTCTACAAACTAGACCCTTTCTTTCAATTTTTTCCATCACCACCTAGTTCCGAGTTCATGTGTGACTCATACTCATAACTATACTAGCCACATAAAGAAACTGTGCATTGTCAAAATATTATCCCAGTTGATAAGTACGATAACAATGTCAAAGGTACATATAAACGTTAATTGAGGGATCATGAGACCATAACAAGTCGGGAGAATTTCAATTGAAAAGTCAATCACAATGACTTCACGAGTCCACAAGCGGTCCAGGGGTCAAGCGACCATGTCACAAGCTCAAAAACGAGTATGTCCACCATCGGCATTGAGAACAGCAGTGCATCGACGACGCATAGAGCCTATCAAATGTGCAAGGAAGGCTTGTGGGATGTCACGCCAGATTCTCTCAAGTTCTGTTGCAAGGTCAAGGACGTTAGCTGGCGGATGAGGAAGACGGCGTAGACGTCGATCCATCTCGTCCCAAACATGCTCTATCGGGGAGAGATCCAGTGAATTTGCAGGCCAAGGCAGTAAGTCAACATTGTGGTGTTGCAAGAAATCCATAGCAACCCTTGCCGTATGAGGGCGGACATTGTCCTCTTGGAATGTTAACCCAGGGCCATGACGTTGTAGAAAAGGACTTGCCACAGGTCGAAGAGTCTGATCCCTGTAGCCCACACCAGTTAAGTTGCCCTGAACAATCACCAAAGGAATTCTTTGGCGTGCTGTTATTCCACCCCAAATCATCACGGAACCACCACCAAAGCGATTCCTCTCCAAGACACAGGCCTGTGCATAACGTTCTCCCACGCGTCTATAGGCACGTTGACGTCCATCACTATGGGAAATGTTAAACCTGGACTCATCTGTAAAAACAACATTTCTCCACCATGTCTGCGGACATGATTTCGGCACCACATTCGGCGAGCTTGTCGATGACGTTGTGTCAGGATAGGCCGTATTGCGGGACTTCGTGGTCTGATCCCGTGATGACGTAAACGTTGTCGAACTGTGTTGGGTTGGATACGGCGAAGTCCTGGGATGGTTCGGGCAGTCATCACTGCAGTCTGAAACCTGTGGCGAAGATGGGTCACCCTTATCCATCTGTCCTGTCTTGGCGTTGTTACACGTGGACGTCCAGAACGTGGCCGATCGATGACGTCATTTGTGTTCTGGTAGCGTCTCACCAGTGCAGAAATAGTGTTCCGGTGGCAGTGGAAATGTGCAGCCACTTGTCGTTGAGACATTCCCCCACGGACCATCCCAATGGCCTCATGACGTTGTGCAGACTTGAGCCTTGGCATGCTATGCGTTTCAATAGCCGTTTATTTTTTTGAACAATCGCACGGGCAGGGGTTGAGCTTTCCAAAGTGACAGTATTGTGTGGCATTCATTTGCTCTGTTTCTCTTTCCCGGAATGCAAGTTCAACAACGTATTGCACGTCTCAAGGACGAACCCACAGACGCCACGGAACGTGGCACGTGCATGCATGTTGGATACATGTCACTAATCACTGAGTTTAAATCCTTATGTGTCTACACAGGTTTGATACATTTAGATTTTAATATTTTGTATGCAAAGTTTCTTTATGTGCCTAGTATATGTTAAACCTGTAGTGTTCAGGTTCACAGTCCAGGTGACCCGTGAAGATCTGGGTAAGTATTGATCTTCAGCAACCCATGCTTGTCGTATGAGACGACTAAAGAGATCGGGTGGTCAGGCTTTCTGACGTGGTTGACTTTATCGCATCCGAATTTCGCAGATCGATGCTCATGCGGTTGATCACTGGGTAGTTTGGTCCAGACTCGAAGATTTAAAGACCGCCGCCATATGACTGGAATATTGCTGAGTGCAGCGTTAAATAACACACCAACCAACCAAGCGTTGAAGTTCAGATACATATCTAACATCCGCAAAGGTGGCACAGGACACAGGATGCAGCCGTACGTAGTATACTGTCCCGAAAACAGAAACGCATATGTCAGAAATCTGTTGCATACATGCTGTATTTTCAAACATGTATAACTCGTCCACAAACAGACTTTAGCTCGTGAATTTGTACATCTGTTTAGAAGAGGGAAATGTCTATACAATCAAGTGGATATTTGTAGATAACGGAGATGCTGAGCACGATGGTGACGACGTAGCACGGTCCCGACGTCGGGTCTCCTGGCTCTCTGTCCAGTCTCTCTAAAACTGTTCCGTACTGTTTGACCGAAAAACTCGAAAAATACAATTATACGATTTCTCCTCCACAAATATTAGGGAACCTCACTATCATAATTATTATCTTCTATTATAAAAAATATTCAAACTCAATTACAATACACAGCCCTAAACATAAACAAACAATATGTAACATATAAAACATCCCTATCTATCCCTATTTGTGCAGCAAAACATTCGTAAACATATACCTACCTGGTAAATGGTATATTTGTTTCCGAAACTCGCAAGAAAACGGTCAGGGGAAACACAACATTTTATGCCACTCATACTCCATCATGTCCCATTGCATCGTTCAAAATATCAAAATTGAACCACGAGAATTCCGCTCTCTGCCATCTTCCCCGCAAGGCTGTCACTGCTATGTTCGTAGACCTAGAAATAAGCTTGGCCACAATCCAGTCCCAAATGATGAGAACAATGTTCCAAGGAATCCCAAGTTAGTTGCATGTACGCAAAGCAGCACCGTCACTCTTCCGTCGCATGCCGGGATGGAGGCACGTACGTGAAATCATGATCCACACTCGCCGGTCATGAAAATCAACAGTCTTTTATGAGTTACAGGTAGTAGGTCGATCAGAAATGGATCTATTCTTCGATTCTGCAGGGTTCAGACTTGACAGACAGTCAAGTATTTTCCACTGTCACTTCGAATTTCAACCTTTCGCAATATGTAAAAAACGGCTCGTCTGTTGTGCCTCTACTAGTTCCGCGGAAGATACTGTGTCGTGTATGTGACGTAGTGACATAAGCTCCGCCCACTCATGAATATTCATGATTTCTGTGCACTTAAGACCATTGTGCGTTTAAGGGCACAACACTCGTCGGCCATTTCAAACTGTTGCGGAACTGTCTACTTCCAAGAAAATAGTAGGTCAGACGATTCCATTATAATGTGGCCAGGGGGGTACAGTAACACGGCACACAAAACAATAGGCTTGTTTCGGTCTTGTGGAGTTAGGATTATAAAAACCGAGCTCTTAGGTATCACATTATTACATTGAATAAACAGTAGTTTCTTTTCTTTGGACAGAATAATTTTTATTTTGCAGTGTTATGAACGGCACCTACCACTCCCTTTACAGACGAGTTCAATTCCCCTCTCGTCCCATGCCGGATTACGCAGTGTATCCCGCAGGATGAGGAAGTTTCAAATGTAATGTAAAGACTATCAATTTGGTCTAACATTCATCTAACTTCCAAACACAGTACGTTCATCTCCTAATTAAACCATTTACTTTCGTAAACATTGTACAATAGTATCAAGAGATCAGGCCTACTGGTAGAGAAATGCATGAGGTTTTAGGTTCTAAGGAGGCATATAGAAGTTGGTATTCAGGTACAAGACAAACTATTATAAATGTCAACTTCTTCGTTGTTGTATAATTAATTCTTCTTTATTGTATTATAACGTTTTAGGTCTAATGAATCTTAACAGAAACGTTGGTAAATTTAACGTTGTAGGAACATATGTTGTAACGAGAGGGTGAATAAATGGACAATTAGTGATATAAATTTAAAAGAGGAAAATAGTGAATAACCGCATCCACACAATCTCACAAAGTGAACAGACGTGATGTTGATCAAACATTAAGGCTGACTATATCAGGTAAATAATGCTGCTGCAATAATGTACGTCAGCAATCAAAGGCCGATTGCAAAATTCCAGTTAAAATACACATGTGAATTGTCGGGCTATGTTTTGGGCATTGGTAGATAGGTTTCACGCTATCTTTAGTCCAGATTTTCACACAGTTCGAAAAAAAGCCAGACAGAACTTTCATAAGGAAAGAAACCATTTTCCCGATTTTGATGTTCGTGAGCCTTACCCCAGTTTGAAGTCTGTCCATTTAAGCATCTTCTATCAGTGGTGAGGGAATTCGGCGCTTTTTCACCCAGTTAAGTCTTGGTAATTTTTGTCCAAGGGTTTCATTTCATACCTTAGGACTTCCTCTATTAATCATTTCCGATATTCTCAACGCTTTTCACAATCTGACCAAGTCGCCGCCGATCCGTAGCACTGAAGCTCTTTGGCCACCCGGCCCCTGTGTTGTGCTCAATCCCAACTCCTCACTGAATATTCTTCAAAGTTCTGTATACTCTTTTGCATTCTTTCAAAATCATCTAGATCCAGCTATCTTTTCTCTTCTGCTGTCACATGTGCCATGCATACAAGGGAATCCGTCTGCTACACCAGGGGAGATAACTCTTGATGTAGTATGGTTCACTCAGGAAACAAAGATTTGTACAGGAACTAAACTGTACAAGACACTTGTGCAGTAGCGAATACATATACATAATTGATTGGAATAAAACATTGCACGAGCGAATGCATAAACGAGTGAAATAAACATTAACAGTAAGCGACTACATATACATATCAGAGTGAAATAAAACGCTGCATTAGCTAACGCATATACTTAGATGATGAAAATAAAACAATGCACCAGCAAATTCAATCATATACATAAGTCAGTGGAATATAACTTTGGATTTACCCTGTTATGATCACAATTTAATTGTGATTCCGAAACAGATGATCCTGAAAAATTCGGAATCTTCAAATGGACCCAGCTTTTGGCACATATTTTTTCATGATTATGGAAATGGTTTTGTCACTTTTCTCATTTGACCAACGTGACCCCTAATGGTCTACAGGACGGTGTTGTCAGTGTTTTCATATATGATTTCAACAACTGGATCCCTGGTCGCCTCATCTAAAGACATGTAGTCATTTTCAGACTT
Source organism: Haliotis rubra (assembly GCF_003918875.1). NCBI lineage: Eukaryota > Metazoa > Mollusca > Gastropoda > Lepetellida > Haliotidae > Haliotis > Haliotis rubra. Next base: position 20,280 of record NW_025766960.1, on the reverse strand, counting down.
CTTTTGTAAAGCAACTAGTTGTTTCTTCAATCTGAAATATAGAATATTAGAAAATAATACCAACTAACGGGCTCGGGTGATACATGTCATCGCATCCCTTATGCCGTAGCTCGATGCTCCTAATGTCATTGGATTGTCTACTTCAGACCCGATTATTTACATACCGCCGTTATCTAACTAGAATATTGCTAAACAAAAGCAACACAGAAAAACAAACAAGCCCAAAAAAGACGCTAATACTGATTTGTAAAATCTCTTTAATTAGCGGTACTGTTTCGTAGTACACATACGCCATTGTTTTCACCGAAATGCGATTTATCACTGTGACATCTCAATTCTCCTGTTGTTTATTTTGCACACAATTGCAATCATTATGTCGACATTTAGAAGGACTAGAAATTCTGTACTATGTTTCAATCAATGAATGCAATTATTGCTAACTGTACAATACATAGGAGACACATTCTCATAATACTGTGCATATGTGCATACTCTTTCACGATTTGATGATGCAAATCTGAACGGCAAATGTTATGTGTGGAATTTGAAACATATTTGATGGCATTATAATGTTGCATATATAATTAAACACATAAACAATAACATTGAACATATCACACAGTATTGAATAGAACCCGTCAGTTTGAGACTCATTATCAGCAAAACAGTTACCTTTGCCCAATACTATGAATTAGTGAGATTTTATCTTTTCAATGATTATTAGTAGAGTCCTACCTTCTGTTATAAATGATGGCTGTCAACAGAGCGATGAGGGCAAATACAAGATTTGCACCGAGTGTTGCTGTAACTGGTAGTTCCCAGTTTGAACGTCCTGGTGCTGCTGGACACTCTGGACACTGGGGCTTCATGAAGTTACTCTGACATCCTTCAGGACATTCTCCACTGGACTCGTTGTCAAAGGTTGGGGGGCGTCCTGGTGCTGCTGGACACTCTGGACACTCTGGACACTGGGGCTTCATGAAGTCACTCTGACATCCTTGAGGACATTCTCCACTGGACTCGTCGTCAAAGGTTAGGGGGTCTTTACACATGCAGTCAACCCCGTACATACCATCAACGCATCCTGCGGAGCAGACCCGACATATTTTCAACTAACTATCTTACCGAGTGAGTGAATTAAATTTAACGTCACATCGGCAATATTGCAGCCACATCGTGACGAGGAGTAGAAAAGAAATATAGCCGTAATAAATAAAGTCAAATTATAAAATCCTGTCAACGAAGGACAATAAAATAACTATAGCATAACATATATAGATATAAAACTAGTATGAAAAACTAAAAACGTTTAACTATAGAAGTCAATACAATATATAAACAGGCTACATATTGCCAACAACTGAAGGTAGATCACCGAACTGGGGACCTTGGGGACTGACACTAACTATCTTACGTTGAGGATACAATGGCAAGGCCTACTTTTATCAACTAGCAGGAAAAGACGTTCCCACCACAAATGTATCCCACCTTTACAAAAGGCTTCTTGAAACCCTGGCTGACATCCTTGATCACATGTTCCACTGATCTTGTTACATGGCAGGTTTCCTTTACAGTGACCACACTCAGACTGACAGTGCTGTCCATAACGACCGTCACTGCAAGCTGTAAAGATGTGATGAACCGTCGACAGAAAGATAAAACATCTGAGGGATGCAGGAAGTGAAGATTAAATACGAACGATTTCATGCTTGTACAGATGTCGGCAGGTAGTGCCAACATCCCACGACTGTCTTCAACTTTGTGAAACAGATTCCAAAAAGCAGTTTCAAAATGCTTAGGGCTTGGTCAAAATTTTCGTAAATCAACTTCAGGATATTGTAATCCGGATAAGGCTTAAATATCTTATTGCCATGCATTCTAACATGTGCTGGAACAAAGACAATATCGCATACAATGGTCTTTGTGTTTAGAAGCGTATCCTGTTTTAATATCTCATAAATAATCTCTGAACCATTTGCACCAGCCTTCTGTAACTTCATGGTCTTGTTCAACTACCCATATCAATTCTTGCAAAATGGACACAAGTGCAAAAGCCTGCAAGATAATATGGGAATCTGAACAAATCAGCAATCGAGAAAACGGGTATCCCAAAAGTCCATGCAGTACGATGATTAGATGGGATTTTTGATACATCCGTGAGTCTTGAGTTATAACATTTATAATGCTTGGGTCCATTTTTTATGCACAAGTAAACTGAGTTCAGAGGAGGCAATATTCAGTTAATATTTTGAAACATTTGGAGAGTTACATGAACATATATAATTGAAGCATCTTATGGGAAATACTTTAAACACCATGTGTATTCACATCAGGCATAACAGTTTAATGTTTCATCAGGAAGTTTTAAATTGTAAAACAAGAGGAAAGGAATATACGTGTTGTTTGTTTCAAACTGTTATGATAACTTTTATTGAGTTAAACAGCTGGCTATATTATCCTGCAAAATCAATGTGAAGGCTACATGTACGTATGTACCGATGGCAACCGCAACAACAGCAACCACTGAACACACTGCGGCAAAGTAGACCTTCATGCTGGTTCAACAGGGTACCTAAAAGACATAAAATGGTTTATTGCACAGTTGGTAAACTGGTTGTAAACTACGTCCAAAAGAAACGCCACCAAAATAAAAGTTATCATAAATTGTCAAAATAATTGCCAATCTGCTCAAAAACGGCTGAAAACACATCCCTCGAACACAAGCTGTCTATTCCCAGTGAACAAGTGCACGAGATTTTGATGATTGGTGAGTTAAATGAATTCGCACAGAAAAATGGAAATTGTGTGCTCCAAAGCTACCCGTATGACATGAGGGTATAAAAGCTGACTAGATTTGTTCTCTCTCATCATGTGACACGATTGAAAGCAGCCAACATGCCTCGATTGACCAAAGAACAGAGGGAAAGAGCAATTGGTATACTTCAGATGGGCACAACACAGGAGCACATGGGCAGGATCATGGGATGCTGCAAGTCCACCTTCGCCAGACTTGTCACACGTCACAGACAGACAGGCAGTACTGCTGACAGACCCAGGAGTGGCAGACCCAAGGTCACGACTCCACAGGAAGATCGATATTTACGGCTGCTTCATCTGAGAAACCGCTACCTCACTGTGACGTCATCAAGCGTCAATAGTCTTGGACATGCAGTCAGCAGACAGACCGTAGCAAGACGACTCCGCCAGCATGGTATTCGTGCCTATCGACTTTTCAAGGGCATGACGTTAACGCTCCGACACCGACGTGCCAGATTGAGGAGGGCCAGGACCGAAATGCAGTGGCAGCAGCAAAACTGGCGAAGAGAGCTCTTCAGTGACGAGAGCAGGTTCCAGCTCTTCAAATCTGATGGTCGTGTTCGAATCTACCGACGTCGGGGCGAACGGACGGCACCTGCTTGCATCCAAGAAGTGGAGCATTACGGCGATGGAAGCGTTATGGCCTGGGGCAGAAATTTGCGGGGACCAGAAGACAGATCTCGTCATCATCAACGGTTATCTCACCGCACGTCGTTACATCGACGAGATTTTACGGCCTGTGGTGCTGCCTTCCTGCAACGTCACCCAAGGACTCTGATTCAACAGGACAACGCCACACCTCACACAGCTCGGATCACTAGTGACTTCCTTAACACTAACAACGTCAACCTGCTACAGTGGCCAGCGAGATCACCCGATCTGTCTCCAATCGAACACCTCTGGGACCAACTGGGGCAACGTATTCGGAAACGTCAACAGCCGCATATGACTAGGGACGCTTTGGCAGTTGCCCTGCAAGAGGAATGGCGCCAAATCCCTAATGATGACATCAGAAGGCTCACTTACTCAGTTCCACGCCGCGTTAGAGCCTGCATCACTGCTATGGGTGGCAATAAACGATGCTGAATCATCTGTGTTGTTCAGGACAGTTTGAGACCTTAAAGACGAATCAGCGTTGGCGATCGAATACTGGACACTGCACCCCTGTGTCATCCATGTGCCTTCAGAACACGAAATGTTTCGTTTTTCTCACTGAAAAGTTTCAAAAACTGTTGCTGACTGATTGTGTTTTACAATACAACACTTCTAGTTACCATAATTTGCTTTTTTGTGTTTTAGTGAAGAAAACTGTTTGGTGGCGTTTCTTTTGGACGCTAGTTTACATTTGGAGCATGTCCGTAAAAAATACATTCGGGATAGATTTAGAAATAGATTCATAACTAGTTTAAGTAAATTCTGCAGAACTTTTATAGAACTCACTCCAATGATATACCAAGAAAATACATATCGTTCAAATCTTTCTGATATTTGCACATTGTGTAGCCATCACTTTTAAGCTCTTCTTGCGAGCCTTGACCTCTACGGAACACATTTCGCTCACAAGATAATTTTGTTTAGGCACTCTAAAGTAAAAAATAGTAATACTGTAAACCAATAAAACTAAATAAATGAAAACAATCGGAATTATTTCTTTGTAATTGATAATGCTGAAACAAACTACGTGAAAACATTCTGACTTACAGTCACATTAATTCTTTTAATTTTCTGAACAACCGAAGATTCATATGGCATGTAATTCATAATACAACAGTTCTGAAATTGTATTACATTGTTTCTGTTAATTGTAATTAGAGGGAGTGATGTCTTTGTTGATAAATTTAACTGTTATATGAAGATCGATTTCACCCAGGATTCCTATTCTCGTTCTATTTTGTCAAGCTTGATCACTGCTCGACCAGGCTAGGTGAATATAATAATTGTGTGTCTTGCTAACATGAATGCTTTTATGCTGTATTGCCATTATATTTGTGTTGTCTCTCGTCTCAGTACTATCATTGTAGTTACTTTGTATTTATTCATGATGAACCAAGTGGCAATTGTACAACAATGTTAATTGTATGCAGTCAACCTAACAGAATGTTTAGAAAAAGATACTAGATTCGATATTAGAAACGAACAGTATTACAATTTTATAATCATGTTTGATGCCACCGAAACCTAATATCCCGTAAAGACGTGTGAAACCTTTTGAATGTCCTTCAGTGTGGTATTTGATATGGCATTTATCTAAAACGATCAATTAAGCAAAGTAACCACTCTAGATTTTACAAGGATGTTACTTTGTATTTCAGCCAGAATTGGTGAATCAATCATTGAATGAGCCACTGAATTAACAAATGAATGAACAAAACAATGAAGGAACGTAGATACGACGAAAGAATTTCTGAAGGTTAACAATTCTCAGAGCAAACGCATTGTGATAGTAATGACATAAAAACATTGTCTACTCGATATATATTCACTCTCAACTATTGACTAGGTAAGGAGGTATGCAAAACAACATATATATGGAGGGAACAACCTAGTACATTGTTTATTTAAAGATATTGTTATGATGATGTGTTTTTGTTAATTGTAATGCCACATTGAGTAACTTTTAGTTATTATTTGTCACAAAAGTTGAATTTGGATTTGAACTCGCATCTTGAACTTATAATTTTACTTGTTTAGAGTAAGCTTAGGAGTTACTTCCATTTGTTTGCATTACTTTCGGTCTTTGGTGGAATACTGTGAGTAGTATATACAGCAGGGGTACGAGATCACTTCTGACAAAAGACTCTGTAAAGCTTTATTGATTAAATAAAGCTTTTGTCAGTCCCTTATCTCTCTTTGCTAGTGTGCATACCACTTTTGAATCCCCAGCCAAGTTCCTGGTCACTATAACCGCGAATCGGCACTTTCCTGGTCACGTGCCATTATTGTGACCGCCCTATACGATGTTGATCTCAATGAAACAATTTTAATGTCAATGCGCCTGATTTCTTGGGTTTTAAGTATGAAAGCTTGTTGGGCTTGTTGTATCCCTTGTTCTATGTACTTTTTTCTCGTCTTCACTGATGGCGGTGCTTTTACGAGACTTGGACCGAATCTCTTGTTTCATTCTGTGATATTTTGCGAGTTCAGAGAGGACCGAGCGAAACTCTTCCTGAGATTTTACTGTCAGTGAGTGTGGTGGAAATACGGTCGTCTATTGTGTTTAACTTTGCTTCAGCTAGAATTCTAATTTCGTCGTGTTTCAATGCTTTACGATGTAACTTGAGAGATGCAAACTTAAACACCAACCCCACCAATCCTGACACCCCAGCTATTATTTCAATGCCAACACTATTGGTGCGGCTACGATGGTGGTCAAACTAACCGACACCTACTGCTCCTCATCCCATGCTGGTTGCCATAAGGGTGGTATCAGCCCCATCCACGAAATTGAAAGTTTTATGGTATTTCTTCCATAATGCTGCCCGTATGTCTCCATCTTGTTCTAGTTGACGTTTTATGTCGCATAACTGTCTCAAACGAACCCCGTCTACGGTTTCCATTCTTTTTGCTACTTCTTCTACGACTGGGTGCAGCCCCATCCTGTGTGTATAATATATTTTATAAGATATTTTTTAATTGGGTTTCATTTAATTTGTGATAAGTATATTTGAAGCTTATAACGTTTATATCATCGTACAGGAAAATACGTGAGACTCTAAGTAAATCTTGGTTCACACGAAATCTATAGAGGGGTATGAAGGGGGGTATAACTCTCAGTAAGGGTTCCGATCCCATTGGTATGATGATATGGCAATGATAGTACAAGGGCTTACTTTCCAAGTGTATTGTCAACCCAGATAAAAGTTGTCGTTCTGAACCATCACGAACCTCTCCGAGAAAGATTTCTATTACGAGTGTGGAGTTTGGTCTTATAACCATAAGGTCTGATTGGTAATTGGGGAAGCCGACCCTTAAATATGAATCCACGGATGAAACTAACATGTTGCCCATGTGGAATGGTATTGGGGAAACTTTTACATCATCAGAATCCGGAATGAAAGACCCGAGAATGATACGGTTGTTCTTAATCTCGGAGACGTAATCATTGTATTTAAACGAGATATGAAGTGCGGTGAGGGTCATATTGATCAACCATTCGGGCTCTTTAAAGTCTTCTAACGACACCCGCTTGTACACATTGTCTTTTAAGTGTAGGACGTACAAGGTGTTTTCTTCGCCGGCCTGATCGAATCCCTCCGTGTCTCCTAAATCACCAGGATGATGATTCATCATCTATATAAAATGTTATAAAATAGTTTCCAATTGTTTTTCTGATAATTTCTCAGGTGTGCACTTCAACCCGATGAGATGTATGTTGTCGGGTAGGAAAATTTTGGTGAGTAATATTGTGTCTCCCTGCAGACTGGTGTGGGAATCGATGTTCACCCGCACGTTAACAGAGCAAACGTGGTATTGTTGTTGTTTGGTCCACCGGAGTTTGATTCCTTTCACGATTTCGACTGGTGATGATGGTTCACCGAGGTAGACTTGGATGACCAACGTGGAATTATCCAGTAGACTCTCCAGGATTTTGACAATGCCGTCGAATTCAGACACCATTTGCAACCCCATGTTTTGCTCCCCGGGTTTACTCAATAGCATGTGGGGTGCCATACTTGAGACTGCGCTGATGATTACACTGCACCTATGCGTCGGGACGTAAGTCACGAGCAGGGTTCCGTTGTTCACGAGGTTGTTTAGGTAGTGGTCTTTGTTTTCCGTGAACACGTAGGGAGAGCCGAGCGTGATGTTCAGAAACCAGTCGACTCGAGATTGTGTTAAAATCCACTTGTTGTCATCGGTGACGACGAGGACATACTGCTTGTTTCGATCGACGACCTTGGTCTCAACGTCGTTTAAGTCGAACAGCCTGCCGCCGAACGCTGGGTATATCATCCATTCATCCTCGTCATTGCAGACTAGGTCGTACCGAGTGTTGCTGACAGCTCTTGATGTATCAACGATATCGTCTAAGTTACTGCCAGATCCACCGACGGCGGGCATTTCAACGTGTTTGTAAATATTGTTTTTCAGTTGCAAGGTGTGCAGTTTACCGTCTATTCCTGGTTCGTCGAATCCGCGCATGTCCCCGAAGTCGGAGACTGCTATATTAACGCATTTTTTCAAACGCATTCCGGGACCTTGGACGCTAGTCATTTTATGTGCTTCATTTTTAATTCCGAGATGGTGCCTCGGGTTAATTTATTGTACTGCCGTGACGAAAACGATTCGGTTCTGCCATCGTTATACTTTTCCGTTTTCACCACTATGGCTCTCAACAGCGTGGAAGCGTGTTCAACTTGAACGTTGTACGTTGTGCACACTTCACGGTACAGCACGAGATCGGGTAATTTCGTGCCGATCACGGTGGTTTTTGGTGGAATTTCTTTCGAAGTAAACCCGAGCGTTTTAGTCAACGGCTTACTGAGTCTCAAGTCGTTTTTCCCATTGTTGGCTAACACGACTGTGCCGTTCAAGTCATTCATTTTGAGTTCGGCTCCAATGGGTTTGAAGATTTCTTCGTTGAGAGAGCACACACTGTAGTAGCCGTGCGTTATTTGGTTGTGTTTATTATTGACGAACAGCTTGTTGTTTTTGCTGTTGATGGTGGTCCATCACGGGTAGTAGGTGATGTCGCAGAGTGCGACTTCGAGCTGACTCGTGTTATCGATCGTGTGCAGCAGTTGAACGGTCTCACCGCTTGTTATTCCCGACAGCGTCACGTACATATTGGAAGTAAATATTATATATTATATAATAATTCAACAGGTACAAACTGGGAGTGTTTTATTCTAAAAGCGATACTTCCAATTTCACACACATGAAGATCGTGGTTGCAGATGGGTTGCATTTCAAAGCACCATTTCTCAATGTGTTTAAAACAGATTTTCGGTGACGAACGTTAAGACGGTACACACTTGGTTTAACAACCCGATGCAATTCTGGCAGAATCAATTTACTTTTGCCGTGTGGTGTGCTACAACGGGGTGCGGTGTGACGTTGAGCGACACTCGGCGTGGCCGCTATGTCGGGCTGTGTTCACGTTTCACGTGTACTACCAGATCAGACGTATCCTCAAAGAAATCAGTGCTCCGCTTCCACAGGACAAAGCATGGGATGCGGTAAACAACCCGTACGATCGACGTGCGTACGAAAGAATTTGCAACGAATTAGAAATCGATCCGAAGACGGATTGGCGTTTGCCGGGTCCCGAAGCACGGGTTGGGTATTTCATATGTTGGGGTGCAATCCGTGAAAGAAGTAAGTGATGATTTACTGAAACGAGATTTACTACGTCAGGACTTTGCTTTGTCGAGTAATGAATGGCGAGATGATTGTATGAACTTTAAAGGTGATTATGGACGTGCAACTTAATATATACAATGGAAGATTCGTGGAGGCAGTTTATTGATCTGCCTCGCGATCCACACTGCGCTAAAGTGTGCGGGCAGACGGGCTGTGGGAAGACCGTTTTCGTGCTGAATATACAGGAGGGATACTACCGGGATACCTTCGATAACATCGTTATCATGTGCACTACTCTGCACATCAACAAAACGTACACGGAAAGATCTTGGGTGATGACTGACCCGGACGTGCACAAAGTCGACTCGGGAACACGTCTGCAGGATTGGTTGAAAGCTTATCACAACAAGGGGAGTCGACGCTGTTTATCCTGGACGACTGCAGCGCTAATGAAGAGATAACAAAAAAGAGACACACGATATCGTATTTAGCATTTTCTGGCCGACACGCAAAGCACAGCGTTTGGGTGCTAAGGTAGAAATTCAACTGGGTGTTGAAAGACCTAAGGGAACAGACGTGATGGGTTGCCTTATTTCACTGCAAGGACGAGTGATTTCCTGATTGATTGCTGACAACACTTGAGGTAACCGCGCGACCCATTCGGTGTTCGGTTTATTTAGACTTATTTCCTGTGCATACTGATGCCCGAATAAACGCTCGGCCAAAGTCCTGTTGAATCTCTTGACTATGGCTTGACTGCGATGACCTCCGTCCGCGCCACGCCTGACTTGGACGCCATGCTTGGCTAGCAGTTGTGACACGGCACCCATGAACTCCCGTCCGGGATCGACTTGCAGCATGGTGGGCCATGTCAGAGGACTGCGCTTGTATATGCGCTCGAATCCGCGGGCTACTTGGGTCGAATCTTTCGTGGTTAAGGGTTCAGCTTCTTTGCAGCGGCTGGCCACGTCAACAATAGTTAGGGCGTACTTGTATTTTTTGTCGTGGGGTAGAAACAGGAGGTCGGCTTGTTGAACTCGATTGGGCGTCGACACGTCAAATTTTCATCTAGGTACGTAGCGCGGTGCCGGTAGGTAGATTTGCTTTGGGTTCGTTTTGTGATACTCTTGCTATTTCGGCAAGCTTATGTATGGGGCTCGCGCCTTTCCATTACCCATGCGGGCTGTAATAAATGTTTTCAAATTTTTTTTGATGTTGTGACATTATATATATATATACGTCTATTTTTTAGTTCAATTTTTCGTGTCCGTACGCGTACATGTTGATTCCGTCGATGGCGATCCATCGTTTCATGTCCATCAGCGACAGGGACGTCTTGTTTAGCGTCAGTCCGTATATCCTGTGTCTGTCGCTTCTCAGCATATTCATTTGATTTTGAAAGTGCGAGTCTTGAGCAGGGCTTCCTTAATCTGGCGTGTTTGATTTGTTTTTTCACCTTATATTTTTTCACCCCTTTCGCTTTTCTGATTTCATTATCGTCTGCTTTCAGGATGGAATACATTTTGGGTCTCAAGCTGATGTATTCCGCGATCGGTGTTAGAGAAATACCACCCGGGGTGTAGGTCGTACTGTCTCGAGCACGTTTTTCTGAATATCTCGAACACATCGGCCAACAGGAATGCGTCTGTTTTCAAAGTACAGGTAGTGGAAATCACCCAGATTCTTGCAGCCCAGTTAATTCCATACGTTAATGGCATGCGTAATCGTCCTGGGTGATGGTCAATTCGGTCAAGTTGCTGTAAAAATCGGTTGATGGAGGCAGTCGTGTCGTTGAACTTGGCCCAGCTGTCCATGTATTCATATGGGTAAATGCACTTCCTCATTAACAGAGGTGGAGTCTCGGCGTCGGTGTATTGATTGGTGATGTGGAAGTCGTTCGGGTCGTTGGCCTTGACCAAACTATCGAGAGACGACAGCAGGAATTGAGCGCTGTCGATGAATCTAAGACCGTTTAATGAGGAAGGAGATATATTTTCCATGTTGTTGGGGATGCATGTCAGGTTGCCGTCGACCCTTCGCGATAGCCTGCATGATCAAATGAGAAATGTATTCTCTCAAATTGTTGAAAACACGACAGGGATTTGGATGGTTTTGGGATTGATTTTGAGTTCGGGTTGCCGTGCTGTGGGCTGCGCCTCTGTACTCGTCGGTGATGTTGGCAGTGATCTCTCACCGAATCGCCGTTCAGCGGTTCACGCGCACACGTGCCTGCGATGACTGCTCATTGACCTCGCCGGTCGGCTTGAGTCATCGCATAGGAGCGACGATTGTACAATTTTTTCCTGATGATTTTTTTCTTCTCATTGCAAACACATGAGAAACTTTTCAGCTGCGTCAGGACCTCTGCATCAGATAACCACGTACCCGAACCAACAGGCCTGGTGCTCCTGCGTTTTATACATGTTTTTGTCCATGGACAGGCTGATGTCAACGTGTTTAATTAAGGCTTCAGAAGTCTGCGTAGATGATGTAAGGTTTGATTTTTGTGGTTGTTGGTGAATTTTAAGATGTTGTCACCTTCCTTGGGCATGTCGATTCGTACGGCCGTCTGTCCCATGCCTAGGCATACCTCCCGGTGGGATTCTAATAAATCAGCACACATGAAGCCGTTAAGGCACCGTTTGCGCCAGAAGTTTTTTTCTCTCTGTATTTCGATTGAGATTACCGTTACAACAGCATGCTGAAGTGTTTTATCCGCAGTAGTGGTACTTGTCACCTCACTGGATCATGAATTTATTGATCACATTGCCCTCGGTCCTGGGCTGATCCTGTACACAATCGTTTTGTTGCGTTTGTGTCCAAAGACGTCGATGGCTATGTGGTTCTGTTTTCGATTTAGGTGATCTGAGATATGGGTGTGTGGTCTATACCGTCGAGGTTGAGTCTGTTGTCTTCGGGGTGGCTTCGAAGGTCTGTTTTCGAATTGACGTCGGCTGGAAACAATCGCGGATCTGATGCGCTAACCTCAAACAATTATTACCTCTATTTTTTTATGTTGACCATGGCTTGTTTTTTCTTGTAGTAGGGGGCAAGTCTAGGTACGATCCGCCTTTGAATGGCATGTAGTTAGCTACGTCTAGATAGAGTTTATCGATTTTGTCCACAGTCTACCTGGAACCCCTGTGCATAAAGCATTGAGGTATTCTCGTATTGTTTGCAACGAGGTGTCGATGGACGCGTCCTACCGTCTCTGGTTGAGTCGCGACTTCTTGTTTGCCCTGAAGTAAAGGCTGAACGTTTTCAACGGCACTGTCATGTCTGCTTTGTTATTGTGCAACATTTTCACTATGTTTGAAATTTGGGGCTTCCCAGGTCGTTTCAGTGCCTCATTGACTTTTTAATCAGCGATCAGAGGCTTGGCGTCGCCGATGTCTATGTTTTTGTCTACATTCATCCGCCAGCCTCTCAAATGAGTTACCTATAGTGTGTTCAGTGTGCGAACTGTAGATCGACGACTCTGTGCTGATGCAACAGTTCAAAGAGCTCGAGGTTTCCTCATGCAGGAATAACCTACCAGCCCCAGCTCTTTAAAGCTTGGAGTTGAGTTGTTTCACTGTGGGAGGTTTAATGCCAGGGGTCGAGTGCAATAGTTTCGACTAGCCCGAGCTTTCCTCAGGCAGGAATAACCCGTCAATAGCCCCAGCTCTTGGCTTTGAGGTTGGAGTTGTTTTCATAGTGGGTGGGGATTGTATGTTGAGGTAATCTTAACGGCTGAGGTTCCTACCACCTGCAGCTCGTGCAAAATCGTTTAAAGCTCCGGATAAAGTAGCCATTGTTATACTTAATTGCAAAGTCAATCTCTTATTGGGTGTTTCGGTACTGAGTAAAAAATGAAGTGTACATATTTTTCACCACGAATCCTAGTCCCATGGCACTAATTCAAAATAACCGTATTGATTCTGGGCTCACGATGGCTTTCCGTTTTATTATATCCAGATCATGGGGGATACCGTATATATATTGGCTGATTCAGTCAAGAATTGTTCTCTGAAGACATCCAGCTTTGCTATTAACAACCGTCATTTGAAAGTTGATGTGCCCCAATTCGTTTATTTCCTCTTCAAGTTTACTAATGATCAAGAGGTCTGATGTCGTCAATTACTGCGTTTACCTGGAAACATCAACCAGCTTCTCAGGCCAAGATTTGAGGGGGACTGAATTCAGATGGAGTGAATAGTAATCATTGGTATACTTACCGGTGCAAACAATCTCTAATTGTGCAACCATTATGTAAGGAGGTAACTCCGTCAGCCTTATCTGCCAGGCAAAAAATGAAGCCTTTTTAAATTTTCATTCTGAGGAGAGCGCTTATGTTAGTTCTAATAATCATTTTTTCTTGTGGTAAAGAAGTTGGTTTTGGGACCACGTTAAGCCCAGTGGGCTCTACATAAACAATAATGGCATTTCCTCCAATACCACACGCGGCGCGTGGATTCCACGAAACCTTTTCTTAGACTCCTCATGTGAAACAACAGTACCCCTCGGTCCTGCATTTCCCTACCACAAGTCTCGGTTTGTGCCATAAGCGCGTGTTGGCAGCGATCGCGGAGAGGGATCTCATCTTTGATATAATCGTATGTAATTACCCTGAGTCTGAATTGTTTTACCGCCGGTTAACACGGTCGCTGCTAGACCCAAGCGCGACCGAGCCAGTTCTCGATTTTTTTGTTCCGGAAAGTAGCGTAATACTGGGAGAGTGTGGGTTCATCCAGGAGGTTCAAGCTGTTTACGGTTAGCAGGTAATAATTCTCTGTGGCGTCATCAGCTGTTCTTGAACATTGAGCGGCATAGTTTTCATGCTCGAGTTGATCATTAATGAAATGAGTCTCTGCATGCGTTTTTCGCATTACTTTCGGTTTGCCGCGGCTTGTAATTTCTCCACGGCTATATCGTGCCGTTTCGTTCACTTCTACCTTGACCATGTTCGACTCCCGTAATTTCGAGAACAGGTAATTACTCCCCGGAAAATGCCAGGGCGTTGACTAAAGCCCTGTCGACCATCATATAGATGTAGCCATTCTATATATATTTATTTATTTTACTTTAAAATATTTTTCGGTATGATTCCTTGTTTTACGAGGACGTCCTTGGTGGCCATATGCATCCCTAAATTCATGAAGATGCGCATGCATTATCCTGCATGTCGGAATCGGGTTTAGGTGTCTCGTGTACAGCTTATAGATCTCATCGGGAGGCATTTTCTGAATTTTTATCAGGGTGTGGTCACTACCCAAGTATTGTTTAGCTTTGCCGCCGACCGCCAGCGCCACCAGTCCATCTCGCTTGTCGTCACTCTTATCATCCGGCGACACAAACATTTGTTCGAGCAGTTTGTTGCACTCCATCTTATAACATAACAAGCGATTTTTAATTCTAATAATATAATACCCGATGCACACAAAACATACCCAGATAAAAGTTAAGTTACACACTATAAAATTTCAAAAAGTGGACATTGTATATATCCGTTAACAGTAACGGTTTTAAAAACAAGTCCCAGACATTCCTTTGCGCATACTGTAGCCGAAGCATAGGCAAGGGCCAAGTTAAGAATGACGTCATAAAACTGGTTTCCAAACTTCCTTTGCGTTATTATAGACTGGAGCCCAGCTTTGGAGGATGATGCAATCTCAGGATAGACCCAAATTAAACCGGAATTGTTTGGCTAGAGTCCGGTAAGCTCAGTCGGTTGGAGTGAAGATGCGGCTCGTATGTATAGTCTGGCCGGGCTATACATATGGAGTTCAAATATCCTGCCGTTACTCAGAGGAGCACTTACAGCTTTCTTCGATGTGAGGTGTTTCAATGGAAACCAGGATCATATCCAGTTGGGTCCCTGAAAAGGGTCTCACTGGGCAGGGACACTCTCATGACAAGAAAAGGCAGCCGATGCAATTCCCCTTGGGAGAAGTGCAGCATCTTTCTATTTCACCCTGAAATTGTGGCTGCCGGGGACATTTTACTACTTTTATAACCTTTCTATCTTTTGGCTATATTCGCGGTCATAGTGACCAGGAACGGCACAGGGGATTCAAAAGTGGTATGCACACTAGAGGGGAGAGAGATAAGGGACTGATGAAAGCTTTATTTAATCAATAAAGCTTTACAGGATCTTTGTCAGAAGTGATCTCGAACCCCTGTTGTATATACTACTCTGTGGGATTCCAGTAATTTCTCGATGGTGGTGGTGTGCCATAGCTTTTTTGTTAAAATTCCTAGAACTGTGTAATAGATATATGTAGGATGTGTTTGCTGAAGTCTGAGTGGAAGATTTTCGATTTACGCTCATCCAGTCTGCCAACAATCGACGTTTCAAGACCCACCCCTCAAGAGGCCTCGTCACCATTGAACTTTCAACAGGTGTCCGCAATCTTCAATCGAGTACATCTGTTTTACTGGGAATATCAAGACTTTGATAAGTTAATATTTCAGATATGTGACCCAATTGTGTGTTATTTTATCAGGAATCTGCAATGTCTCATTCAGTGTAACCTTGTTTTGTTTATTGGGTATATAATTGAACTTTATAGACATTTTTCTGTTTATTTTGCTTTGGTTTAAAGGGACCCACAAGCCTTTTTTCTCAGTAATTTCAAAACCAGTAACAAAATATTCACAGAATATTAATGACATTTCGTTCTCCAAGTGCTCTGGCTCATAATTCCGAATTTTATTTAAATTTTGTCCCGAAATAGTGCTCTAACATCCGAAGCCCAGTTTCAGTTTCCTTTTCAGTGACCTGACCTGTACCCTAACTTCTATATCCTTTTTCGATAACAGAGTTTCAACTGAAATTCCCCATGGAAATATCCTGTACATTTTCAAGATTATGTTTAGATGATGTTCACTCTGTTACATTCGCTAGCATATAGCGTAGAGTTGGTTGAGGTGGTACAAAAGGTAGTATTTGCACCAGATGAAGGGTGGACTAACAAATAGTCTCTTAAGATATCAAAGTATGACTGAAAAGTATACTCCACTTACACCGAAAATAGACACCCACTCAGATGTGAGATTTGCAGCCTAAAATGCTTACATTAATAGTGTCTATATTTATCCTTACAGAATTGGACAGTGTATGTTATACATAACGAAAATCCAAAACCGCTGCTTACAAGTATTTCTTCAGCCAAATTTTTTCTGCCAGCAAAGACCTTAGTCGAGATTAGTCAAGTTCATAAGTCACAATGTAGGAAAGACTTTGGAAGGTGGGTGGGTGGGTGGATTGTTGGTTGGATGGATGGAAGGGTGGGTGGGTGGGTAGGATGGATGGAACGATGGATGGGTGGATGGGTGGGTGAATGGATGTGTGGGTGGATGGATTGGTGGTTGGATGGATGAAGGGTGGGTGGGTGGGTGGATGGATTGTTGGATGGATGGATGGATGGAAGGGTGTGGGTGGTGGGTGGATGGATGGATGGAAGGGGTGGGTGATGGATGAATGCGTTGGGTGTGGGTGGGTGGATGGAAGGATGGGTGGATGGAAGGATGGATGGAAGGATGGATGGATGCAAGAGTGGATGGATGGATGGATGGATGGATGAATGGATGGATGGATGGATGGATGATGGATGGATGGATGGATGGATGGATGGCCTACTATACTTTAACTATAGAAGGACAATACAATGCAAAAACAGGCTATAGATCGCCAACAACTGAAGTTAGATCACCATGAAGTAGGGACCATGGGGACTCTATACAAAATGACACAAGTTCGAGCTGTTTTGGAAATTGAATTGGCAGTAATTAATTAATTTTAGTGTATAGTGTGTAGATATTTGATTTTTAATATAGATAGATTGCAGGTTGCACATCAGACGGTCAGAGGCTGGCTTTAAGTATTGTGCAAAATTATTGTCCTCCTGAGAGGGATACGTACACATCCCGTTTGAGTCAGAAACGGACCGATGAGTCTCAAATTTTATCATTGTACAAAAGTGCCACATGAATATAAATGGTACACATGTTTATCATTTTACTAATACCCAACAGTTTCTTATATTTGAAAATTTTCCGGACTCCCTCAAAAAGTTGTTTAAAACTATAATCATTGAGAAACGCAAAAGTTGTTATCTGTCGCGGCGGGGTGAAACCATAGAAACGGAACAGCCATATCTCGTCGTGCACAGGATACACATGCCTGATGAAAATATGAAGTTGAATGCTGATGAAGCAGTTGATGATGATTAAAGTGTACGATTTTTCCGTATGCTGAAGCTGAAAGAGGGCAACCCATTTATTCCATGAATAAATTCTGTAAGCGGGCAGAAGCAGATCGTGAGTTGCTGACAAATGTTCTGGAACACAAACATTGTGAGAGGGTGATCACCGAGAAACTTGGTAGGGTCGATGTCAAAATCCGCACAAATTAAAACAATTGGGCAACTTTTCTAAAGAGCCTTGTAAAGGCAGTCTATCAACCGAAGCTCTATTCTGAAAACAAATACATGTGGCTGAAAATTTTGAAAAAAGCATTTGAAGCAAGAACCTGGCCTCAGAGTATCAAAGTACACTCTCTGGCGACTCTTACACTCTTTCGGGTATCGTTATAAGAGAATTTCGAGGAGAATAGGTCAGTACCCTGTGAACGCCCTGATATCGTTCGCTTGAGGAAATAATTTACTCAGGTTATAAAGAAGAAGCGCGAGGAAGTGTTCGAGCAAGTGTATGGACGAGACCTGGGTCAATGCCTCACTTACTGCCAGCAGTCAGTGGGTACCCGATGGGGATGATAAGGGGACACGTGAAGCTGCCTCTAGGGAAAGGAGAGAGACCAATCATTTCTCCATGCTGGATTTGCTCCAGCAAAGGCTTCCTCTCCCCAGGCTGCGACTTGGTATTCAGGGCAAAAAGTCCACAGATAGCAGAGACTACCATTCGAGATGAATGGTGCGGTTTTCCCTCGGTGGGTTAAAAACAAGTTGGTACCGTGATTTGGAATTTGGGCTCCCAGGTCGGTCCAGTTCCTCTCGTTGACTTTGTCAGCGATCACAGGGGACATTTCATCGTCAATGTCATGTTCTGGTCTACATTCATCCGCCAGCCCCTCAGATAATTACCTATAGTGTGTTTAGTCCGCACGAACCGTAAGATCCGGGACAGTGGGCATTTGTTTACGCAGCATAACCATCTCCTAATTGGGCCACTGGCTGAAGGAAGGCAGAGTAACCCTTCCAACCTTATGTTAATAAAAAATAAAGGAGGCGCCCATAAATTCCTTAATATATATTAAGATGAGACTCTCATCGATTATACCCTCGACCCACCCGGAACATGCGCAGGTAGTAAGGGTTTCTTGTATTTTTGCAACGAGGCGTCGACAATCATATCTATCTCCCCGTGTTGATACACATCTACTGATCCATCATCAAAGTAATTCCAAAGTGTGCCCAGTCGCGGTACATCAAACCCTACTTTCACCAGTGATTGAAAATCACGAGAGCACTCAGGTCTTCAAGTGCACAGAGTTCGCCAACAATCAGAGGGTTTGGGGACACCGATATCTATACTTTCCTACCATCCATCTGCCAACTTCTCAGACAACACTTTCCGTGGGTTCAACTTTCACGAACTGTAGACTGTTGTTATATATACCTAGGTACACACCAATATTAATCGAAACGCCTCCATACCTCTATCCTGAGGAGGCGCCACGTTCGATTATGTAGTCCTTATTCTTCTCGTGAAGGTGGCTGTTTGCCTGAGTACGTTTTGCTACATGGTCTCTACATACAATTACAGATATCGCTGTGATGATGTAATGTACAGAGTGTCCCCATTTTTGAGAACTCCCAGTTGTGAGGCACATTAATTAATGGTTCGAACAGGTGAGTGTTTCACATCCCTACAATGAAAGTGGGATCAACCCAGTTGTTGAGAGAAATTGCCACAGGAGTCATTGATCAGTAGATTAATGAAATAGATTATCAAAGATTCTATTTACACAGAAGAAATAGGCTATTATGAAGTTTGAAGATCATTTTGGTTTAGACATATTTTATTATTATTTATGAAAATGGTGGGATTGGTGAGTAAGCATTGCATATGTTAACACTCCCCATGCAACATAAAATACAAAATGAAATGGAGGATGTGACGTCATCGATATTGACTGTGCATAAATATATTTTAAGTATACATCAAATACAACTATTCTCTAAGTAGTCATAATTTGAGAGTTACAGTTCTGTGTGTCTAACAAGCTATTGTAGGAATATAAATCCAATCAGGAGAAGGTTGTTGAGTTAATTTAAGTATTTTCCTGAAAATTTGAGCCCGTTCGTGTCTTGATGATATAATCGTGGACAGATTCAACTATTTTCTGGTTTACAAGTAAATTCTTTGTTTCCGTTCAAAGAGCATCAGGTTATAACAGGTAGTGCCGGGTAAAAAGTATTTGGCATAAAGAGAGCGGATTCGACTGTAAGCATTATTTCAAGAGTTATTTCCTTAAACTATATCTTGTAGTTTCACGGAGACGGATGTAAATCTGAGTAGGTAAATTAATTTCTCTTAAATGATCACGAAGTTACCTACACGAAGTGTATGTTAATCAATTTATCTTATAAAGTTTCATTAAGACTTCCACAGATTCAGTTACATGATAATAGTGAAAACAAGGGTTAATCCATTCCATCAGACAGGGGGAGTATGGTGTGTTTCTTTGTTAATTACCTACTCCACTGTCTCATAACTTTAGAGGAGTCTCACAATTGGGAGCTCTCACAAATGGGAGTAGACCGTCTTGCTCATCACATAGCTATATACGTTAAAATGACATCCTCTTCATATAGACACCATCACCCATGGTGTAAGTTACACACATTTGTTTATCAATTTGACAGTCTACATCACAGAAAAAATAATCTGACTTATCTCACTGAATAGTCGTTTCCGCTTTTAACGGAGTATCTGAACCTGCGGGGCAGCCTATGTTTGTTGTAGAGGCGACTGCATGGATCAGGTCGTGAGAGCTCGGGTCTGTTTGACCGGGCATATCATTGAATACCCGTTGCGTTCATCGCTGCTCCTTGGTTTTAAATACTGGGTAGTCTTGTGCAAGGAACTTACGATTATGTACAAGCCGCCCTGATATCTGAATATTATTGCTGAGTGCGGCGGAAAATGGATTTTTAC